>NC_053397.1:11644158-11969494 GCF_905171765.1 Bufo bufo | reverse complement strand
CAAGTTATTTCCCCCCCCCCCCCCCCCTCATTGTTGGTGGTGATTACATCATTCATGTGCGGAATCTGTACGGAACTTTCCTTGTGTTTTGTCAATAATCTAAATAATGGTTGATCCTTGTGTCACCATAAGATCTGACAGGTGACATTACCTCATAATATAATCCTCATCCAGGTGCCCGGAGGGGGTGGCATTAACCTTTTATCTGTCTAGAACCAGTGTATACTGCATGCAGTTATATTCTACATCTAAAGTTATACATCTTCCTTTATATAGTGATATGGACCATGCCGGTATAACCTGGGTATCTCCTGTATATAATTATATATGTACAGCTGGTATAAGTTATACATCTTCTTGTATATAGTGATATGGACCATGCTGGTATAACCTGGGCATCTCCTGTATATAATTATATATGTACAGCTGGTATAAGTTATACATCTTCTTGTATATAGTGATATGGAGCATGCTGGTATAACCTGGGTATCTCCTTTATATATGTACAGCTGGTATAAGTAATACATCTTCTTGTATATGGTGATATGGACCATGCTGCTATAACCTGGGCATCTCCTGTATATAGTTATATATGTACAGCTGGTATAACCTGGGCATCACCTGTATATAATTATATATGTACAGCTGGTATAAGTAATACATCTTCTTGTATATGGTGATATGGACCATGCTGCTATAACCTGGGCATCTCCTGTATATAGTTATATATGTACAGCTGGTATAACCTGGGCATCTCCTGTATATAATTATATATGTACAGCTGGTATAACCTGGGCATCTCCTGTATATAATTATATATGTACAGCTAGTATAAGTTATACATCTTCTGTATATAGTGATATGGAGCATGCTGGTATAACCTGGGCATCTCCTGTTTATAATTATATATGTACAGCTGGTATAAGTTATACATCTTCTTGTATATAGTGATATGAACCATGCTGGTATAACCTGGGTATCTCCTGTATATAATTATATATGTACAGCTGGTATAACCTGGGTATCTCCTGTATATAATTATATATGTACAGCTGGTATAAGTTATACATCTTCCTGTATATAGTGATATGGAGCATGCTGGTATAACCTGGGCATCTCCTGTATATAATTATATATGTACAGCTGGTATAAGTTATATATCTTCTTGTATATAGTGATATGGACCATGCTGGTATAACCTGGGCATCTCCTGTTTATAATTATATATGTACAGCTGGTATAAGTTATACATCTTCTTGTATATAGTGATATGAACCATGCTGGTATAACCTGGGCATCTCCTGTATATAATTATATATGTACAGCTGCTATAACCTGGGCATCTCCTGTATATAATTATATATGTACAGCTGGTATAAGTTATACATCTTCTTGTATATAGAGATATGGAGCATGCTGGTATAACCTGGGTATCTCCTGTATATAATTATATATGTACAGCTGGTATAACCTGGGCATCTCCTGCATATAGTTATATATGTACAGCTGGTATAAGTTATACATCTTCTTGTATATAGTGATATGGACCATGCTGGTATAACCTGGGTATCTCCTGTATATAATTATATTTGTACAGCTGGTATAAGTTATACATTTTCTTGTATATAGTGATATGGACCATGCTGGTATAACCTGGGTATCTCCTGTATATAATTATATATGTACAGCTGGTATAACCTGGGTATCTCCTGTATATAATTATATATGTACAGATGGTATAAGTTATACATCTTCTTGTATATAGTAATATTGACCATGCTGGTATAACTAGGTGATTTTCCTAGTCTATGACGGAAAGTCATGGTTTTATTAAAGACACGGAGGCGAGTATTGCTATCTCCTTCTTTACTGTCCACCAATAGCAGCAAAGAAAAATTTACATAACATGACGTAACCATAGTAACATCACCCTCCCCTCATAGTCCATATAACAGACGGCTCCTCCTATAGATCCTCCTCTTTCTTTACGAGCCTGACACCATGACCGGAACCACCGAACACGAAACCGGAACCTTGAATCGGGAAAACGACCAGCATGGAACCACCGGAACATCCGAACGAACATCATCAGCTGAGATCACTGGAACCTTTCTTCCTTGAAAGCCAACATGGCTATAACTGGAACAGAGCAATTGAAGCCCGTAGCGAATCAACTTCCTCCTGAAAGTAATAAACAAATTAAGCAATGGGCAGAAGAATACATCGCCAGTCATACGTGATCCTGCCATCATAAACATCTTAAGCCGACTATGCAGACAAAGCATGCAAATCAAGAGTGAAAACCACAGAAAATACATTGTAAGGGAGGGAATCCCAGGGTGGGCAATACTCGCCTCCGTGTCTTTAATAAAACCATGACTTTCCGTCATAGACTAGGAAAATCACCTAGTTTTACAGCAAGACACGGAGGCTCCTATTGCTAAGTTTAAAGTTGAGCAATAACAGCAGAAAACAAATGTGGAGGCGGTCTAAAATAATACTCCCTGAATGTCGATGCCGAAGACCAGTCCGCAAGACGTAGAATATCCTCCAATCGTGCCCCTGAAACAGCCAAGGCGGTAGCTGATGCGCCTCTAGCGGAATGAGCTGTAAATATGGAAGTATCAATACCTGCTAACGACATAATCCACTTCATCCAGCGCGCCAAAGTAGGGCTGGACACAGGACCAAACGGATGTCGAATGGACAAGAAAAGCTGAGGAACCGAAGACGACCGGTAAGTACGCGTCCGGGACTCATACTCCTTCAAACAAGCCACCGGGCAAAGAACCGGCGAAGCTGGAAACGATGGGTAAGAGACCGACCTAATGTTGGTCTTAGTACGTCTGGATATATTGAAGGTGACCCCTTCCGGAGTAAATGATCTGGCGTCGTGATCAAGCGCCCGAACATCTGAGACCCGCTTACAGGATATCAGGCAAAAAAGAACCACTAATTTGGCCGACAACTGCCGTAACGTGAGATCCGGGTTACCTGGCCAGTTGGATAAAAAGGACAAAACCAAAGACACGTCCCAAGTCGTGGTAAAGCGAGGACGGGGAGGACGAGACATGCGGGAACCGCGAAGCAAACGCGATACGGAAGGGTGCTGTCCCGCAGGGACACCATCAAAACCCTGATGCGTAGACGAAATAGCGGATCTGAACAAATTAATTGTCCGATAAGCCTTACCCGCTACGAAAAGGGAGGTAAGAAAGTCTAAAAGATGGGTCACAGGGGCCGAAACGGGATCCAAGTCCCGTTCCATGCACCAACCAGACCAAGATCGCCAGGCTGCCCGATAAGATTTTCTGGTGCCGGGAGCCCATGCGTTGTCCAAAAGGCGTCTAGTTGCCTCTGAAATATCACTGATTTCTCCAGGCGTCCTGAGATCCGGCAGGCTATCAGACGTAGGGATCCGTCCGACAGGAGCGGGTGGTGTAATCCTCGAGGGTCCTGGAGGAGATCCATCCGAGTCGGGAGAAGAAACGGCACATCTATCAGGAGACCCAGTAGCGACGGAAACCAAGCCTGAGTCCCCCAGAAGGGGACCACCACTACCAATTCGGCCAGATGACGACGAACATGCAACATCATCCTCGGGATCATAGCAAATGGCGGGAATGCATACATCAGCGGACCGGACCAGGGTTGAAGAAACGCGTCCACTGCCTCTGCCGCCGGATCCGGGCGCCAGCTGAAAAACCGTGGAAGCTGGGTGTTCAGACGTGAGGCAAATAGGTCTATAGCAAAAGGACCCCAATTCCTGGATAACTCGGAAAAGGTCTCTGGCGCTAGCATCCAATCGCCGCTGTCCGTAAGGTAGCGAGAGCCCCAATCCGCCCGACTGTTGTGGAGTCCCGGGAGGTATTCCGCTTGAACCATGACCTCCCTGGAGAGACAAAAGGACCAGAAATCTTTCGCTAACCGAGCCAAGGTAGCCGAGCGCGTACCTCCCAACCGGTTGATGTATCGCACTGCAGACACATTGTCCATCTTCAAACGAATGCACGCCCGAGCCATCCCGTTGGTGAAACTCCGAATGGCAAAGGAACCGGCAAGAAGTTCCAACGCGTTGATATGAAGTCGTGCCTCTTCTGTGGACCACCGGCCACCCGTGGAGATCCCGTTGCAGTGGGCACCCCAACCGTGAAGACTGGCGTCCGACTCGACAGTGAAATCGGGTTGTAAACCGAATATCGCTTTGCCGTTCCACGCTTCCAGGTTGTCGATCCACCAAGCGATCTCTTCCCGAGATTCCGGGTCCAGGGTCAGAGTGTCTGCGAACGTAGCGCCAGAGCGGAGATGTGCTATCTTCAAGCGTTGAAGGGCCCTGTAGTGCAATGGGGCAGGAAACACTGCTTGGATCGACGAGGCGAGAAGACCGATGATCCTGGCCAAATGGCGTAGGGACAGCAGAGGCATAGACAGGGCATGTCTGAGTTCCTTGCGTATGGAACGCAGCTTCGTTGCGGGTAGAGAGAGGGATTCGGACACCGAATCCACGGTAAAACCCAAAAACTCCATCCTCTGCGATGGTTCTAAGCACGACTTCTCGTGGTTGACGAGAAAACCTAGACGGGATAGAAGGTCCGTCGTCCAGCGGAGATGTATCAACAGAGTCGAGGCTGACTGGTGCATGACAAGAATGTCGTCCAGGTATATTATGAGGAGGACCCCACGACTGCGGAGCCAGGCCACCACTGGTCGCATAAGTTTCGTGAAGCACCACGGTGCTGAGGAAAGGCCGAAAGGGAGGCAAGAGAACCTCCAGATTTCTCCCCTCCACAGGAAACGAAGTAAGTCCCTGGATGGGGCGGACACAGGTACTGTTAAGTAAGCGTCCTTGAGGTCTAGTTTTACAAACCAATCGCCCGGCATAAGGAGATCTCGGAGTAGATGGATGCCCTCCATCTTGAAGTGGCGATAGCGGACAATCGCATTCAGAGCCCGTAAATTGATAACAGGGCGCATCTGACCCCCTTTCTTCTGGACCAGAAAGATAGAGCTGATGACACCCGTCATGCCTGGTGGTGCCCTCTCGATCGCCCACTTGTGGTAGAGGGAAGTGAGTTCTAGGTCTACCAGCGCGGCGTCGGGGCGAGACAGCAGGGAGGTTGGGGGGGTGGGGTGGAATCTGGTCTGGCGAACCCACGAGTTCCACGTGGAAGCCTTCTACAGTGGATAAAATCCAAGGGTCGGATGTTATTTCCGCCCAAGCAGGGAAAAAATGCTGGAGTCTGCCCCCTATGCAATGCTCCAAAGAAGCCCCCATTGGGGGAGGACTTACCGAAATGTCGTCGTGAGGACTGATTTCCTCTGTAGGGTCTGGCACGCCATTGTCCACCTCTGGCAGGGAAGAACGGTGATGGAAACCTCTGTTCCTGGAAGGCGGGGTGTTGATGAAAGGAGCCTCTGCCCGCGTTGCGGGCTTGAAAATTGGAACGGCCGGACAGACGGCCCCTAATACTGCCGGCCCTGGTGGAGACCCGTCCCTGGAATACTCTCCTAATTGAAGATTGGGCCTTATCTAGGGCAGTGAAAGCTCCCACGAACCGGCTCAAATCCTTAATAAAGGAATTGCCAAAGAGATGACCCTGAGCATCTGCGCCTGATTCAGTAAGGGCCAGGTTGGCCAGTTTCGGGTCTATTTTAAATAGAATTGCCTTCCTTCTCTCAATTGCTAGAGAGGAATTGGCGTTGCCAGCGATGCAGATTGCACGCTGGATCCAGCCTCTCATTTCCTCAGGGTCAATAGGGGACCCATCCGATCTGGCATTCTCAGCCATATCAAACAATTTGGCCAGAGGACCAAAGACATCTAGGAGCTTGTCCTGACAGCTACGCAGAGCTGAGTCTAACCCCTTACGGGGATTCCAGCCGGACTTGGCGAGGAATTGTGTGACCTTGGGATCTACCACAGGGGTCTCACATACCTTATTAGGCACAATGGGCCTAGGGCATTCAGCCTTCATCTTATTTCTCGCCTCCTTGCTAAGGGGGCGGCGGACCCAATGTTCCAAGTATTTGCCAACATGGTCCGTCGGCAGCCACTCCGCCGATCTGGGATGGTGGAGGGCGTTAGGGTCAAACATGGGCTCTCCCAAATGGTCGACA
The DNA here is from genome assembly GCF_905171765.1 of Bufo bufo. Taxonomy (NCBI): domain Eukaryota; kingdom Metazoa; phylum Chordata; class Amphibia; order Anura; family Bufonidae; genus Bufo; species Bufo bufo. Next base: position 11,963,377 of record NC_053397.1, on the reverse strand, counting down.
AGGGAGGAAGCCGGAGTGGCCCTAGTAGAGGAATCCTTCACCTGAGAAGTGGAAGGAGTGGGGCAGTGGGGGGAACTGGGCCCCGCATGCGTTTCTTCCTCAGAATCAGCATTAGCTCCAGCAAAAGCCTCCTCATCTGACCCAATCTCGGCGTCAGAATCACTCAATTGTTGCGCTCTAGCGCATTTCCAAGGCCGCGCCCGTTCTGCCTGGCGCGGAAAGGCTCTCTTACGCGATCTATGCGCGTGTTCAAGGGTGGCCGGAGGCGCACCAGTCAATTGTACCTGTGACACAGGACTATTCATAGGAGGTTGCTGAGCTGTGGGGGCCGCAGGTTGCACAGACCCTGAAACAGGGCGACCAGCCAGTGCCTGTGCAATAAATAGTCTGCGACAGCACAGAGGACATGGAGTCCATAGCAGCAGTAATTGCGGCCGAGACAGAGCGCTGCAGCGCTACTGCCTGAGTGTCACTACCCATATATGAATCCCTCACAGGGGATGAAGGTGCTGAGGCCTCAGGGGTTGGGTCTGATAGAGGCATGGCAAAGGTGAGTATACTATCTATCTAATACAGGGGAAATCTGATTGATCCTAATATACTGAGGGATCGGAGGGAGCTCAATAGATGGGCCACTGGGAGAAAGTAGCTAAAACTGGGTTATTCACCCGCTTTGTGAGGAGCGCCGGAGACAGGCGACTGGAACACAGGACGATGCGGCGAAAATACAAGAGCCGCCGAAGTCTCGCGAGGCCCGACGATAATACCAGATGAAAAAACAAAATGGGCGCCGCAATCTCACGATATCGAGCGGGAGGCGGCAAAGAGGTGTACCAAAATGGCCGCCGAGATCTCGCGAGATCACGCGGCCATAGGAGAAGACCGGGCAAAGCGCGGGAAGCGATGCGCCGATGGCGGTAAGACGCAGCAATAAATAGAAAACTATATGGGCGCACAGAGTAAACCGCAAGAAGCGGAGGCTATGGGGGGAAAAACAGAACGATCCCCATAAAACAAAATACCAGTAGTGGCGATGGCCGCAGGGGGCTAGCCCCAAGCAATGACCAGCACCATAAACCTTAAGAGAAGCGTGCAGCTAAAGCAAAATCATAAATTACAGCATATAAAATAAATACACAATCAGAATATATAAGGAGCTGCCAAAATGAGTACTTATCTTGGTGGCAGCAGCAAAGAAAGAGGAGGATCTATAGGAGGAGCCGTCTGTTATATGGACTGTGAGGGGAGGGGATGTTACTATGGTTACGTCATGTTATGTAAATTTTTCTTTGCTGCTATTGGTGGACAGTAAAGAAGGAGATAGCAATAGGAGCCTCCGTGTCTTGCTGTAAAACCTGGGCATCTCCTGTATATAATTATATATGTACAGCTGGTATAACCTGGGTATCTCCTGTATATAATTATATATGTACAGCTGGTATAACCTGGGCATCTCCTGTATATAATTCTATATGTACAGCTGGTATAAGTTATACATCTTCCTTTATATAGTGATATGGAGCATGCTGGTATAACCTGGGTATCTCCTGTATATAATTATATATGTACAGCTGGTATAAGTTATACATCCTCTTGTATATAGTGATATGGAGAATGTTGCTATAACCTGGGTATCTCCTGTATATAATTATATATATACAGCTGGTATAAGTTATACATCTTCCTGTATATAGTGATATGGAGCATGCTGCTATAACCTGGGTATCTCCTGTATATAATTATATATATACAGCTGGTATAAGTTATACATCTTCTTGTATATAGTGATATGGAGCATGCTGGTATAACCTGGGCATCTCCTGTATATAATTATATATGTACAGCTGGTATAAGTTATACATCTTCTTGTATATAGTGATATGGAGCATGCTGGTATAACCTGGGTATCTCCTGTATATAATTATATATGTACAGCTGGTATAAGTTATACATCTTCTTGTATATAGTGATATGGAGCATGCTGGTATAACCTGGGCATCTCCTGTATATAATTATATATGTACAGCTGGTATAACCTGGGCATCTCCAGTATATAATTATATATGTACAGCTGGTATAAGTTATACATCCTCTTGTATATAGTGATATAGACCGTGCTGGTATAACCCGAGCATCTAGTTAATTTGATGCATTTCTAATGCTTATGTTGCCTTTTAAAGGGTTAACCTCTTGCCTGTTGCTATTCATTCAGTTCTCTAATTCTTTTACTCCTTATTGTTCTGCAACTTGTTAGCAAATTAAATATTTATGTCCACTATGTCGGAGGTGACGGATTTGATCTGGGAATTAGCTGTTCGCCTGCAAGTCACTAGCACGAAACAAGTAATGTAATTCAAAGCCCTGTCATTTATATCGTATGCGGGGCGGGGGCGGCTTTCAATTAATTCCACCCACTTTCAGTCCCCAACAATTTATGATAAGAGCGCCGGCTCCACTTTCCAATCTCCTGTCCGGGATACAGCCTTGGTAATTACACAGGACCCCAGAAAATCAGATAGAACTCGAATTATCATTTCGCGGAGCGTTTCCTACACTGATTTCGTATTCCGCACACAGCATGAAGCCATTTTCCAATGTCGATCTTCCATCCAAGAATCCAGCACTATGAATGTAACAGTATTTGATTGCAACAATGTTTCAAAGTATTCTTTCATCAACTTGGTATGGGTAGTGCTGGTCTATGGGAGATTTAGTAAAGGGATCAACGGATTCCTATTCCAGGTTTATCATGTGACCAAACCACGTGTGACTGTAGGTATGACGGGTTCTATGGTGACCTAAGTTTGGTTCAGTATTAGGCCTCTTTCACACGACTGTATGGCTTTTTCAGTGTTTTGTGGTCCGTTTTTCACGGATCCGTTGTTCCATTTCTTTGTTTCCGTTGTGTTTCTGTTTCTGTTCCGTTTTTCCGTATGGCATATACAGTATACAGTAATTACATAGAAAAAATTGGGCTGGGCATAAAATTTTCAATAGATGGTTCCACAAAAACGGAACGGATACGGAAGACATACAGATGCATTTCCGTATGTGTTCCGTTTTTTTTTGCGGACTCATTTACTTGAATGGAGCCAGGGAACATGATTTGCGGGCAATAATAGGACATGTTCTGTCTTTCAATGGATCGGAAAAACAGAAATATGGAAACGGAATGCATACGGAGTACATTCCGTTTTTCTTGCAGAACCATTGAAATGAATGGTTCCATATACGGACCGTATATGGAACGCAAAAAACGGCCCGTAAACGGAAAAAAAAAACGGCCGTGTGAAAGAGGCCTAAGGGTCCATTCACACGTCCGTAATTTGGGTCCGCATCCGTTCCGCAATTTGCGGGAACGGGTGTGGACCCATTCACTTTTAATAGGGCTGGAATGGATGCGGATCCGCATTTCTGGGATCCGCATCTGCATTTCCGGGATCGGTATCCGCATTTCTGGGATCTGCAATTCCGTTCCTGAAAAAATAGAACATCTCCTATTCTTGTCCGCAATTGGTCCGCAAAAAACACGGGCATCGGCCGTGTGAACTCTGTATCATGGATGTGGACCCACTGCCTTGAAGATAGGGCATGTCCTATCATTTGCGGTGTGGAGACACAGACCCGAAAGTCCACGGAAGGGCTTCCAAGTGTTTCTGTGGCCATCTGATCCATGCCTCTGCACTGCAAAAGACCCATTCAAGTCAGGGGGTCTGCACCGCGAGACGGAGTTCACGTGGCCGGTGCCAGTGTTTTGCGGACCACTAAATGTAATCAATGAATATTTATTTCATGCACTTATATAGCGCTGACATATTCCGCAGCGCTTTACAGACATTATCATATCTCTGTCCCCAGGAGCTCACAATCTAATAAGGTCCCTATCAGTCTGTCTTTGGAGTGTGGGAGGAAATCGGAGAACCCGGAGGAAACCCACGGGAACCCGGGGAGAACATACAGACTCCGTGCAGATGTTGTGCCTGGTCGGATTCCTAGGACGCCAGCGCTGCGAGGCACCAGTGAATATTAGAAAGGCTTTAAAGCCCTTCATCATCATCATCAATGCTTTTACCATCTGAGCTTCTCAGTGCACACATTGAGCAAGGTCAGCCTCCTGCACCGCAGCAGTGTGGGTACCCATCTGAACGAGGTCGCCATCTCTGGGGTGTCGTGCAATGTGATCAGAATGTGCACTGACACTTAGGGCTTGTTCACAAGAACGTTCTTTGTGTTCCGTATACAGTCCGTAATACATTTCAATGGGTCTGCAAAAAAAAAAAAAACGGAATGTACTCCGTATGCATTCCATTTCCGTTTTTCCGTATTTCCGTTCAAAGATAGAACATGTCCTATTATTGCCCGCAAATCACGTTCCGTGGCTCCATTCAAGTCAATGGGTCCGCAAAAAAAAAAAACGGAACACATACGGAATGTACTCCGTATGTCTTCCGTATCCGTTCCGTTTTTGTGGAACCATCTATTGAAAATTTTATGCCCAGCCAAATTTTTTCTATGTAAATACTGTATACTGTATATGCCATTATAAAAACCAAGATGGCTGCACAACGTTATATATACAAACAATAGAGCTAAGAAATGGGGGTCATTCTAGATAAAAGTGGTACAATACCGACTATAAATGAGTTAATGGAAGCATTTAGCGCACATACGTGTTGGGCCCATCTACCAGGCGTCAAGGTGGCTTCCGCAGATGGGTCCCTAACACTAAATATACTGCCTTAGGGACCCATCTGCGGAAGCCACCTTGACGCCTGGTAGATGGGCCCGACACGTATGTGCGCTAAATGCTTCCATTAACTCATTTATAGTCGGTATTGTACCACTTTTATCTAGAATGACCCCCATTTCTTAGCTCTATTGTTTGTATGTATAACGGTGTGCAGCCATCTTGGTTTTTATCATTATGTTTGCTTCATGGATTTGCACCTGTGATTCTGAAGGTTCTAGTCTAAATTTTCTTGTGGTACTATATATGCCATACGGAAAAACGGAATGGAACCGGAAACACTACTGAAACAAAAAACGGATCCGTTAAAAAACGGCCCGCAAAACACTGAAAAAGCCATAAGTCGTGTGAACGAGCCCTTAGGGTAAAATCACACATTCAGAATTTATGTATGGATTATCGGCACTGAAATGAGCAGGGACGCGCCGTCAATCTGCATCAATTGGTGCGGATTTGGCGTGGATTTTACTCTCCCCATTGAAGTGAATGGAGAAAACCCGGACAGGAAAAATAAACTAAATTGACACGCTGCAGATTTTAAAATTAGCACCATAGGTCAAAATCCGCACTGAAAAAATCTGCATCGTGTGCGTGAGAATTTCAAATTCTCATAGAATACAATGTACATGATCCACGCAGAAAATCCGCACGCCATCCTGATCGTGAGCAGTAATGCCGTTCCAATGACTCCAATATTCCTGGATTCCATATACACAGTATTAGCACCCATGGGTTCCTGCTGCATTTTTGCCTTTTTCCTTGCACAATGAAGACCCTGAGATAAAGTCATACCTGGGTGTTCTAAGATCCAGGACTGAAGTGAACCTGGTGTGGAGATGAATAATGCAGTCCCTTCGTGGTCCCACTGGTCAGGGAGGCATAGAAGCCTCTATAAGTATTTCCCTGGATCCATACATTAAATCTCCTACATTCCTTCTGATAAAATAGCTGCACATTTTCGGGCTCCTGATGCAGATCCCTGTGCATTACTGGCTGGGGCTGTGTGAGTGATGACATAGCAGAGCGCAGTGTGTATTGTGGCGCCTGTAATGAGCTCAGCCTACAGTTAATGACTTCTCCATCTACTCGCTACATTGTTGTGCTGCTTGCATTTGGGGGTGAAGCTCTGGCTGTGCAGTGAGACACGTGACCCTCCAGCTGCTGCATCCAGTCACTAGAAGAAGTGCTGTCCCTTTAATTCACAGTCCTTGTGTGCTGCAGGAAGGGACATGCCTGTTCCAGTGGCTCAGTCTATAGAGGAGCTGCTGCCAGTGCCAGGGCTGTGTGTGCCCAGCAGATGCCAAGGGATGATGTGAATGCTGGGGACAGCTCTGCAGAACTTCTCAGGAGCAGGGAAGATGAGCACAGGTAGGTCCAGCTGAGATGTGTGTAAGGTGTAGTGTGAGGGCTCCTCCTGTATGTGCTATTATATGGACAGGTGCAACAGCTCTGTGGAAAGAATGGAGAAGATGGGTCACAATGTGATACATTTGTTACAATTTGCATTTTCAATATTTTCCCTGTCTATAGTCTATCCCTACCTCATTGTCTTCACTATTGGTACAGTGATACTGTAGATTGTCAGCTCTGCGGGTTGTCATCTCATGGGATGGTTACCAGGGAAGGCTCTGGGGTTGCACTTTGCTAGCAGACTGAACTTGCTTTTGTTTAACAGCCTGGATAGGTGTGGATTATGTCTGATGCTAGATTCATAGAGAAGCCTGGTAGATGTAGCGGAGCTGAGTTTGCCAATTAGCGGGGCTTATGTATCTTTGATGGATTCTCCTAGGACTGCAGGCAAAACCCGAATCTTTTTGACTGGTTATCAGGATACAGGTTCATCTCTGCTACATTATCACATAGGCATTGTGAGGCACGGAGCTGGTTGAATAGAGGAGTCATGATGGGAATGGGTTTTGCATGATATTTTAATTTTTTTTATGTAATTGCAGATTTAGATAGATAAATATGAGATAGATGATAAATAGATAGATAGATATGAGATAGATAGATAGATAGATAGATAGATATGAGATAGATAGATAGATAGATAATAGATAGATAGATAGATAGATAGATAGATAGATAGATAGATATGAGATAGATAGATAGATAGATAGATAGATAATAGATAAAAATATATGAGATAGATGATAGATAGATAGATAATAGATAGATAGTTAATAAATAGATAAATATTAGATAGATGATAGATAATGTGACATAGATACATTTGAGATAAATAGATATGAGATAGATATTATAATTCATGTACAATATGTGACTATTTATACTGATGTGACATTAAATAATTGGGAAGTTTGCAGACACATTTTTGCTCCTTTGACATAAAGTTTGGACTCTGTCTTCTCTCTGGAGGCCGAGTACATTATACTTGATATTCCCCTTGCAGATCCTCATAGCACAGCCTCGTTTATCTAACTGCACAGAGTGAATGAATTCTTAATGACACAGGTGCACTTCAGAAGATAAAACCATTAATCCCAATTTCTATAGTAATATCTGGCTGCAGGCATGCTGTCTGGCCAGCAGGGGGCAGCAGGAGAGCTGTGCAGTACATGCCATGTCCTGGGGACAGAGCCTCTCTCTGTGAGTGTGTCCCTGAGATTTGGGAGTGGGTCATAGTAACAGGATGTGGCCTACAGATCCATTTCTTCCTTCCTGCTATTGCTAAAAGTCTCTGGAGTGTTTTAACCCCGTAGGCGCCGGCGATGTCTTAAGTGGCAGCCTATTGTTTTTGCGTTTACTTAGAAAGATAGGAGCTAATTCTAAGAACCACTTTCATCACAAGTCTCTCCCCCCAGCAGTGAATAGAAACTGACAGATGTGCATTATAACCCTCAGCATCTTGATTGGACCTGCTTACTCATCACTCATCATCACCCCCTTACCCCATAAATCCTAAAATAAGCCCCGTAAAATTATTTTTGAGCCTTTCCCCATTCTCTAATCTCCATCAAAGTGTACAAGACCTTGACCCATTCGCTTCTGTATAGTTCTGTTCCGCTGTGTCTTATTTATATCTGTACCTGGGAAAGCTGGGTGACGGACAGATAGACACCATAGGGGTGGTCGAGTCACTTTCACAGACTGCTGGGTGGCGAGTCTGTCTAGCTGAGTAGTAATGTGTCCCCAACTCTTGCAGTTCATTTGCTTTTTGTCATTCAGGAGCCTGGGAAAGCTGGGTGACAATAGCCACGGCTGACAACATTAGCCATCGATTTGTCCCAAAAATATATATTTTTTAAAATCACATATCCTATATTTTCTATATTTATTAACTGGATACAATTAGTTGCCCTTGGACACGACATAGAACTGCCCTTTAATTATCTATTGCCAAACCATAGGGCTGATATCTGTCATATCCAGGGGCGTTCGCCTAAATGCACACAGCCAGAGTCCTAATACATCCCATGTTGAAATCCTTGAGCTCTTGATCTACCGCCTTTGAGCCTTGATTTCCTTACTGACCCATGTTTTTTCTCACCAATTCCACCATTTGGCGTGAACTGTTGGATGCTACATTATGGAGGAACTCTTCACTGAAAGCATTGCTCCCAGGGAAGAATTCCATATGGCGGCACACACAGTCCCTACTGCACTGCAATGTTCAATTGCCATACAGATGCCTTACCTGCAGCGTCAGAGTCTGAACTAGGGCCAGGGGCAAAGCGATAGGGGGTGCAGAGAAGGCATTTGCACCATTGCCCCTGGTGCTCTGAAGGGCACATAACAAGGCACCACTATTATAAATGGCACATAGGAGGTAGCGGTCCAAATTTTTCATTAGGACCCGTGAGGTTCATGTTATCAGTCCCTCCCTCAGTGTAAACACAACAGCTCAGGATTTCCATTATGTCCCCCTATGACTTATTTTTCCCACCAGCCATTGCCCGACGCATTTAAAGGGCTTCTATTAAAAGTCCCTATACTGATGTCATATTATAGCCTTCTTATTATGATTGATGAATCACACAATGTCAGGGAGTTATAATGGAGTCCGCTGCAAGTTCTGACTGATTTCCAGAGCCGCAGTGAAGAATGTCACAAAATGTTATTATGGGCAGGAAGTGACCTCAGTGACTGATTATTTATTGTCCTACACAACTTCCTGCCAACAATCAGTCCGACCCGCCATGCTGTTTACTAGGAAACTAGATCATATGTCCCAGGGGTACAGGAAGGAAGCATTTCCCTGGAGGCTGATGCATACAAATTCCTCATATAGTTCTGCGGATAACCAGATTAGGGCCCATAGAAATGATAAATCACATTCCCTTATAATCCTGACGTTAAAATATGCACTAAAAAGGAGAAATAATGAGGTTTCTGAGGACAAATCCTTGCAGGACTGTGATATACAAAAAGGGAATTGATTTTGTTTGTTCTACAATATATATTATTAATGTATTTCATGTATTCAAAATTCCATCATTTTATACCATGGCGCGGTTTTTAGGGCTTCATTAAATATGCAATTTCAAAAACTGGGAATTTTTTCTATAAAATAAAGCAGTTTCCTATCACTGGAGGCTTTAGTGAGCCACTGACGGCCCTGGAATAATAGAATATGTCATCTAATAATTCAGATACAACAATCATTTAGGGAATACCACCTTAAAAGAGCACACATGGTGGCCAAAGGTAAAAGAACCCAAAAAGTTGGGCACCATTGGCAAGTTTTCTAGTGGCATGGTCTATTTTTGCTCCTGGGATTTCCTCATACTGGTCCATTGGTTATACCTTCATGGGAAACCAGTTGATCCAGTATTCAATGCAACTGGTGCAAAGGGTCAGATTTGAACCCAGGACTTCAAGGTGGCAATGATACCCTCAGAGTAACCTGTTATGGGCATACATATGAGAGAAGCAAGCCACGTGGCTGCTGGGTGGTGAGAACCTTTGCCAGTCCACCTCCAAACTGCAGGGGAGAAATTGGTTCATGGTTCAAAAGATAATGGACCTTTCTGTCCTGGGTGGAAAAACCCAGAAACCTAATTGGGGGGATGGTTATTTAGATTTTTGTACGGGGACCCCTGTTGACCTGAAGGAGATCCCTTAAGAATCTTAACCTTCCTTGTCTGTTCTTCCTCCTACACTTTAAGATTTACCTAAGTTCTTGATTTTCTTTTCTTTTTATCTTTTAGAACTCACCAAACCTGCTCTTGCACCAAAGCCACAAGGTCTTGACAGCTTCAGTCCCAAGTGTTCTTCTCCACTGCTCTCAAAAACTGGTCTTGTCCATCAAGCAAAATCTATGTCCAGGGGTCCCAAGCCTCCAATTGCCCCCAAACCGATATTATCTCCGGCGACAGAAAGGAGGTGCATAGAGGATGAGAACAATTCCCTAAATAAGTGCTCCAATGGTGATGTCGTTTGTCCTGTGGAGATCTACGATGAGGACCACTACAGACCTGTGTGTGATGACATGACCTTCGAGGATTATATTTCGGTTCCGGAGTCTCAGCTGACAGATGAGGAATGTACTGACTTTGATTGTGAGAAAAGTTCATCTTCTGAGGGCCCTGTAGACCTCTGGAATGCAACATCTGGGGAAGGGGATATCACAAGCTATAGCCCATCTCAAGCTGGGGAGGAAGACAGTGGACTTCCAGACAGTGCACCCTCAAAAGAGGTAGAATCTGGAGACTTTACAGAGTTGGATGACAGTGACAACACTGATGCCCTCAGCTTGAGGTCTTCCTCCACTGCCGAGGCGGATAGCTTGGTGCCTCATTCTGGCTCAATGCAATTTAAAAATGACCTTGGAGATATAGATGATTTTTTACTGTTGGACAGCAATGAATGTAATGGAGAACCTAGGGAAGAACACGGGGATGAGGACTTATCTAATATCGGGAATGATGAGGTTATTTTGACACAGGACGCAAGTGCAGATAACCTATCTGATGGCAACATCAATGATGAAAATGACTATGAGGGCTCTTTGGAGGAGACTCCGGGCAATAATCGCGCTGATGATGATGGATCTAATGTGACATCTGATCATGAACATTTAGATATTGGATCAACTGAAAATTCTATATTGTCAGAGACTGCCCATGGTGAGAATGAGACAAGCCAAAGTGTGGATGAGACAGCCCAGTATGAGGATGAAACAACTCAATGTGTGGAAGAGACAGCCCATTGTGAGAATGAGACAACCCAATATTTGGATGAGATTCAATGTGATAATGAAAGCACACAATGTGTGGATGAGATAGTTCAATGTGATAACGAGACAACTCAATGTGTGGAAGAGAGAGTTCAAAGGGATGATGAGACAACCCAGAATGAGGATACAACAGCCCAATTTGTTGATGAGGAAGTCCAATGTGAGGAAAATATAGAAACTGAGGAGGACCTTGCTACAGACGTTTTAGTCAATGAAGTAGAGACCATAGAGGATAATAATGTCCAGAAATTCAATGATGAAGAATTGCAAGACTTTAATGAAGACTTGGACAGTGCTGTATCAGCTCCTAGTATTGAAAAGGAAATTCAGCAAGAAAGTGATGTAGACACAAAGGTCAATAATATCTTTGAAGCTGTTGAAGAAGCATCCTATGTTGATACTGAATTTGGTCAAGACAATGAAGAAACCAAGGAAGTCTCTGCAGATGACAACCCTGATGACAGCTGCCAGATAATCCCATTTGAATGTGAAAGTAATGATGATGTGAAGGAGCCACCAGAAGAAACACAAGACACAGGAAATGTACAAGAAGAAACCACCTGGGCCAGAATGGAGCAGATAAAAGAAGAAGACTCTTCTGAGGTCATTGATACAGCTGCAGACGATGAAGGAAGTAGCGAATATGACGCAGACCCAGCTGTGGATACTCAGGGTGATGTATTATTTCCAAAGGATGAAGCTGACACAGCAGAGCAGTCACCTGAAGACCAGGAAACAAAGGTCAAGAAGTGTGCAGAGATCATTACGGAGGCAGAAGAGGATGACAGCAACCCATATGTCCTGGAGGACAGTCCACAATCCAGGAGCAGGAAGCTGCTCAATACAGAGGAGACCACTTCTCCCAACAAGAAAGAGGAAGGGACCATCATGGAAGAATTCGGCCAGGATGATGGTGGCCATCTATTCAACATAGACAGAAAAAATATTGTCACAAGGACAAGATCCTACTCTGGAAAAATCCCAGGGAACGTTCCTGAGACTGTACCTGAGGAGACTGTTGCAGAAATGGAGGCTCAGCCATGTCATACCCACTTGTTAATGAATGCCAAATCTGAAAAGCCGGAATCTAAGCCTTTAGATTTCATAAGGGCTCTACCAAGAAAGCCAAGTCGTTTTATAATATACCCAAGGTCCTGCTCAGTGGAAGGCAGAGAAAACACAGCCTCAATGTACATTGAGTCCGATATCAACTTCTCTCCATACATCATTAGCTCTTCTGGCAGCTTTTCTCAGAGAAACTACCATACACACAGTGGGATGTCCACACCGACCTCTTTGGTTGACATTCCTCCACCTTTCCAGCTCGCCAGTATTACGAAAAAGCCAATTACCAAAAGTTCCCCTTCGCTCTTTATTGAGAATGACTCTTCCGAGAAAGGCTTCAAGAAGAAGAAGTCATCTTTCAAACGCTTCCTCACCTTGAAGTTCAAGAAGAAGACTGAAAACAAGGTCCATGTTGACGTCAATGTGTCTTCCTCTAGGACGTCTTCAGAGTCAAGTTACCATGGTTCATCCAGGTTAATTGACCTAGACAGAAGAAGCATTGGGAACTCTCCGCAGTTGCAGAGTCGTTCCGGGATGCCTTGCCATCCAGATTCTCCAACCGCCATGCTCTTCTACAAGGACATGAAGAGGAAAGGAACATCCAAGGCCTTTAACAGGAGTGTAGCGAGGGTGGAATCTTTTGAGGATCGTTCACGACCACCATTTATGCCTTTACCTTTAACTAAACCCAGGTCTATTTCTTTTCCCAACGCGGACACCTCAGATTATGAGAATATCCCAGCCATGAATTCTTATTATGAGAATATACAGATCCCCCCTCGGAGACCTGCCAGGGCCAGCACCTTCACGGAATTCTTTGAAGATCCCAGCAGAGCCTTGGCTTCTGCCAATGAGAATGACGGATATGTGGATATGAGCAGCTTCAATACTTTTGAAGTCAAGCACCAGCAGACATCGGAGCAGGAGGCTGAAAGGTACGGTACGATGCCTGCAACAAGTGACCTGTGCTGAGGTCTTGTCATGTTATATGGGGGTCATGTTTTTAGCATTGAATGTTTCAAAGTCTAATCTATACAGGTCCCAGGACTTGGTGCGACTGCTGCCTCTACACCTCCTAGAACTACAACTTTGGGTCATATTGCCCCTAACTAAAGGGCATCTGTCAGCAGTTTTGGACCTATGACACCGGCTGACCTGTTATATGCGCGCCTGGCAGCTAAAGGCATCTGTGTTGGTCCCATATTCATATGTGCCCGCATTGCTGAGAACGATGATGTCATAATATATGCAAATGAGCCTCTGGGAGCAAGGTGTAATGGCAACGCCCCAGTTGCACCTAGAGCTCATTTGCATACAGTACAGACCAAAAGTTTGGGCACACCTTCTCATTCAAAGAGTTTTCTTTATTTTCATGACTAGGAAAATTGTAGATTCACACTGAAGGCATCAAAACTATGAATTAACACATGTAGAATTATATACATAACAAACAAGTGTGAAACAACTGAAAATATGTCATATTCTAGGTTCTTCAAAGTAGCCACCTTTTGCTTTGATTACTGCTTTGCACACTCTTGGCATTCTCTTGATGAGCTCCAAGAGGTAGTCCCCTGAAATGGTTTTCACTTCACAGGTGTGCCTGTTTAATAAGTGGGATTTCTTGCCTTATAAATAGGGTTGGGACCATCAGTTGCGTTGAGGAGAAGTCAGGTGGATACACAGCTGATAGTCCTACTGAATAGACTGTTAGAATTTGTATTATGGCAAGAAAAAAGCAGCTAAGTAAAGAAAAATGAGTGCCCATCATTACTTTAAGAAATTAAGGTCAGTCAGTCAGCTGAAAAATTGGGAAAACTTTGAAAACTTTGAAAGTAAGGGCTATTTGACCATGAAGGAGAGTGATGGGGTGCTGCGCCAGATGACCTGGCCTCCACAGTCACCGGACCTGAGCCCAATCGAGATGGTTTGGGGTGAGCTGGACCGCAGAGTGAAGGCAAAAGGGCCAACAAGTGCTAAGCATCTCTGGGAACTCCTTCAAGACTGTTGGAAGACCATTTCAGGGGACTACCTCTTGAAGCTCATCAAGAGAATGCCAAGAGTGTGCAAAGCAGTAATCAAAGCAAAAGGTGGCTACTTTGAAGAACCTAGAATATGACATATTTTCAGTTGTTATGTATATAATTCCACATGTGTTAATTCATAGTTTTGATGCCTTCATAGTCATGAAAATAAAGAAAACTCTTTGAATGAGAAGGTGTGTCCAAACTTTTGGTCTGTACTGTATATTAAAACATCCTTTTTCTCAGAAATGTGGGCACATATGAACATGGGACCAACACGGATGCCTTCAGCTGCCAAGAGCACATGTAACAGGTCAGACAGTGTCATAGGGACAAATCTGCTGACAAATGGGCTTTAAGTTACAAGAATTATCATATGATACACCATGTGACTCCACAGAACCAGGAAGTGATTTTTTGAGCCCCTCCTGCTTGGCACTTTGGGGGTAGTTCCCAGGTATCTGTAATGAATCTGATCTCTCCTATTCTCACTGCTGTCACAATTTGTTACATTTGTATCCAGACATGACATTGCTGATACATGTCACCCGCACTGATACAGAATCTATTTAGACATGTATGGCATATCGATATAATATGCCATAAATATCCGCTAGGTGCTGGTCCCACCTCTGGGACCCGCTGATATCTCAAGAATGGGGCCCTGCCAAGAATCAAGAACACTGCTTGCATTTGAGGCAACCTCTCCATTCACTGCTGTACGTCTTACAAAAATATCCAACCGGCATGCCTTGGTCTCGATTCACAGCAAGGTCCTGAGGTGGGTGGAAGGTGGGGGTCCGTGGGACACCGTCTATTATGCATTAAATTAATGGTACGGAGCAGAATCTCTGCAATGGATTTTGCTTGAATTCTGCAACAAAATCCAGAAAAAAATCGAGCGCAAAATCTGTGTTACATGCAACTTTTCTTTGAATAGATTTTGTTCTGTCCAGTGTCATACCTTCAATGGAAGCAGACCACACAACCACTATGGTGCCCAATAGCTGAACTCCTTCTCCCGATGTGAAAACACTGCATTGTCATGCACCCAACACTAGGGGAAGCTCAGTGAAAACAGCAGATTACAGCTTCCATTGAAGAAATGGTCACTGTATAACTTCCTATGTAGTGAGCTCCCCCTAGTGGTGGCTGCAGGCAGACAGCTTTGTAAAAGATTAAAAGTGGTAGAGTTATCAGTGTATTTCTGCCAGTTTTCTGGTGTAAAATACATTGAGAAATTTGGTGTTCAGAACGAGCGTCATATTTATAAAACCACTGACGGATAAAGCGGGTGAGGCCAAGGGTGACTTTTTTAATTGCAAATTTTGTTTAGTTAAAATTCTTCTAAACTAAATTTATAAAAAATCTGGAGCGTTATTCCTTTGCGTTCTACATTGTCTGGGAGTGATTGACGCACACGTACTGGCTGGGGCAGGGGGCCTGATATAAAGTTTTGCTATGGGGCCCTATGAGATCTGTAGATGCCCCTGATTCTTTCCATTGCAAAGGCTAAAATCTGCAAAGAAAGCCTGCAACATACTGCATATTGACATGCTGCGGATTTTCGGTCAGATCCACAGCGCTTATTTGATTTTAGCAAATCTCACCCATGCTCTGCTGAAAATCCGCAGCGTATCCGCCAGGCTTACCCATAATGTGCTGCAGAGCTTTCTTAAAGGCACAGTGCTCCCTTTTTTGCACGTTTCCTTTGAGCTACGCCTGTATTTCACATGATTTAAACTGCAATTTACACCTGTGACAGCGCAGCCATCAGCTCTAATAGACATGTGATTTTACTTGATCCGTGATGTCTTGATACAATTATCAGGCAGCGAACGCGTGAGTCGCCTTTGTCGCAGGGTTGATCTGCCTGTGATTGTTTTTTTGCAGCACAATAATTGCTGAGCCTGACAGGCCGTGCTGCAGAACCGGAGGCTGAACCGCTGACTAAGCTCCAGGAAACTTTCCCCTTGGGTTTCATACGATGCATTTTTTCCGTGAAGCGGCCGGATAATATCACATACAGTGATACCTATTATCTTCTGCGCTGGGCTATCCTGAGACTCCATCATAAAACTCACACGGCTCAATTAGATGTTCTGCTGCGCCAGTCTGATTATCCCCGAACACTGATTGGATAATGACTGGTGATGTAATCAAGGGGAGGAGCCAGACATAGAGTCGAATAATTAGAATGCATTATATTGCTCACTAGATGATAATGCATCTGCGGTTACTAAACTGACCCTCAGGGAGTTCATAACCTGGCAATGTTCATAGAAGACCGCAGCACGTGCCGGCAGGTTAATTAGGTGGAGACATCGTGATTGATTCCACCTCGTATCAGCAATATCAGTGATTCTTGTGGTTTCCTCACTGACTCCCTAGTCACTGCCTGCAATGCATGTTAGTGTTCAAGTATTACAGCAGTTATGATCTTATACATAGAAACAGTATTATAGTAGTTATATTCTTGTACATAGGAGCAGTATTATAGTAGTTATATTCTTGTACATAGGAGCAGTATTATAGTAGTTATATTCTTGTACATAGGAGCAGTATTATAGTAGTTATATTCTTGTACATAGGAGGCAGTATTATAGTAGTTATATCCTTGTACATAGGAGCAGTATTATAGTAGTTATATTCTTGTACATAGGAGGCAGTATTATAGTGGTTATATTCTTGTACATAGGAGCAGTATTATAGTAGTTATATTCTTTGTCAAATTTCTTTTTATTGAAAAAGTAGCAGAGTAGAAACAATATCGGAACATTCCAATTTTCACATTTTGTCATACAAGACAAAGGCATCACATTTATAGCGTACTTAACTATGAGTAAAGCATGCATTCCATTATAATGTGCATTGGATTATATCGTCATAAGATTTAACATTATAAGTGTCGTACGACAGATATTACGGCTACCCAGATCCTGTGAAGTATCTTGCCCCATAGCCTAATTGTATCTTACGTAGGCAAGCTTTATTAAGAAGTATATATGGCAGCAGGCACTAGACAACCATGTTTTCTGAGATGAACCATTATTTGCTCCTACCGCCAGCATCCGTAGAAGGAGGAAAAGTTCCAATCAGAAAAGGGGGGCACAGGGGGAAGGAAAAAGGAACAACAGTCCCTTAACCTGGACTGGGAGAGAACTGGGGTAATGAGGCCCCCAATAGTAGTTATATTCTTGTACATAGGAGCAGTATTATAGTAGTTATATTCTTGTACATAGGAGCAGTATTATAGTAGTTATATTCTTGTACATAGGAGGCAGTATTATAGTAGTTATATTCTTGTACATAGGAGCAGTATTATAGTAGTTATATTCTTGTACATAGTAGCAGTATTATAGTAGTTATATTCTTGTACATAGGAGGCAGTATTATAGTGGTTGTATTCTTGTACATAGGAGCAGTATTATAGTAGTTATATTCTTGTACATAGGAGCAGTATTATAGTAGTTATATTCCTGTACATAGGAGCAGTATTATAGTAGTTATATTCTTGTACATAGGAGCAGTATTATAGTAGTTATATTCTTGTACATAGGAGCAGTATTATAGTAGTTATATTCTTGTACATAGGAGCAGTATTATAGTAGTTATATTCTTGTACATAGGAGCAGTATTATAGTAGTTATATTCTTGTACATAGGAGCAGTATTATAGTAGTTATATTCCTGTGCATAGGAGCAGTATTATAGTATCTATATTCTTGTACATAGGAGCAGTATTATAGTAGTTATATTCTTGTACATAGGAGCAGTATTATAGTAGTTATATTCTTGTACATAGGAGGAAGTATTATAGTAGTTATATTCTTGTACATAGGAGCAGTATTATAGTAGTTATATTCTTGTACATAGGAGCAGTATTATAGTAGTTATATTCTTGTACATAGGAGGCAGTATTATAGTAGTTATATTCTTGTACATATGAGCAGTATTATAGTAGTTATATTCTTGTACATAGGGGCAGTATTATAGTAGTTATATTCTTGTACATAGGAGCAGTATCATAGTAGTTATATTCTTGTACATAGGAGGCAGTATTATAGTAGTTATATTCTTGTACATAGGGGCAGTATTACAGTAGTTATATTCTTGTACATAGGAGCAGTATTATAGTAGTTATATTCTTGTATATAGGAAGCAGTATTATAGTAGTTATATTCTTGTACATAGGAGGCAGTATTATAGTAGTTATATTCTAGTACATAGGAGCAGTATTATAGTAGTTATATTCTTGTACATAGGAGCAGTATTATAGTAGTTATATTCTTGTACATAGGAGCAGTATTATAGTAGTTATATTCTTGTACATAGGAGCAGTATTATAGTAGTTATATTCTTGTACAGAGGAGCAGTATTATAGTAGTTATATTCTTGTACATAGGAAGCAGTATTATAGTAGTTATATTCTTGTACATAGGAAGCAGTATTATAGTAGTTATATTCTTGTACATAGGAGCAGTATTATAGTAGTTATATTCTTGTACATAGGAGCAGTATTATAGTAGTTATATTCTTGTACATAGGAGCAGTATTATAGTAGTTATATTCTTGTACATAGGAGCAGTATTATAGTAGTTATATTCTTGTACATAGGAGCAGTCTTATAGTAGTTATATTCTTGTACATAGGAGCAGTATTATAGTAGTTATATTCTTGTACATAGGAGGCAGTATTATAGTAGTTATATTCTTGTACATAGGAGCAGTATTATAGTAGTTATATTCTTGTACATAGGAGCAGTATTATAGTAGTTATATTCTTGTACATAGGAGGCAGTATTATAGTAGTTATATTCTTGTACATAGGAGGGTATTATAGTAGTTATATTCTTGTACATAGGAGCAGTATTATAGTAGTTATATTCTTGTACATAGGAGCAGTATTATAGTAGTTATATTCCTGTACATAGGAGGCAGTATTATAGTAGTTATATTCTTGTACATAGGAGGCAGTATTATAGTAGTTATATTCTTGTACATAGGAGCAGTATTATAGTAGTTATAATCTTGTACATAGTAGCAGTATTATAGTAGTTATATTCTTGTACATAGGAGCAGTATTATAGTAGTTATATTCTTGTACATAGGAGCAGTATTATAGTAGCTATATTCTTGTAAGTAGTAGCAGTATTATAGTAGTTATATTCTTGTACATAGGAGGCAGTATTATAGTAGTTATATTCTTGTACATAGGGGCAGTATTATAGTAGTTATATTCTTGCACATAGGAGCAGTATTATAGTAGTTATATTCTTGTACATAGGAGCAGTATTATAGTAGTTAGATTCTTGTACATAGGAGGCAGTATTATAGTAGTTATATTCTTGTACAAAGGGGGCAGTATTATAGTAGTTATATTCTTGTACATAGGAGGCAGTATTATAGTAGTTATATTCTTGTACATAGGAGGCAGTATTATAGTAGTTATATTCTTGTACATAGGAGCAGTATTATAGTAGTTATATTCCTGTACATAGGAGGCAGTATTATAGTAGTTATATTCTTGTACATAGGAGGCAGTATTATAGTAGTTATGTTCTTGTACATAGGAGCAGTATTATAGTAGTTATATTCTTGTACATAGGAGCAGTATTATAGTAGTTATATTCTTGTACATAGGAGCAGTATTATAGTAGTTATATTCTTGTACATAGGAAGCAGTATTATAGTAGTTATATTCTTGTACATAGGAGCAGTATTATAGTAGTTATATTCTTGTACATAGGAGCAGTATTATAGTAGTTATATTCTTGTACATAGGAGCAGTATTATAGTAGTTATATTCTTGTACATAGGAGCAGTATTATAGTAGTTATATTCTTGTACATAGGAGCAGTCTTATAGTAGTTATATTCTTGTACATAGGAGCAGTATTATAGTAGTTATATTCTTGTACATAGGAGGCAGTATTATAGTAGTTATATTCTTGTACATAGGAGCAGTATTATAGTAGTTATATTCTTGTACATAGGAGCAGTATTATAGTAGTTATATTCTTGTACATAGGAGGCAGTATTATAGTAGTTATATTCTTGTACATAGGAGGGTATTATAGTAGTTATATTCTTGTACATAGGAGCAGTATTATAGTAGTTATATTCTTGTACATAGGAGCAGTATTATAGTAGTTATATTCCTGTACATAGGAGGCAGTATTATAGTAGTTATATTCTTGTACATAGGAGGCAGTATTATAGTAGTTATATTCTTGTACATAGGAGCAGTATTATAGTAGTTATAATCTTGTACATAGTAGCAGTATTATAGTAGTTATATTCTTGTACATAGGAGCAGTATTATAGTAGTTATATTCTTGTACATAGGAGCAGTATTATAGTAGCTATATTCTTGTAAGTAGTAGCAGTATTATAGTAGTTATATTCTTGTACATAGGAGGCAGTATTATAGTAGTTATATTCTTGTACATAGGGGCAGTATTATAGTAGTTATATTCTTGCACATAGGAGCAGTATTATAGTAGTTATATTCTTGTACATAGGAGCAGTATTATAGTAGTTAGATTCTTGTACATAGGAGGCAGTATTATAGTAGTTATATTCTTGTACAAAGGGGGCAGTATTATAGTAGTTATATTCTTGTACATAGGAGGCAGTATTATAGTAGTTATATTCTTGTACATAGGAGGCAGTATTATAGTAGTTATATTCTTGTACATAGGAGCAGTATTATAGTAGTTATATTCCTGTACATAGGAGGCAGTATTATAGTAGTTATATTCTTGTACATAGGAGGCAGTATTATAGTAGTTATGTTCTTGTACATAGGAGCAGTATTATAGTAGTTATATTCTTGTACATAGGAGCAGTATTATAGTAGTTATATTCTTGTACATAGGAGCAGTATTATAGTAGTTATATTCTTGTACATAGGGGCAGTATTATAGTAGTTATATCCTTGTACATAGGAGCAGTATCATAGTAGTTATATTCTTGTACATAGGAGCAGTATTATAGTAGTTATATTCTTGTACATAGGAGCAGTATTATAGTAGCTATATTCTTGTAAGTAGTAGCAGTATTATAGTAGTTATATTATTGTACATAGGAGCAGTATTATAGTAGTTATATTCTTGTACATAGGAGCAGTATTATAGTAGCTATATTCTTGTACATAGGAGCAGTATTATAGTAGTTATATTATTGTACATAGGAGCAGTATTATAGTAGTTATATTCTTGTACATAGGGGCAGTATTATAGTAGTTATATTCTTGCAAATTAAGGGCAGTAATATAGTTGCAATCTAGACTCACCTAAAGAATTATTAGTGCCCCCATACTAATACGGTGTTGAACCCCCTTTTGCCTTCAGAACTGCCTTAATTCTACGTGGCATTGATTCCACAAGGTGCTGATAGCATTCTTTAGAAATGTTGGCCCATATTGATAGGATAGCATCTTGCAGTTGATGGAGATTTGAGGGATGCACATCCAGGGCACGAAGCTCCCGTTCCACCACATCCCAAAGATGCTCTATTGGGTTGAGATCTGGTGACTGTGGGGACATTCTAGTACAGTGAACTCATTGTCATGTCCAAGAAACCAATGTGAAATGATTGGAGCTTTGTGACATGGTGCATTATCCTGCTGGAAGTAGCCATCGGAGGATGGATACATGTTCTCATTCTGTTTACGCCAAATTGGGACTCTACCATTTGAATGTCTCAACAGAAATCGAGACTCATCAGACCAAGCAACATTTTTCCAGTCAACAGTTATTTCAGCCAACGTTGCTCTTCTATCAGCTTGAATCAGTCGGCCCATTCTCCTCTGACCTCTAGCATCCACAAGGCATTTTCGCCCACAGGACGGCCGCATACTGGATGTTTTTCCCTTTTCACACCATTCTTTGTAAACCCTAGAAATGGTTGTGCGTGAAAATCCCAGTAACTGAGCAGATTGTGAAATACTCAGACCGGCCCGTCTGGCACCAACAACCATGCCACGCTCAAAATTGCTTAAATCACCTTTCTTTCCCATTCTGACATTCAGTTTGGAGTTCAGGAGATTGTCTTGACCAGGAGCACCCCCCTAAATGCATCGAAGCAACTGCCATGTGATTGGTTGACTAGATAATTGCATTAATGAGAAATAGAACAGGTGTTCCTAATAATTCTTTAGGTGAGTGTATATCATATACCTTATTATTTAAAAACATAATTTTACATCGGATATCTGCGCTTTTCAATGTCTGCCTTTATGTCATTTGGTTCTGGAAATTAAGGAAATTCATTGGATTTATATACAATTGTTAAGTTATTTTCTTGTCTATTTCCTTTTCCACTGTTTAATCTGCACTTTCCAGAATTCAGCACTTTTAGTTAAAAAGACACATTCTGGACAGGCGCGTGTCAATAGCGATTATTATTGAGAGAAGCTATTGCGACTAAGAACAGCTGCAGGGCTGCCATTGAAACCACACTGCAACTGTTCCTTTTCATTGGTGTATCTTATTTAATAGCTATTTAATGGCAATGCAGCAGAATCGTGTTTATTGCACCATATCTCCCCAGTACTGAGATAATGTGCTGTAAGGGAGCAGAAGATGCAATGCAAGCAGTGAGTAAGTGGGTGGGCTACAGCACCAGCCTATAACCCCCTTATAGATTACTTATGTGATGTATACAGTGATTTATTTTTTCACACACCATGGGCCCCAGTGCAAAAGCTGTAAGAGGGCCTCAACCTATTATATGTCACTAATAGTACTTGTACCCGGATATTGGGCAGCTGGACCTTGTGGGCCCCTTGTGCCCGTTGCTTCTCTACCACCTGTACATTGAATCCATGTTTAGGCATCTTATTAAAGCAGTATCCTGCGGGGTGTGGGATTTTGGGTTCCATAGACCCCTGCATGTGCGAAGCGGAGGGCTGCATTCATCCTACAGTAGACTGCCTCTACATGCTGGACAGATGATTCAATATGGTGTCACCCAGTAGTTGTGAAGTTTTACCTATTAGGCACGTTCGGCTCAGCTTTAATAGGCCGACTGAGATCAGCGGCAACAACTTTACATTTTGCCGCCTATCTCCATATAAAACAAATGTTTGGATGCGTTAACTATATCTCATGTATGTGAGTCCTGGGACACTTAAAGAGAATGTGTCATCAGAAAATAACATTGTTTAAATCACATTTTTATGTTTAACATATTTTTATAGATATTTTGGCGACATTATTTTTTGGATTTTCCATGTCAATATCTATACTTAAACTAAAAACATAAAAATTTGGCTTTTTTGCACCGGCCACTAAGCTGAATAATAGGCGCCACTTCTTGGTCTGTACAGATCACTTTACTGCAGTTATCTGCTTATCTATGCACAGAGGTGATATCATTACAGGCAAGATTAGAAGAACAGTTAACACAATAGGTGATATTGCAGCTTATCTACTCCACCTCCCTGCAGAATGACCTCTGCACAGGTCACAGAGCCTAGAAAACTCTCCCATAGAAGACAATGAAGCCCCTTGTCTATGGGCCATGGAGCTGCTTACTTTCTAAATGCTTTAAAGAACAGCTCAGGCAAGATGGCCGCCCCCAGAATCATGTTCAAGTAATAGAATAAAGAAATCTGCAATTAGAAAATAAAAACTGATTAGGAAAAAAGGAGACGTGTCGCCATCTGGTTTTATCTGGCAGATAACATTTACTAAGGGTAATTTCACACTTGCGTTGCCTGAACTGCCTGCCGGATGCGGAAATCCGTATGCAAACGGATAGCATTTGTTTCCGGATCCGTCTGACAAATGCATTGAAATACCGGATCCGTCTCTCCGGTGTCATCCGGAAAAACGGATCCGGTATTTATTTTTATTTTTTTACATTTTTAAAGGTCTGCGCATGTGCAGGCCGGGAAACCGGATCAGTTTTTTCAGAACACTTGGTACCGGATCCAGCATTAATACATTTCAATGGAAATTAATGCCGGCAAGTGTTCCGGAATTTTGGCAAGAGAAAATACCGCAGCATGCTGCGGTAATTTCTCCGTCCAAATACCGTAAGAGAGACCGAAATAAAGACATCCTGAACGGATCACTCTCCATTCAGAAAGCATTAGGATAAAACTGAAGCGTTTTTTTCCGGTATTGAGTCCCTAGGACGGAACTCAATACCGGAAAACTTTAACGCTAGTGTGAAAGTACCCTAATGTATTGTTATTATCCATGTTGCCTCCTTTGCTGGTTGGATTCATGTTTCCATCACATTATACACGGCTCGTTTCCATGGTTATGACCACCCTAGAAACAATCAGTGGTGGTCGTGCTTGCACACTATTGAAAAAAGAGCCTTCCTCTCTAGTGGCCGCGACCTTCGATGTGCACATAGTCCAGTGCTTTTTCCTATAGTGTGCAAGTACGGCCACCATTGATGGTTTCAAGGGTGGTCGTAACCATGGAAACGAGCAGTGTATAATGTGATGGAAAAATGAATCCAACTAGCAAAGAAAGCGATTTGGATAATAACAATACATTAGTAAGTGCCTTGTATTAACGTCCCTCTACCTAATAAATGCTATTTGCTGAAGAGAGACGACCCCTTGAAGCATAGCAGGCTGTTCCGCAATTTGCGGTCCCCAGTGCACGGGAAATGTCCATGCGGCGGCTGGGACGGATCTGTCCGCACTGCAAAAAAATAGAACATGTTATATTTTTTGCAGTGTGGAGGCACGGACAGAAACACCACGGAAGCACTCCGTAGTGCTTCTGTGGGGTTTCGTGTTTTCGTTCCGCACCGCAGCTCCGGATTGCGGAGCCATGAAAGCGAATGGGTCCGCATCTGTGATGCGGGGAGCACACGACCGGTGCCCGCATATTGCGGACCCGCTGTTTGCGGGCCACAATACAGCCGCGGCCGGGCCTAAGCCTCATTCACACGTCAGTATTTGGTCAGTGATTTCCATCAGTGATTGTGAGCCAAAACCAGGACTGGAGCCTCCACAGACATAGGCTTCTTGCGCACGAACGTGCCGTGTTTTGCGGTCCGCAAATAGCGGATACGCAAAACACGGATGCCACCCATGTGCCTTCCACAATTTGCGGAATGAAACAGACGGCCCAATATAGAAATGCCTATTATTGTCCTCAAAACGGACAAGAATAGGACATGATCTATAATTTTTGCGGGGCCACGGAACGGAGCAACGGATGCGGAGTGCTGTCCGCATCTTTTGCTGCCCCATTGAAGTGAAAGGGTCCGCACCCGAGCCGCAAAAAATGCAGCTCGGATGCAGAACCAATCCACGATCGTGTGCAAGAGGCCATAAGGTATAAGGGAAAGATCTGCACCGGGTTCTGTGTTTAGAGCCGCACCTGGTTTTGACTCAAAATCACTGACCAAATACTGACGTGTGACTGAGGCTTTAGACATACATCTAAATGACTTCAGTTGCAAAGAGACATGGCTGCAGTGGGTCCTCCTGTGCATTGCAAGTCCATACAGTGGTCATGTCACCGCATCATCTAAGCTTGTCTGTGCAAAAAAAAGGCAAACAATACCAGATTTTTATTTTCTTTTTTCTTTTTTTTTCTTCGAAAGATGACATTTAAAATAAAAACTGTATTTAATTGCAGACCAAACCCATTTAAAATAACTTTGCAATATTCTTGCTTACACCCGGGCCAGGAGATGAAAATAGGGGCAAACCTAAAACTTCTCACAGCTTAGGGTTTGTTACAATCGTATCCCTGTAAATTACAGGACACAACATCAAGTGCATTTACTTAATAAATCCAAACTCTCAGCCAGGGGCGTTGCTAGGGTCTCAAAAGATCTGGGCCCCAAGCCCCAATGCATGTGGACATTTTCCTGTACTTGCTATACAGCAGCAGGTACCTCTCACATCCAGGGCCTCCAGGTGTCGTCATCTGCTCCATTCGGTCCGGGCAACTTCTTCCAGCTGCGCCTCGTGTGACACGTGGACATCTTAGCTTCCTCACATTTCTATCATCATCCCCCAACCTGGAGCCCCCACAGTGTTATCCTGCTGCTCGCTGTGCTCCCCAATACCCCCAAATACGATCCTAAAAACAAATTTGTGCCCCCCATAGTAATAGTGCTCCTCAGAGTCCCACCAATAGTAATTCCCTTTTAGAATGCCCCCATTAGTAATACTGCCCCCATTAGTAATACTGCCCCCTACAGTGATCATGCTCCCCAAGAGTGCTGCCCTCCAGTATTAATAATGCCCTTACAGAGCCCCCAGTAGAAATAAGGCCACCCTATTGTTCCCCCAGTGGTAATAAAGCTCTCTACAGACCCCTCAGTAGTAATAAGGACCCCCATAGTGCTCTTAGTAGAAATAATGCAGATCTATAAGTCCCTCCTATAGAGCCCCCAGTAGTTATAAGACGTCTATAATGTCCCCTGGATTTGAAATGCCCCCACAGTGCCCCCAGTATTTATATCGCCCCCTACTGTTCTAATGCTCACCCTGAAGCCCCCCAGTATTTGTAATGCCCCCTGCAGTGCCCCCAGTATTTATATCGCCCCCTACTGTTCTAATGCTCACCTTAAAGCCCCCCAGTATTTATAATGCCCCCTGCAGTGCCCCCTGTAGTTATATTCCTCTATTTAGTGTCCTCAGAAATTATAATTCATCAGCCCCTCCATCATACAGTCCCATGTAAATAACATTATTTCCCTCCCTCCGCCATAGAGTCCCATGTAAATACCATCACATCTTCTCTCCAGCCCCCTCCAATATACAGTCCCATGTTAATAAAATCCCTCTCTATCTATAGCCCCCTCCAATATACAGTTCCAGGCAAATAACATCACCCCCTCCCCAGCCACCTTCAATATACAGTTCTATGTAAAGAACATCACCCCCTCAATATTCAGTCCCATGTAAATAACATCACTCCCTCCCCAGACACCTTCAACATGCAGTCCCATGTAAATAAAATCACTCCACCCCACTGTCCCATGTAAATAACTTCAGTCCTAACATACAGTCCCAGTTAAATAACTACAACTCCCAGCATTGCTCTGCCTCTCACTTTACTTACCTCTCCTCATGTACAGACCTCACCACAGCTTCTTCCCAGGACTTCTCTTCACTGCTGAGCCGGCCTCTCCTGCACTGGTCACATGATGGTGACATCATCGCAGGTCCTTCTCAACCACTGTCTGTTTTACTGGTCACATGACCTGTGATGTCACCACAGGTCCGTCAGCTCTTGCAGGACATTAGATTTAGGGATGAGCGAATCGACTTCGGATGAAACATCCGAAGTCGATTTGCATAAAACTTTGTTTCAATACTGTACGGAGCGAGCGCTCTGTACGGTATTAGAATGTATTGGCTCCGATGAGCCGAAGTTATTACAAGTGGTACCTTGGAACTGAACCCCGAATTAGGGAAATGGTTTTTGACAGTATAAATCAATTTCTGAAGTTATTATGCGAGACTTCGCGAAGTAATGACTTTGGCTCATCGAAGCCAATACATTCTAATACTGTACAGAGCGCTCGCTCCGTACAGTATTCTAACGAATCGACTTTGGGTGTTTTATCTGAAGTCCATTCGCTGATCCCGGATTAGATTCAATTGTATTGCCGTCCTGAGGATGGCAATACAGTCCTATCTATCTGGCAGGCAGTACATTCGGGGCCTGGGACAAAACATCAGGGGCCCAGGCCCCGAATGTTGTAACCTAGCAACGCCCTGCTCTCAGCGCAAAATCAGATAAATGATCACATAAACAATCTATTGCAGATCCACATAATCTGAATATTGTACATAATAGTCCACAGATACTTCATGGAGCAAGTTCAGTCCAGGGGTAGACGTAGTGTGTTCACACGCAATAGTAGTGACGTTTCGGGGGTCACGCCCCCTTCTTCAATCTGTGGACTATTGAGTGCAATATTCAGATTCTGTGGTTGTACAATAGATTGTTTATGTGATCGTTTATTGGAGCTTGAGCTGAAAGTTTGGACTTAGTAAGTAAATGCACTTAAATGCATTATGTGAGGATTAGGAGTATCCTCGGACACATTGGTAATACACAGATAATAATACGTAATACGCTCTTGGGTTATTTGTATTACAATCATATCCCATCTAGACAATCCTCCATTAAATAGCCTGGACTCCGGACTTGCACTGATACATTGTAACAAACAGCTGATATGTTTAGCTCACAGAGGATTGTCTGGAATGGATACATTGTATCAAACCATCAGTACAGGAGAGAGATTAGTTCCCCGCAGATTGTCTAGGCTTGATACAATTGTAACAAACTCTTAGTCAGAAGTATAAGTTCATGGTTATATGCAGCAGCATCAACAAGCAAAGCAGTATAAAGCATGGATGAGGAACATAGCAACAGCCTAAACATCTGAGACAGAAGGTGGATTCTAGACTACCTCAGACACCAGTAGACAAGGCAGGTAAGATGGGGCCAGTTGTAAGGCTTTTTTCACACGGGCGTCGTGTGTGAGGGCCGGATAGGATGCGGGTGCGTCGCGGGAAAATGCGTGATTTTTAAGCGCGAGTGCAAAGCGTTTTAATGCGTTTTGCACGCATATGAAAAAAATCGGCATGTTTGGTACCCAGACTTCTTCACAGAAGTTCGGGTTTGGGTTAGGTGTTGTGTAGATTTTATTATTTTCCCTTATAACATGGTTATAAGGGAAAATAATAGCATTCTGAATACAGAATGCATAGTACAATAGGGCTGGAGGGGTTAAAAAAAATAAAAAATAATTATACTCACCTTAATCCACTTGTTCGCGCAGCGGGCATCTCTTCTGTCTTCATCTTTGATGACCTGGGAGGAAAAGGACCTTTGGTGACGTCACTGCGCTCATCACATGGTCCATCACATGATCCATCACCGTGGTGATGGACCATGTGATGAGCGCAGTGACGTCACCAAAGGTCCTTTTCCTCCCAGGTCATCAAAGAAGAAGACAGAAGAGAAGCTGGGCTGCGCGAACAAGTGGATTAAGGTGAGTTTAATTATTTTTTATTTTTTTAAACCCCTCCAGCGATATTGTACTAAGCATTCTGTATTCAGAATGCTCTTATTTTCCCTTATAACCATATTATAAGGGAAAATAATAATGATCGGGTCCCCATCCCGATCGTCACCTAGCAACCGTGCGTGAAAATCGCACCACATCCACACTTGCTTGCGGATGCTTGCGATTTTCACAAAGCCCTATTCACTTCTATGGGGCCTGCGTTGCGTGAAAAACGCACAATATAGAGCATGCTGCGATTATCACGCAATGCACAAGGGGTGATCATGCTCATGTGCACAGCCCCATTGCACCCGTGACCTGTGAAGGAAACAGCAGTGACAGACTATGAGCATTGATCACTCAGGTGTCTGTCAATTTAGATTTTAGTCCATTTCCAGTTAAATGTCAGTGCCAGATCATTGACTTTTCTGGACCGTTAGTTGTCAGATTAAAGGAATTTTTACGTAAAAAAAAATCCAGTTTGTATTTTTGGTTTATTAGCTCATTAAGAGCGTTTTATTTGAGGTTTTACAAGAGGAGGGTCTTCTAAGTTCTTAACGTTGTGACAGACATGAAAGCTTCCCGACTTTATAGATCAATTAGAATTAATGAATGGTAAAATATACTTAAGAAGCAATGTCTGTTCGGAATGGGAGGCGCTCCAGAAATAACCTTTGCATGGTCTTAATTAAGTGCATTAATTAAGACTTTATTTGCTTTAACCCATTTTCTGCTAGGTAAAAACATGCACAATGCTACTGTGAAGGTTACATGAAAGCAAAGAAAAAACATACAAAACATACAAACCAATCCATAACTTCAGCCTCCTGAGAGCTGCACGCGGCCTCCTAACCAGTGGTCATGGCCTTCAGAATAACAGTGGTATTCTCCTCTCTAAGGGCTCATGCACATGACCGTATGTATTTTGCAGTCTGCAAAACACGGATCCGCAAAAAATATGGATGACGCCCGTGTGCATTCCGTATTTTGTGGATCGGAACATCTGGCCCATAATAGAACAGTACTATCCTTGACCGCAATGTGAACAATAATAAGACATGTTCTATTTTTTTGTGGAACGGACATACGGAAACGGAATGCACACGGAGTAAGGGCTTCTTTACACGACCGTGTGAAGCCCGTGCCCGTGCTGTGGACCGCAAATTGCGGTCCGCAATGCACGGGCACCGTCCGTGGGGCAGGCGCATGGGGATCGCAGACCCATTCACTTGAACGGGTCCGCGATCCGTCCGTTCTGCGAAAAGATAGAGCAAGTTCTATCTTTTTGCGGTGCGGAGGCACGGAGCGGAACCCCAGAAAGCGCTCCGTAGTGTATCCGTAGTGTTCCGTTCAGTGCTTCCGTTCCGCATCTCTGGATTTTCAGACCCATTGAAGTGAATGGGTCCACATCTGTAATGCGGAATGCTGCCCGTGTATTGCGGATCCGCAAATGCGGTCCACTATACGGCAACGGGCAGCACACGAGGGCTCATGCACACGACCGTATGTCTTTTCAGTGTTTTGCGGGCCGTTTTTCCCGAATCCGTTTTAAAAAAAATTTCAGTAGTGTTTCCAGTTCCGTTCCGTTTTTCCGTATGGCATATACAGTATACAGTAATTACATAGAAAAAATTGGGCTGGGCATAACATTTTCAATAGATGGTTCCGTAAAAACGGAACGGATACGGAAGACATACGGAGTACATTCCGTATGTGTTACGTTTTTTTTTTTTGCGGATCCATTGACTTGAATGGAGCCACGAAACATGATTTGTGGTCAATAATAGGACATGTTCTATCTTTTAATGGAAATACGGAAAGGAATGAATACAGAGTACATTTCGTTTTTTTGCGGAACCATTGAAATCAATGGTTCCGTATACGGAACGCAAAAAACGGCCCGTATACGGAACGCAAAAAACTTTGCGTGTGAAGAAGCCCTAACTTCTGTTTTTTTTGCGGACCCATTAAAATGAATAGTTCCGCATACTGTCTGCAAAAAAAATGGAACGGACATGGAAAGAAAAAACGTTCATGTGCATGAGCCCTAAGGGTATCCTGGCCCAAATGTGATTTAGGACATTGTCCCTGATGGTCAAATGGTGGATTTTGTAGTCTGAGCCGTGGTGGCTATTACCCCTGATGGTCCAGAGGAAACTGTATTCTCCTTTATACCCACTTGTGGTCCTGTGGGGAATATATAAGCCCTTGTGGTCTAGTGTAGGTTTTTAGAACCTCTGATTGAGGGAAAGGTAAGTTATATTCCTTGGCGCCCAGTAGTGAAGGTGAGCAGAGGTGTAGATGTAAGGGTCCTGAGCTCTAATGTCAAGGAGTCTTTGGAGCACCCCAGGTATCAGGGTACAGAAGTGACTGAAAACTCGGTTGTATCCTCTTCCATACGATTATTCTGACACAGCTGTGACACATTGTCCCTGCTGGTCAAGTGGTGTCTTTGGTAGTCTGAGCCTTGGTTGACTATTGCACCAATTATCCATGATGATCCGGAGGAACATTTATTCTCTTTTATTTTCCCATGTAGCCCTGTGGGGACCTAATAAAAGTTCCTGGCGGTCTAGTGTCGGTTTCTAGTGTCTCTGGTGGCAGAACTTGGTTATATTTCTTGGTGTCCAGTAGGGAGGTAAGCAGAAGTGTAGATTTAATAGTCCTGAGTTCTAAGTTAAAAAAATGTACCATGGCTACCTTCCCTGTAAACTTTGTTAAAATTGTATCCTCCTCCATAAGATTATTCATACACAGTTGTGATGTAGCACATTGTCCCTGCTGGTCAAGTGGTATGTTTGGTGGTTCAAGCTCTGAGGGCCCAGTTGGGTGCCTTTTATCTCTGAAGGTGGACCTTATAATCCCTGATGGTCTAGTGTATGTTAGAGTCACTTATGGTCTGGTGGGCACAACTAGGTTATATAACTTGGTGTCCGGGAGAACAGAAATTAAAGGTCCTGGGTGATAAAGTAAAATAACAGAGCTACATATCATTTATAGGACTGTTGTGATGGTGGGGTCATTGGACCCCCTCAAGTATCTGCAGACTCCATAAGAGTATCTTGACCTGTTATATTTTAGAACATTCTCCCTGTTGGTCAAATGGTGTCTTTGGAAGTCTAAGCCCTTTACAATCCCTGGTGGTCTGAGGTAGGTTAGAGCCCCTGATAGTCTGGTGGGAGAGCTAGGTTATACTCTGGTGTCAAGTAGAGAAGGTGAGCAATGGTGTAACTTTAGGGTCCTGGGTCATCAGGACTATCTACCCATCACATATTATTTATAGAGCTGCTGTGGACCGCCTCAGGTCTCAGGGCACAGAGATTACTGCAGCCTCTGCACCTAGCTACATCGTTAGGGTGCCATCTATAATTGTTATTGTCTGATGTGGTAGAGGGTCCCTCAGGTACCAGGGCCAGACTGCCACTGCCACCCCTACACCCCCTATAGCTTTTCCTCTGACCATGAATCCATGGCCACAAAGTGTCTGTCTGGTTGTATGATTTACGTAGAGCGGCGTGTACGAATGGCGCAGACACAGGTAGCGCAGAGTCAGGGTGTCCAGGGGCGAGGTGATGGATGAAGTCACACTGAAAGCTTCTGATTAATGTCCATGCTGAACACGCTCCCAGTGAAATAATGAGCCGTCTATGGCCCTCGTGTTCCTCTCTCTTCCGTTTCGGACTTTGTAATGCTAACTTGGAACGTTGTGTTTCCAAATCCGGACTCGTTACTGGGAGAAACCGTTAACCCTGACTCTGCCACGTTCATCTCATCTCTCAGACCCTGTACAAATGAATGGAAAAAACTTTTGCCAATTCAGTTTGTAGCTCAATATGCATCATGTTAGTTTGCTACAATATCTCAGTGCAAGTAAAATGTATCAGTCTGAAGTTAATGGGGTTGTCTCATCACAGACAATGGGACCCGTACCTATATGGAGCCCCGTAAGTGTTGGAGGGCGCACTGCACATCCGCAGCCGCCCTCCATTCATTTTCTATGGGGCCACCGAAAATAGCCAAGCGCTGGCTTGGGGACCCGCACTGTCTTATAGCACATTGTCCCTGCTGGTCAAGTGGTGTCCTTGGTAAAGTTATTGTGGTAAGGTTGGGTACCTGTTATCTTTTACTGTGTTTTATAGGTGCGGGTCCCTGAGCACTGGCTGGGGACCCGCACCTACAGTCAGCTCCATAAATATTGGGACATGGACACAATTCTAACATTTTTGGCTCTATACACCACCACAATGGATTTGAAATGATACAAACAAGATGTGCTTTACCTGCAGACTGTCAGCTGTAATTTGAGGGTATTTACATCCAAATCAGGTGAACGGTGGAGGAATTACAGCAGTTTGCATATGTGCCTCCCACTTGTTAAGGGACCAAAAGTAATGGGACAGAATAATAATCATAAATCAAACTTTCACTTTTTAATACTTGGTTGCAAATCCTTTGCAGTCAATTACAGCCTGAAGTCTGGAACGCATAGACATCACCAGACGCTGGTTTCATCCCTGGTGATGCTCTGCCAGGCCTCTACTGCAACTGTCTTCAGCTCCTGCTTGTTCTTGGGGCATTTTCCCTTCAGTTTTGTCTTCAGCAAGTGAAATGCTCAATCGGATTCAGGTCCGGGGATTGACTCGGCCATTGCAGAACATTCCACTTCTTTCCCTTAAAAAAACTCTTTGGTTGCTTTTGCAGTATGCTTTGGGTCATTGTCCATCTGCACTGTGAAGTGCCGTCCAATGAGTTCTGAAGCATTTGGCTGAATATGAGCAGATAATATTGCCCGAAACACTTCAGAATTCATCCTGCTGCTTTTGTCAGCAGTCACATCATCAATAAATACAAGAGAAGCAGCTCCATTGGCAGCCATACATGCCCACGCCATGACACTACCACCACCATGCTTCACTGATGAGGTGGTCTGCTTAGGATCATGAGCAGTTCCTTTCCTTCTCCATACTCTTCTCTTCCCATCGCTCTGGTACAAGTTGATCTTGGTCTCATCTGTCCATAGGATGTTGTTCCAGAACTGTGAAGGCTTTTTTAGATGTCGTTTGGCAAACTCTAATCTGGCCTTCCTGTGTTTGAGGCTCCCCAATGGTTTACATCTTGTGGTGAACCCTCTGTATTCACTCTGGTGAAGTCTTCTCCTGATTTTCGACTTTGACACACATACACCTACCTCCTGGAGAGTGTTCT
The DNA here is from genome assembly GCF_905171765.1 of Bufo bufo. NCBI lineage: Eukaryota > Metazoa > Chordata > Amphibia > Anura > Bufonidae > Bufo > Bufo bufo. The sequence goes on along the minus strand of NC_053397.1, from coordinate 11,929,125 downwards.
TCATCTGGCCAACTGTTGTGAAGGGTGTTTTCTTCACGAGGGAAATAATTCTTCGGTCATCCACCACAGTTGTTTTCCGTGGTCTTCCGGGTCTTTTGGTGTTGCTGAGCTCACCGGTGCGTTCCTTCTTTTTAAGAATGTTCCAAGCAGTTGTTTTGGCCGCGCCTAATGTTTTTGCTATCTCTCTGATGGGTTTGTTGTGTTTTTTCAGCCTAATGATGGCTTCACTGATAGTGACAGCTCTTTGGATCTCATCTTGAGAGTTGACAGCAACAGATTCCAAATGCAAATCGCAGACTGGAAATGACCTCTGGACCTTTTATCTGCTCATTGTAATTGGGATAATGAGGGAATTACACACACCTGGCCATGGAACAGCTGTGAAGCCAATTGTCCCATTACTTTTGGTCCCTTAACAAGTGGGAGGCACATATGCAAACTGTTCTAATTCCTGCACCGTTCACCTGATTTGGATGTAAATAACTCAAATTACAGCTGACAGTCTGCAGGTAAAGCACATCTTGTTCGTTTCATTTCAAATGCATTGTGGTGGTGTATAGAGCCAGAAATGTTAGAATTGTGTCGGTGTCCCAATATTTATGGACCTGACTGTATAAGACAATGGGGGCATATCCTAGCTATATGCCCCCATTGTCTGTTATGAGACAACCCCTTTAAGTTGGCCACTATCCACAGAATAGGCGATAACTATTAGATCAGTGGGGCTCCTACGGCTGGGACTTCCACCAATCCCAAGAACGAGGACCCCCTCCTTGCAAGTCCCCCTAAATGAACAGAGCAGCTGGTCAGGTATTTGGGCAGCTGCTCCATTCATTTTTATGGGAGTTCCGAACATAGCGGAGTGCTGTACTAGGTTATCTCCGGGACTTCCATAGAAATGAATGGAGTGGTTGCTTGCATGCCTAACCAGCCGCTCTGTTCATTTCAGGGGACTCCACAGGATATGGGGATAACGTAGCATAACCGGAATACCCCTTTAAGGGCTTGTTCACACGACCGTTGCCCCTCTGTGCCCGTGCTGTGGACCGCAAATTGCGGTCTGCAATGCACGGGCACCGGCTGTGGGGCTGCCGCATGCAGATCGCGACCCCATTCACTTGAATGGGGTCCGCGATCCGTCCGTTCCGCAAAAAGATAGAGCAAGTTCTATCTTTTTGCGGTGCGGAGGCATGGAACGGAACCCCAGAAAGCACTCCGTAGTGTTTCCGTAGGGTTCCGTTCCATTCCGCATCTCCGGATTTGCGGAACCATTCAAGTAAATGGGTCTGCATCCGTGATGCAGAATGCACACGGCCGGTGCCAGTGTATTGTGCACCCGCTGTATGCGGGTCGCAATACGGCCACGGGGGGCACAGGGTCGTGTGCATGAGCCCTAAGGGATATAACATTAATAGTTTACTCTTCAAAGGGTATTTCAGAATTGTAATATTGATAGCCTGTGCTCGGGATAGGCCATCGATATCAGATCATCGGTGGTCCGACACTCCACACGACCACCGATCGGCTCCAGCTCTGGAAGACGGCGCAGGATGTACACAGCTCCGTCCATTATGTACTTACTGCAGTGCTGCCCCCACTAAAGTGAATAGTAACCAGCTCTGTCCACTGCACAATGGATGGAACTACGTAGTTCTGGCGCCGGAGCGCCTCTGATGATCGGCAGAGGTGGGGGGTGTGGGACCCTCATTGATCACACATTGATGGCCTATTCTGAAAATAGGCCATCAATATTAAGGTCCTGAACAACCCCTTTAAGATATGTCGTCATTGTATGGTGAGTGGGGGTCCCAACCCTAGGACCAATACGCAGAAAGAAGGGACACCCCCGTAGCCCCTCACCTGCAGCACCTAACACGGTCTGGTACTGCAGCTTCACAAAGCTCAGCCCCATTCACTTGAAAGGACCCCATGCGTCACACTAAGTAATAGGTCAGTGGCACCCTGTGGATCCGTGGGGGTCTAGAGTTGGCACACAGATCGATCATTGGTGGTCTGTCCTGAGGTTGGACTATATCCTTGAAAAAAAACCTTAAGGCAGACTAGATACAATTGTAGCAATGGAGTTGTGAGAAGTATAAGGTCTGTACAGGTTCATCCCCTGGATGTAAAACGAGAATATTTCCAGTTGTTGACAGCAAGCAGAGTTCTTGAAAATGGTGAGGGATTGAAACACAAAGCCTAATAGAAATTCGTTTACATGCTATTTATTATCTACACCACAATTTGGCAAACTCTTAAGTCTCTTGCACACAAACGTTTTTTTTTTCCATTTACATTCCGTTTTTTGCGTTCCGTTTATGGACTGTATATGGAACCATTAATTTTAATGGATCCGCAAAAAAACATAACGGAAGGTACTTCGTATGTTTTCCGTTTCTGTATTTCCATTTTTCCATTCCGTTCAAAGATAGAACATGTCCTATTATTGTTCGCATAACGGACAAGGATAGTACTGTTCTATCAGGGGCCAGCTGTTCCGTTCCGCAAAAAATGGAATGCACACAGACGTCATCCGTATTTTTTGCAGGATCCGTTTTTTGCAGACCGCAAAATACTGAAAAAGCCAAACGGTCATGTGAAGGAGGCCTTAGGTGTGAAAGGTTTATATTCTCAACAGGCTTTCAAAATGTTCCCATTCACTGACAGCAAGCAGCGATCTTGAAAAAAGTGAGGAATTGAAACATAAAGGGGGGAATTTATTATTTATTATTTATTATTATTTTACTTCGCCCTTGCCAATTTTACGAAAAAAGGGTGTGTGGTGCGGGCGGAGTGGCTTATTCATCATTATCTATGCCAGCAACTGACTGAAATGTATGGCAGCTCCGAGCTGCCGTAGATTTCATTCCAGCGCATGGACTGCCAGAGGAGCGCCTTGTCATGAATGCCATGGCTTCTCCGGCAGAACCCACCGCGATTGGCACAGCAGAGGCCAGTCTGGATGAATCAAGGTCAAAGTCTTCCAGAACTTTTCATCATACAATGACTAAGCTTTAAGGCAGTTCTTGAATATCTTCTTCATGTCCTCAAGATACAAACTCTTGATACATTTTGGAAAAATACCAAACTCAATCCTCTCCAAGCCTGGAAGGGTCTTCGTCTCAGACAAGTAGAGGGGTCCCTTCCCTACCAAAGTGATGCGGGACGGGATGTTACAACGGAAAGCGCCTCCCAGTTACCACCATGTTGTGTTGAGTGGTACACAGTCAGATTGGCGATGTGGAACGGCTTATTTCTGTCGCCATCTTGTTTGTCACTATGATATCCATTTAACTCATTAGTTGCCTTGGTAGGTGGAGGGGTTAAGAGGGCATTGTGCGTCGGCCTTGGCTTGGAGTGGTCCAGGGTGTGCCTCCCGCCCAACGTCAGTCTCCTGCGGTTCATTGCCAGGTTATCTCTGGGGAGGAAAAGACTCCCTGTTTACAGGAAATGCAGCACAAGGGTCTCCGGCGCGGTGGGAAAGGCGTGTGCATTAACAAGGACACTGATTGTTTGTAACCCCTTCATGACTGCACAACGATTGGGAGGGTTAAACTTTGCAGGTTCATGGCTGCGAGTTATTACCAGAAGAGGATTGCTGCGTTTCCTCGCGACAGCGCTAATTACATCATAGCATTTCCTGATAGTTTTTTATGACTTAATCATCATTAGTGTGCTACGGTTTTATCCCATACCGCCACAATGATGAGATTCCATTGTATCACATAACAGTGTACATATTATCCTGTACTGATCCTGAGTTACATTCTGTATTATCCTCCAGAGCTGCACTCACTATTCTGCTGGTGCAGTCACTGTGTACATACATTACTTATCCTGTACTGATCCTGAATTATATTCTGTATTATACTCCAGAGCTGCACTCACTATTCTGCTGGTGCAGTCACTGTGTACATACATTACTTATCCTGTACTGATCCTGAGTTACATCCAGTATTATACTCCAGAGCTGCACTCACTATTCTGCTGGTGCAGTCACTGTGTACATACATTACTTAACCTGTACTGATCCTGAGTTACATCCTGTATTATACTCCAGAGCTGCACTCACTATTCTGCTGGTGCAGTCACTGTGTACATACATTACTTATCCTGTACTGATCCTGAGTTACATCCTGTATTATACTCCAGAGCTGCACTCACTATTCTGCTGGAGCAATCAATGTGTTCATACATTACTTATCCTGTACTGATCCTGAGTTACATCCTGTATTATACTCTAGAGCTGCACTCACTATTCTGCTGGTGCAGTCACTGTGTACATACATTACTTATCCTGTACTGATCCTGAGTTACATCCTGTATTATACTCCAGAGCTGCACTCACTATTCTGCTGGAGCAATCAATGTGTTCATACATTACTTATCCTGTACTGATCCTGAGTTACATCCTGTATTATCCTCCAGAGCTGCACTCACTATTCTGCTGGAGCAGTCACTGTGTACATACATTACTTATCCTGTACTGGTCCTGAGTTACATCCTGTATTATCCTCCAGAGCTGCACTCACTATTCTGCTGGAGCAGTCACTGTGTACATACATTACTTATCCTGTACTGATCCTGAGTTACATCCTGTATTATACTCCAGAGCTACACTCGCTATTCTGCTGGTGCTGTCACTGTGTACATACATTACTTATCCTGTACTGATCCTGAGTTATATCCTGTATTATAATCCAGAGCTGCACTCACTATTCTGCTGGTGCTGTCACTGTGTACATACATTACTTATCCTGTACTGATCCTGAGTTATATCCTGTATTATAATCCAGAACTGCACTCACTATTCTGCTGGTGCAGTCACTGTGTACATACATTACTTATCCTGTACTGATCCTGAGTTACATCCTGTATTATACTCCAGAGCTACACTCGCTATTCTGCTGGTGCTGTCACTGTGTACATACATTACTTATCCTGTACTGATCCTGAGTTATATCCTGTATTATACTCCAGAGCTGCACTCGCTATTCTGCTGGTGCAGTCACTGTGCACATACATTACTTATCCTGTACTGATCCTGAGTTACATCCTGTATTATACTCCAGAGCTGCACTCACTATTCTGCTCGTGCAGTCACTGTGTACATACATTACTTATCCTGTACTGATCCTGAGTTACATCCTGTATTATATACTCCAGAGCTGCACTCACTATTCTGCTGGTGCAGTCACTGTGTACATACATTACTTATCCTGTACTGATCCTGAGTTACATCCTGTATTATACTCCAGAGCTGCACTCACTATTCTGCTGGTGCAGTCACTGTGTACATACATTACTTATCCTGTACTGATCCTGAGTTATATCCTGTATTATACTCCAGAGCTGCACTCACTATTCTGCTGGTGCAGTCACTGTGTACATACATTACTTATCCTGTACCGATCCTCAGTTACATCCTGTATTATACTCCAGAGCTGCACTTACTATTCTTTTGGCTTTTCTTGAGTGCTGCCATACATGGTCTGGGTGTTGGTAAATATTATCTGGGTGCTGGCATGCATTACTCTGGGCCTGGGCATGCAGGTGGTATAAACCATCGGCTGGCATGCATTGCTCTGGGCCTGGGCATGCAGGTGGTATAAACCCTTAGCTGCCATGCATTGCTCTGGGCCTGGGCATGCAGGTGGTATAAATCCTCGGCTGGCATGCATTGCTCTGGGCCTGGGCATGCAGGTGGTATAAATCCTCGGCTGGCATGCATTGCTCTGGGCCTGGGCATGCAGGTGGTATAAATCCTTCGGCTGGCATGCATTGCTCTGGGCCTGGGCATGCAGGTGGTATAAATCCTCTACTGCCATGCATTGCTCTGGGCCTGGGCATGCAGGTGGTATAAATCCTCGGCTGGCATGCATTGCTCTGGGCCTGGGCATGCAGGTGGTATAAACCTTCGGCTGGCATGCATTGCTCTGGGCCTGGGCATGCAGGTGGTATAAATCCTCGGCTGGCATGTATTGCTCTGGGCCTGGGCATGCAGGTGGTATAAACCTTCGGCTGGCATGCATTGCCCTAGGCCTGGGCATGCAGGTGGTATAAATCCTCGGCTGGCATGCATTGCTCTAGCCCTGGGCATGCAGGTGGTATAAATCCTCGACTGGCATGCATTGTTTTGGCCCTGGGCATGCAGGTGGTATAAATCCTCGGCTGGCATGCATTGCACTGGGCCTGGGCATGCAGGTGGTATAAACCCTCAGCTGGCATGCATTGCCCTGGGCCTGGGCATGCAGGTGGTATAAATCATCGGCTGGCATGCATTGCTCTGGCCCTGGGCATGCAGGTGGTATAAATCCTCGACTGGCATGCATTGCTCTGGCCCTGGGCATGCAGGTGGTATAAATCCTCGGCTGGCATGCATTGCTCTGGGCCTGGGCATGCAGGTGGTATAAACCTTCAGCTGGCATGCATTTCTCTGGGCCTGGACATGCAGGTGGTATAAACCCTCAGCTGGCATGCATTGCCCTGGACATGCAGGTGGTATAAATCCTCGGCTGGCATGCATTGCTCTGGCCCTGGGCATGCAGGTGGTATAAATCCTCGGCTGGCATGCATTGCTCTGGCCCCGGGCATGCAGGTGGTATAAATCCTCGGCTGGCATGCATTGCTCTGGCCCCGGGCATGCAGGTTGTATAAATCCTCGGCTGGCATGCATTGCTCTGGGCCTGCAGGTGGTATAAATCCTCGGCTGGCATGCATTGCTCTGGCCCTGGGCATGCAGGTGGTATAAATCCTCGGCTGGCATGCATTGCTCTGGGCCTGGGCATACAGGTTGTATAAATCCTCGGCTGGCATGCATTGCTCTGGGCCTGCAGGTGGTATAAATCCTCGGCTGGCATGCATTGCTCTGGCCCTGGGCATGCAGGTGGTATAAATCCTCGGCTGGCATGCATTGCTCTGACCCTGGGCATGCAGGTGGTATAAATCCTCCGGCTGGCATGCATTGCTCTGGGCCTGGGCATGCAGGTGGTATAAATCCTCGGCTGGCATGTATTGCTCTGGGCCTGGGCATGCAGGTGGTATAAACCTTCGGCTGGCATGCATTGCCCTAGGCCTGGGCATGCAGGTGGTATAAATCCTCGGCTGGCATGCATTGCTCTAGCCCTGGGCATGCAGGTGGTATAAATCCTCGACTGGCATGCATTGTTTTGGCCCTGGGCATGCAGGTGGTATAAATCCTCGGCTGGCATGCATTGCACTGGGCCTGGGCATGCAGGTGGTATAAACCCTCAGCTGGCATGCATTGCCCTGGGCCTGGGCATGCAGGTGGTATAAATCATCGGCTGGCATGCATTGCTCTGGCCCTGGGCATGCAGGTGGTATAAATCCTCGACTGGCATGCATTGCTCTGGCCCTGGGCATGCAGGTGGTATAAATCCTCGGCTGGCATGCATTGCTCTGGGCCTGGGCATGCAGGTGGTATAAACCTTCAGCTGGCATGCATTTCTCTGGGCCTGGACATGCAGGTGGTATAAACCCTCAGCTGGCATGCATTGCCCTGGACATGCAGGTGGTATAAATCCTCGGCTGGCATGCATTGCTCTGGCCCTGGGCATGCAGGTGGTATAAATCCTCGGCTGGCATGCATTGCTCTGGCCCCGGGCATGCAGGTGGTATAAATCCTCGGCTGGCATGCATTGCTCTGGCCCCGGGCATGCAGGTTGTATAAATCCTCGGCTGGCATGCATTGCTCTGGGCCTGCAGGTGGTATAAATCCTCGGCTGGCATGCATTGCTCTGGCCCTGGGCATGCAGGTGGTATAAATCCTCGGCTGGCATGCATTGCTCTGGGCCTGGGCATACAGGTTGTATAAATCCTCGGCTGGCATGCATTGCTCTGGGCCTGCAGGTGGTATAAATCCTCGGCTGGCATGCATTGCTCTGGCCCTGGGCATGCAGGTGGTATAAATCCTCGGCTGGCATGCATTGCTCTGACCCTGGGCATGCAGGTGGTATAAATCCTCGGCTGGCATGCATTTCTCTGGGCCTGGGCATGCAGGTGGTATAAATCCTCGGCTGGCATGCAGTCAGTGCTGCTCTGATGACTTGGCTCCTGGTGGATTTTTAGCTCGGCGTTTCGGATCTCCTGGCCTCACTCAGCCCTCCAGCTGCAATCTGGTATCACTCAGCCATATCATTACTACAAGCAGGAGAATTATCAGGGGATGAAGCTGTCCATGGAGAGCAGCGGCTCCGGGCGCCTTCCGTCATCTGACAGTTCTCCCAGAGATCGCCGTCCAATTAATTATTAACCCATTGCTGCACAATGTAGACTGAATACCCACAGAGAAGTACAATAAGCGTGAGTGACTTACCGTATGTACTGGAGCTCAGTATCACACGCGATAGGCTTAGATACACAATCTCAGCAGAAAGCAACGCGCATCATAGGATTAGATGCACATCTCCGCAGACAGTATCATACAACAAAGAGTTAGGGCCCATGCACGTGGCTGTAGCCGTTTTGTGGTCCGCCAATTGCAAAACATGGATACCGGCTGTGTGCGTTCCGCATTTTGCAGAACAGAGTGTCCTACCCTCTATAAAACTGCCCTATCCCTGTCCGTAAAACAGACAAGGATAGGACATGTTCTATCTTTTTTGCTGCGGAACGGACATACAGCACACGGCGTGCTGTCCGCATCTTTTGTGACCCCATTGAAGTGAATAGGTCCGCATCTGATTCAGGAAAAATGCGGATTGGATACGGATAAAAACCACAGTCGTGTGCATGAGCCCTTATATACACATGTTCAGGTCTAGATACAGCAGCTCAGCAGGCAGTATCATACAAGATGGCTCATGCACACGACCGTCTGTATTTTGCTGTCCACAAAAAACGGATCCACAAAAAATACGGATGACGTCTGTGTGACATCCATATTGCATACGTTTTTTTGCGGCTCCATTGTAACAATGCCTATCCTTGTCTGCAACACAGAAAAGAATTGGACATGTTATATCTTTTTGCTGACATACGGAAACAGAGTCATTTCTGGGGTTTTTTTTGCGAACCCATTAAAGTGAATGGTTCCACATACGGGCCGCAAAATAAAACGGAACAGACACGGAAAAAAAATACGTTTGTGTACATAAGCCCTTAGGTTTAGATACACTTTCTCAGCAGTGAGTACCACACATAGTAACAGCAGGCATTATTGCATACCAAAGGCTTAGATACACTTCAGACAGTATCACACATGGTATATTTAGACACCAGCTCAGCAGACCGTATCACACATGATAGGGTTAGATACATTTGCTCATCAGAAACGGCCACACGTAAGAGGCTTAGATACACTAGCACAGCAGGCAGCATTACTCATCAGGTAGTATCACATAGGAGGGGCTTAGATACACTTGATCAGCAGATAGTATCACATGTGAAAGGTTGGATTAGCCCAATCTACCTGAAGATTATTTTCAATCAGTCCATGATGGGAGATGTAGTGCTGCGCGGTTCCCTGAGACTGTATCATACATGATAGGCTTAGATACAAATTTTGGATTAAATAGTTTGAACAATAATCAGTAAATGGCGTCAGAATGGTTCAGTCCCTAGGAATCATTTACAAAACGTTGGCAACTACTTCCCGACACTTAACGTCCCCCCAACAGTAAAAATGAAGATGATGCCATAAATTACCCCCCCCCCCCCCCCGTCCCCCACGACAAGACCCGAACACCCATGGACACCATGTTCTAATTGGAAGGTATTTTTCACAATACAGTAAATGTCAGTAAATCAGCGGCCGCCCCAGGGGGGCAATCTTCTCTATCCCCTCAATAATAAGATTATGGATGGCTCGCGCTGTTTATTACCTCCCTTATATCATTACTATTTATTTCCATTTCTTTCATGGCAGACAGAAGCCTTCTGATGAAATTATTAGCTCCACTTGTATGGCCGTAATGTGTCCGTCCATCATCCGAGACGAGGATTTAATTGTATTAGCACCGGCGGCGGCCGCTATATCCTGAAACTCTGCGTGCGATCATTAGGTCATGTGACCCACTTCGCAGTGTTACACCGTAATGTGTTAAATATGGCATACATGTAGCAGAGCGTTGCTCAGTGTGAAGTCTGTCTGCAGGCGATCATCAATGAGATTTACTCCCCAAACTGAAGACATTGCTGCTCAGGTAGACACAATGCTATCAGCCCCTCGCTGCATCTCCGCACCACCGCCACATCACCTCATTACAGTATATGGCTCAATATTTTCTCCCTGCTGGATGGCGAACAAGTCTTTTTTTTTTTTTGTTTTGCTGAAAATCTATCCTGATCTAATACTTCTCACATCTGAGGGTTTGCTACACTATTATCCAGTCTAGACCATCCCCTATAAACTAAACACATCAGCAGCACTAATCTCTCTCCTGTCCTGATAGTTTGATACATTGTATCCGCCTCCAGGCTCTTTGTTTATGGACTGGAAACAATTGTTACAATGTATCCATTCTAGACAATCCTCTGTGAGCTAAACCCATCAGCAGCACAAAATGTCCCTCCTGTTCTGTTAGTTTGTTACAGTGTATCAGTGCAGGTAAAATGCATCAGTCTGGAGTCCAGGCTGATTAGCTCACGGAGGATTGTGTTGACTGGATATAATTGTAACAAACCCTCAGCTGTGAGAAATGTTAGATCAATACATGTTTTCAACTTTTCAACGTAATAAGGAATGTTTCCATTCATTGGCAGCAAACAGAAAAATTGAAACATAGTGGGGCACATTTACTAATAGTGTTGTACTTTGCTCTGCGAATTACAGTCTTAGGCCTCATGCACACGCCCTTTTTTTTCCGGGTCCGCATCCGAGCCGCATTCACTTCAATGGGGCCGCAAAAGATGCGGACAGCACTCCGTGTGCTGTCCGCATCCGTTGCTCCATTCCGTGGCCACGCAAAAATAGTAAATGTTATGCAAAGCATGGACGGTGCATGCCCATTTTTTGGTGCATTTTTAATAGTAAATCTGCACTGAGTACTGTAGATAGATCTAGACTCTGATTGGATCAGTCCCGGACAAACCTAAGAAGATACTAAGGCCTATTGGGATTGGTGGGGTCCAAAGATGATCTTGGTCAAGATGACAGTACTGGAGAGTTTGACTCTCTTGCCCAAGGACCGACATATCATCAATGTTATCACATAACCCAGCACCTCAGCTATGCTATGAGTGACGGCTGTAGTCGTCTCCTGCTTGGATGCTAAGGTTGTCACTCAGAGCAGAATAAAACTTCATACAGTGAGGAAAATAAGTATTTGATACACTGGCGATTGAATGAATGGAGAGGTCTGTAATTTTTATTATAGATAGACTTCAACTGTGAGAGACAGAATCTAAAAAATAAAATTCAAAAAAATCTAATTGTATGATTTTTAAATAATTAATTGAGGTGCTGTACATTGAATGTATGTATGTACTTTAGTAAGTCTACTGTGGTATGTGCCACTTGTGCAGTGGGTGGGAGACTAGGGGCCCACCTTGCTCAGGGGCCCAGCAGGCGATTCACTTGTACCCCTGTGGGCCAGTCCGAGCCTGCCTGTCCACATACTCAATCAATCACACTGCAACCTCTCCACCATGGCCAAGACCAAAGAGCTGTCTAAGGACACCAGGGAAAGCATGGTCGACCTGCACAAGGCTGGGATGGGCTGCAGGACAATAGGCGAGCAGCTTGGGGAGAAGGCAACAATTATCAGAAAATGAAAGAAACACAAGATGACTGTCAGTCTTAGAGTAAGTTCACACGAACGCGTGTGATCCGTGGCCGTATTGCGGCCCGCAAATCGCGGGCTGCAATACACGGCCACAGTTCCGTGTGCATTCCGCATCACGGATGCGGACCCATTCACTTCAATGAGTCCGCAAATCCGGAATCTCGGAACGGCCGCACGGGACGGGACCCCTCGGAACCACTACGGGGTGCTTCCGTGGGGTTACGTCCCGTACTTCCGTTCCGCAAAAAGATAGAACATGTCCTATCTTTTAGCGGAACGGGCGGATCGCGGACCCATTAAAGTGAATAGGTCCGCGATCCGATGCGGCTGACCTACGGCCGGCGATCGTGCATTGCGGGCCGCAGCACAGGTACGGGTCACACACGTTCGTGTAAACTCGGCCTTACTCTGTCTGGGGCTCCATGCAAGATCTCGCCTCGTGGGGTAAGGGTGATTCTGAGAAAGGTGAGGAATCAGCCCAGAACTACACGGGAGAACTCGGTCAATGAGCTGAAGAGAGCTGGGACCACAGTCTTAAAGATTACTGTGGGTAACAAACTACGCCGTCATGGATAAAAATCCTGCAGGGCACGCAAGATCCCCCTGCTTACGCCAGCAATGTCCAGGCTCGTTTGAAGTTCGTCAATGACCATCTGGATGATCCAGAAGAGGCATGGGAGAAGGTCATGTGGTCAGATGAGACCAAAATAGAACTTTTTGGTATCAACTCCACTCGCCGTGTTTGGAGGAAGAAGAAAGATCCCAACCATGAAGCATAGGGGTTGAAACATCATACTTTGGGGGTGCTTTTCTGCAAAGGGGACAGGACGACTGCACCGTATTGAAGGAAGGTGGATGGGGCCATGTATTGTGAGATTTTGGCCAACCTCCTTCCCTCAGTAAGAGCATTGAAGATGGGTCGTGGCTGGGTCTTCCAGGATGACAATGACCCGGAAGACACAGCTGGGGACAGTAAGGAGTGGCTCCATAAGAAGTATTTCATGATCCTGGAGTGGCCTAGCCAGTGTCAAGACCTAAACCCAATAGAACATCTTTGGAGGGAGCTGAAACTCAATGTAGCCCAGCGACAGCCCCAAAACCTGAAAGATCTGGAGAAGATCTGTGTGGAGGAGTGGGCCAAAAACCCTGCTGCCGTGTGTGCAAACCTGGTCAAGAACTGCAGGAAACGTCTGATATCTGTAATTGCAAGCAAAGGTTTCTGTACCAAATATTAAGTTCCGTTTTTCGATTGTATCAAATACTTCACGCAATAAAAAGCTAATTCATTATTTAAAATAATTCAATGTGATTTTCTAGATTTTCTACATTTTTTTTATTTTATTCAGGCTCTCACAGTTGAAGTGTACCTACAATCGAAATTACAGACCTCTCCATTCTTTGTAGGTGGGAAAACTTGCAAAATCCCCAGTGTATCAAATACTTATTTTCCCCACTGTATTCACTTTACTCCTGATGAGACAAGCTCCAAATGTTTTCCTGCTCTCCTCAACCCCTAATTAGTGCTTCCAGCAGTTTAGCATGGTCGAAACTGCTGACAGACTCCTTTTAAGTGGTTATCAATATATACAGAGAACAGACTGGTTAGACACTGACCTCTCTTGCGTTGCTGTGAATTAAACTGTAAGCTCTTCTCCTCTCTCCTGTTATCTCGTTTTTGTTGACTAAAGATGAGCAAATTCATTCATCTTGCTCAACCCCCCCAACAGACCTATCTATCACAATCAATGGCTGCACACTCTCCCCGGTCAACCAAGTCCGCTGCCTTGGAGTGACCTTGGATTCTACCCTCTCCTTCCGACCGCACATCCAAGCACTTTCCACCACTTGCCGCCTCCAACTCAAAAACATCTCCCGCATCCGCGCTTTCCTTTACTTTGAATCTGTGAAAATGCTCGTACATGCCCTCATCATCTCCCGCCTAGACTACTGCAACACTCTCCTCTGTAGCCTCCCATCTAGCACTCTCGCACCCCTCCAATCTATCCTCCACTCTGCTGCCCGACTAATCCACCTCTCCCCCTATTACTCCTCTGCCTCTCCCCTCTGCCAATCCCTTCACTGGCTCCCCATTGCCCAGCGAATTCACATCAAAGTACTAACAAATACATACAAGGCCGTCCACAACCTGTCCCCTCCCTACATCTCTGAGCTCCCGATACACCCCCACACGCACTCTCCGATCCTCACAGGACCTCCTTCTCTCCTCTTATCGCCTCTTCCCACAATCACCTCCAAGATGTCTCCTGTGCATCCCCCACATTCTGGAACTCTCTACCCCAACATATCAGACTCTCACCGACGGTCGAATCCTTGAAAAGAAACCTGAAAACCCACCTCTTCAGACAAGCCTACAACCAGTGACCCTGCTGCCTCTATACCGCCACGACCAGCTTCACCCGCACCTACTGCGTCCTTCTCCCATACCATGTAGATTGTAAGCCCTCACGGGCAGGGCCCTCTCTCCTTCTGTACCAGTCTGTAACTCGTCTTGTTTATGATTAGTGCAATTGTCTGTATTATGTATGTGCACCGCTCATCATATGTACAGCGCTGTGGAATGAATGGTGCTTTAATAATAAATAATCATAATAATAAGAATTGATTCCTCTTATCAAGCAGAGTTCTGCACTTGTGATGGGTGTCCCTGCTGTTTGATTGATAGGGCCGGACATCTCGGCCAGCCCCGACAATCCCGCGCCTGCCCCACCGCAGAGGCTGTGCTTCCGCTACCAAAGCAGTGACTGTGCGAGATTGGCTACACTTCCGGCAAATGACACATGAACAGTTGCTGCTCCGGTACAGGTGCGTGATTATCAGGGCTGGTCAAGATGTCTGGCCCTGTCATTCAAGCTGCGGGGAAGGAGGCAATCGTCAGCTTTGGGGACACCTTGTCACAAATTCAGAACTCTGCTTGATGAGGCAAATTGCTTCTTACAATTTGATTCTCTTATCTCTAACGTTGATCTCAATGGCTTCTTTGCTGTGGAGTGTGAAGGATGTGATTACACCTGTGGGATGTTATATATGGGGGGTGTATAGCTTTGCCGCTTGTCTTTGACCCATTATGTCTCTATCTGCAGCGCTTACACGGAGCCCTACAAAGTCTGCCCCATCCCCATGAACAACATAGAGGACATCACGTCTGACGAGGATCAGAGGAGCTCTGAAGGCGAGGAGTCCAGCTCTGGAGGAAATGGGGTACACAAGGTAATGTTGGTCATGCTGGTGATTTATGTTACTGCTCGTCTAATCCATCTTCATCTGTAGTGGTTTCATACATCTACTGCTCCCTGTTATCAGACTGGGGAGGGTCTGGCCATAGGGCAGGTGAATATAATCTATAGCCTCTCACTGTGTATACATTATATACACACATTCAGTGAACAGTCAGATAGCATAGCAATTCTTATGAAAACCCATCCCGCCATTCTATTGTGGCCCTCGTGGTGCGACTGTTGGCTCTGCACCCCTGTAGCTCTAGCGCCGCACTCACATGCAGATGCCGCTGTCCCTCCAGCAGATGTGTCCTTCAACCCCTTCCTCCAGATGCACATCGTCTTCTTCTCACTACTCAAAGAGGCAGAAAACAGAGGATTTCATTGATGGGACGCCTCCTATCACTGGCAGCGGGCACACTGCGCCATTATCCTCATTCTGCCCTACAGAGTCAATCTATTATGTCTTTATGTATGTATGGGAGTGAATGTATTATGTGTGTAGATATGTATGTACACGTTGGGCGTGTGAAGATCTGCATTATGTATGTATGAGAGTCAATGTATTGTGTGTGTTGATGTGTATGTATGTATGTGAGTCAATATCGTATGGGGGTCATTTATCAAGCTAAAATACACCTAAATTAGACGTATTTCAGGTACAACTAACCTTGCGCCGCAATCTGTGCCCGAAATACGTCTAATTTAACATTGTAACAATGGCAAAAACGGACAAGAATAGGACATGTTCTATTTTTTTAGCGGGGCTACGGAATGGACATATCGATGCGGACAGCACACGGTGTGCTGTCCGCGTTTTTTGCACACCCATTGAAATAAATGGGGCTGCATCCTATCCGCAAAAAAACGGAACGGACACGGAAACAAACAACGTTCGTGTGCATGAGGCCTAAATGTTAGACAGCTCGAAAGCTGTCTTACATTTAGAAGCGGTGGTGGATCCACTGCCAAGTATAGGGGCTTTATTAAGACCAGCGTCTAAAAAACACCAGTCTTAGGGATCATTCAGATGGCCGTATGCTGTCCGCAAAAATGCGGATCCGTTTTTTTGCAGATTAGATGCTGTCCCATTCACTTCTATGGGGCCCTTTTCTTCCATTGCACGGCTCAGCAAAAAAATTAAACATGTCCTATACTTGTCCGTATAAATCAGGACATGGCCCTATTAAAGTCTATGGATCATTTTTTGCGGACATGCTGAACTGTTTTTGCGGACAGCATACGGCCGTCTGAATTAGCCCTTAATGAATGACCCCCTATGTTCTTAGATGTGTATTGTGTATGAGAGTCACAGTGTTGTGTGTACAGTAGATGTGTATTATGTATGTATGGGAGTCAGTGTGTTATGTAAGTATATACATGTGTGTACATACAGTACAGACCAAAAGTTTGGACACACCTTCTCATTCAAAGAGTTTTCTTTATTTTCATGACTATGAAAATTGTAGATTCACACTGAAGGCATCAAAACTATGAATTAACACATGTGGAATTATATACATAACAAACAAGTGTGAAACAACTGAAAATATGTCATATTCTAGGTTCTTCAAAGTAGCCACCTTTTGCTTTGATTACTGCTTTGCACACTCTTGGCATTCTCTTGATGAGCTTCAAGAGGTAGTCCCCTGAAATGGTCTTCACTTCACAGGTGTGCCCTGTCAGGTTTAATAAGTGGGATTTCTTGCCTTATAAATGGGGTTGGGACCATCAGTGGCGTTGAGGAGAAGTCAGGTGGATACACAGCTGATAGTCCTACTGAATAGACTGTTAGAATTTGTATTATGGCAAGAAAAAAGCAGCTAAGTAAAGAAAAACGAGTGGCCATCATTACTTTAAGAAATGAAGGTCAGTCAGTCAGCCGAAAAATTGGGAAAACTTTGAAAGTAAGGGCTATTTGACCATGAAGGAGAGTGATGGGGTGCTGCGCCAGATGACCTGGCCTCCACAGTCACTGGACCTGAACCCAATCGAGATGGTTTGGGGTGAGCTGGACCGCAGAATGAAGGCAAAAGGGCCAACAAGTGCTAAGCATCTCTGGGAACTCCTTCAAGACTGTTGGAAGACCATTTCAGGGGACTACCTCTTGAAGCTCATCAAGAGAATGCCAAGAGTGTGCAAAGCAGTAATCAAAGCAAAAGGTGGCTACTTTGAAGAACCTAGAATATGACATATTTTCAGTTGTTTCACACTTGTTTGTTATGTATATAATTCCACATGTGTTAATTCATAGTTTTGATGCCTTCATAGTCATGAAAATAAAGAAAACTCTTTGAATGGGAAGGTGTGTCCAAACTTTTGGTCTGTACTGTACGTGTGGGTATATTTATATAAATATAGTCAGATTACTTAAGGCTACTTTCACACTAGCGTTCGGGTGTCCGCTCGTGCGCACCGTTTGAAGGGGCTCACGAGCAGCCCCGAACGCATCCGTCTGGCCCCAATGCATTCTCAGTGGAGGCGGATCCGCTCAGAATGCATCAGTCTGGCGGCGTTCAGCCCCCGCTCCGCTCAGTGAGCGGACACCTGAACGCTGCTTGCAGCGTTCGGGTGTCCGCCTGGCCGTGCGGAGGCGAGCGGATCCGTCCACACTTACAATGTAAGTCAATGGGGACGGATCCGCTTGAAGATGACACCATATGGCTCATTCTTCAAGCGGATCCGTTCCCCATTGACTTTCAATGTAAAGTCTGAACGGATCCGCTCAGACAACTTTCACACTTAGAAAATTTTCTAAGTTTTAATGCAGACGCATCCGTTCTGAACGGATGCGAACGTCTGCATTATCGGAGCGGATCCGTCTGATGAAACATCAGACGGATCCGCTCCGAACGCTAGTGTGAAAGTAGCCTCAATTCTCCCACATTCCCCAGTATGGGTGAATCTGAGGCTGATGCTGCAGATTTTTTCGGATTTTCACCATTTTTGCAATGCACAGGGAGAAGTCCTTACACAGCCCAGATGTACATGTGTTTATTGTCAGAGTTTCTGGATTATCGGATGCTGGAGGGAATGTCTCCAGGAATGTGCATACAGTTATGAAGCAGGAGCTAGCCTACATCATGCAGCGATACCTTCTGCTTCCACACTGCTAGATCTAGGCAGATTTGCCACCCAGGACACTAGGAAAGCGCATTTTGGATCTTTGGTCCATCTTTTACGCCCTCTTCTGTACTTGTCCTGTCTTTGCTCGGCCTTCTCAGCTTTCGTGCCATAACTTGAGGCCTACAGGGGGAGATTGTGCGTCTGGCAGGGTCTTCATGTCCCAGCATGAATAATAGATACAGTGTATCACGCCGGTGACCCATCCTTCAGCGCCTGTCACTGTGTTATTACATTATTGCTCCGCAGTCAGCACTCTCAGGGCTCTTTGGAGAAGCCGTTACCCTCCAGGTTAATGCACAATGTGTCTTCTTGTGCCGGGGAAGGATATTTAGAAGTGACAGGCAACCATAGGACTCGCCCGCCCTTAGGTGTGCAGCTCCTGGCTGCTACAGGATGCAGATGCATTCATATGTCGTCCCGTCAGAGCTTCTCACCCAGCTTTCCCAGGCTCCTGAATGGTACATGGAGGAAATTTCTGCCAGAAATCAGCAGGTGCAGATTTTTTGTTGCAGAATTTCCTGTATGAGAATCTCTCCATTCAATTTAATGGGGAGCTGATTCTGTAGTGGAAAAATCCGCAACCAAATCCAACATGACTTTTCCGCAGGATTTTCTACTGCAGAATCAGTTTCCCATTGAATTGAATGGAGATATTCTCATGCAGAAAATCCGCAGCACAACATTATGTAGGGAACACGACGCAGGGATGGGCAATTTCCATCCCCAGAGGATAACATGGGGGAAGGCTTGATGTTGCAGATTTTCTGGCAGTTAATGAGCCCCCTGTTGGGCCCCTGGAGAAAGAGCCCGGTCCTGTGTCCTTAGCAGCATGGGTTTAACTATAGCCATAGCAGCCATTGCACTTGTATAGGGCCCAAATCAAAGCACATTAGTAAGTGTCTCGTATTAACTTCCTCTACATGATAAATGCCACTTACTGAAGTGAGACGACCCCTTTAATTATTGCTACTTATACTGCTGTTTGAAATTTTTGACACAAGGAATGTATTCTAGTTACAGGAGGGGGTCCCATATGACATAAGAGGGGTCAACACTGGAAAGAAGATAAGGGATCAGTTTGGTATTACCCAGCCTGAGGGGGGCCCTATTTTGATTCCTACTATGGGGCCCCCTATTATCTGGGTGATGTAATACATTGCCATCTGCTTACTCTGGAGTCTTGGAAAGCTGAGGAAGCACAATATTGGTTGTCACCCAGCTTTCCCAGATATACATAACTAAGGAGAAAAGGACAATAGGATTTTATACTTTCTAAGGATTGTTTTTGTATCTAGATTGAAAGCTCTTGTGACCAAGCCCTGGTAGAGAAGATGCTTTGTTGTGGTAGCAAAAAGCTGGAGAAATGCTCTGTTTTTAATAAAATGTACCCCTCCATCCCTTCGCGCATAGATCATACAACTGTCCCTCCCCCAGGCCCCGTAAATAGCATGCAGACAATAGGCGGGCATCACATGCAGACAATAGGCGGAATTTAATGACATTTTGTTTCACCCTCTTACGAAACCAAAAAAACTAATATGAGCATAAAAAGAGGATGAGTCCACCCTCCCGGGGCTACATATGTGGGCCTGATGTCCAGGGATAAGAAATAGGGTTTGTATTTGTATTTTAAACTCTTAGGCCTCTTTCACATGGGCGTCGCGGGAAAATGCGCAATTTTTCTGCGCGAGTGCAAAGCGTTTTAATGTGTTTTGTAAGCGCGTGAGAAAAATCGGCATGTTTGGTACCCAGACATGAACCCGGACTTCTTCACAGGAGTTCGGGTTTGGGTTAGGTGTTGTGTAGATTTTATTATGTTATAAGGGAAAATAATAGCATTCTTAATACAGAATGCATAGTAAAATAGGGATGGAGGGGTTAAAAAAAAATATATATTTTTTAACTCACCTTAATCCACTTGTTCACGCAGCTCGGCTTCTCTTCTGTCTTCTTCTTTGATGCCCAGGAGAAAAAGGACCTGTGGTGACGTCACTGCGCACATCACATGGTCCATCACATGATCCATCACCATGGTGATGGATCATGTGACAGACCATGTGATGAGCGCAGTGACGTCACCACAGGTCCTTTTCCTCCTGGGCATCAAAGAAGAAGAAATAAGACGAGCCGGGCTGCGCGAACAAGTGGATTAAGGTGAGTTAAATTATTTTTTTATTTATTTTTAACCCCTCCATCCCTATTTTACTATGCATTCTGTATTAAGAATGCTATTATTTTCCCTTATCCCGTACTTGCTTGCGGATGCTTGCGATTTTCACGCAGCCCCATTCACTTCTATGGGGCCTGCGTTGCGTGAAAAGCGCAGTATATAGAGCATGCTGCGATTATCATGCAACGCACAAGTGATGCGTGATCATCAACGCTCATGTGCACAGCCCCATTGAAGTGAATGGGTCCGGATTCAGTGCGGGGGCAATGCGTTCACCTCACACATTGCACCCGCGCGGAAATCTCGCCCGTGTGAAAGAGGCCTAAGTCTTCATATACAGGTGTAGCAGTGCTGAGCATGTTAGATCTAGGAAGGCTAAGTGTGCCGGATGCAGAAGAGCTGAATTTGTGAGAAGTAGTGAAGCTATAGTGGTCAGATGTTGCAGAACCGAGTTGTTTTTTTAAATGCCATACAGCCATTTTTGCCTAATGTAGCAGAGTTGTGTTTGTCAGAATTATTAGAGCTGAATTTGTCACTTGGAGCAGAGATATGTATCATATGGAGCAGAACTGATTTTGTCCAGGGACTGTCAATGTGGTTTATGTATGCATTGTATACATCTGTATACAGAGATGTAGCAGGGCTGAGTGTGTCAGATGCAGCAGCTGTCACCTATGGCCAAACCAAGTATCTTAAATGTCATAAAGCTGTGTTTGCCAGATGTAGCAGGGCTATGTTTGCCAGATGTAGCAGGGCTATGTTTGCCAGATGTAGCAGGGCTATGTTTGCCAGATGTGTCAACTTTGTTGGAAAATTTGTAAAAGTTTCAATTAAAAAAACTGAAAATAAAAATAAAAAGTCAGAAGTAGTAGAGCTGTAATTGCTACACATAACAAAGCTTAATATGCAAAATGTAGCAAAAAGGGTTTGTCAGGTAGAGCAGAGGTGCATTGGTCAAAGAGCTGGGTTTACAGTATAAGATTTTGCCTCCTCGGGGCCCTGTAATTACAATTTTACAATATGTGGTGAAGCTCGGCAGTTTTCATTGAAAAACAGGGCAGGTTTGCCATTCAGGGGTCTGGGAAAGCTGGGTGACAACTTTTACTGGAGACGTGTTGTTCAGAAAAGGAGCAGGGCGATGCTGGCAGCTAAAGGGTTAATTCTAGATACTGTCAGCAGCACTGGGCATTTCCTTCCCCAACATGCCATTAAGGCCACTCCTGACTGTAGTGCCCGGTCTGAGGGGCACGTCATCTGCCGGGCACTAAGGATAATCTCACATGCCTACGGGTAGTGGAAGTGGGGCCTCCCCAAGAACTTGGCACGAAAAGCAGTAGGGATATGAGGACGTGCGGAGTGCCCAGTGCACCCTCGTTATAGCCTCTGCGTCATGCCAGTCTGCCCATAGCCTGCTGTGTACATGACACGTACTGGGGAATCCCATAGAATTGCGAGATTAACAATATCTATCTATTTATCTATCTCATATCTATCTGGTGTAAGCAGGTACAAGGAATCATCGTGGATGATAGGTACGTGTCTCCGAGGGTCCTCAGTGGAGTAAGAGCCGATATTTTACGTGTCAGCAGCAGTTGCTGTTTGACACCTTAACCCTAAGTTCACACCTGAGCGTTTTACAGCGCGTTCCTACGCACTGTAAAACGCACAACAAGGAGAAACCAATGCTTCCCTATGGGAATGGTTCTCACCTGGGCGTTAAACAGCGCGTACGATCGCGCTGTAAAACGCCCGACGCTCAAACATGTACTTGAGCGACTTTGGGGCGTTTTGTCGCGCGTTCCCGTACATAGACTTTCGGGAACGCGCGACAATGGGCGTTCGCTTGTCTCTGTATGCACGCTTGTAAACGCCCGTACAATCGCGCATACAGAGCGCTCCTTTCAGAACGCTCAGGTGTGAACCCCGTGTAATACTCAATACTCCCCATGTTCCAGCGCTGCCAGGTGAGGAGGATTACCTCCGTCTGACAGTGGAGCTCAGGAGGTCTGTGCGCTGGGATCTGAGGCTTGAGCTGTGCCAGAGGGCTGAGACCTGTCTGTAAGGCCTCATGCACATGACCGTTTTTTTTTTTGTGGTCCGCAAAAACGGGTTATGTAGTTCAGAGATCCGTGTCCGTTTTTTCTTCCGTGGGTCTTCCTTGATTTTTGGAGGATCCACGCACATGAAAAGTGAAAAAAAAAAGTCAAGTTCGCCTTTAAAATGATTGAAAAAAACCGGACACGGATCACGGATGACAATCTTGTGTGCACCAGTGGTTTTTCACGGACCCATTGACTTGAATGGGTCCGCGAACCGCTGTCCGTGAAAAAAATAGGACAGGTCCTATTTTTTTTCACGGACAGGAAACACGGATCACGCGGATGAAAAACGGTGCATTTTCCGATTTTTCCACGGACCTATTGAAAGTCAATGGGTCCGCAGAAAAACACGGAAAATGGAACAACGGCCGCGGATGCACACAACGGTCGTGTGCATGAGGCCTAAGGGAAACGGGCCCCCTAGAAGCCCGCTATGGACTGCTGGAGGCAGGACTGCCAACAAGGTGATTGTTGCTATGTGGACTTTCCATTGTGTGTGAACTGACACCAAAACTGCAACGTGACGTTTGTTTTTGCTTTATGTGTGAATAAGCGCGGAAGTTTGATTTAAGAACTGGTAATCTGCCTCTGTACTGCGTCCGCACATCCTGTCTACCAGAGCGAATCCACACAATATCTATCTATAGAGATGGCCTTGCGGTTCGCACGGCAGCCGTTTCGCGGCAAACTTGGTGCGCTCGCGATTCGCCGAACATATGGCGATGTCCGCCGGCGCCATATTGTTTTGCATTGCGCCGAACTTTGACACATAACACATCCATCAGGTGGGACAGGACAGCCAATTGAGACGTTTCAGCCCATGGACGTACCCCCACCCTATCACAGAACCCGATCTGGCCGCCATTTTACACTCTGTGTTTTGCCAGTGTAGGGAGAGGTTGCTGTGTGGAGCAGGGACAGACTGTTAGGGACACCAAACGCTGGCTAATAGGGCCACAAAAGTCCTTTTAACCACTTCACATCCGGGCCATTTGCCCCCTTCCTGACCAGGCCTAATTTTGCAAATCTGACATATCTCACTTTATGTGGTAATAACTCTGGAACGCTTTTACTTATCCAGGCCATTCTGAGATTGTTTTCTCGTGACACATTGTACTTCATGATAGTCATAAATTTGAGTCAATATATTTCACCTTTATTTATGAAAAAATCCCAAATTTACCAAATAATTATAAAAAATTCGCAATTTTCAAGATTTCTATTTCTCTTCTTTCAAAACAGAAAATGATATTTATTACTTAACATCAGTGATGGCCAGGAAACACATGCGGGCTGCCATCTTGACTCACCCGTCCAGCGATGCACAGGTAAGCCCTTACCTGTGCCTGTGCCGCGAGCCGGTCTGAAATCAAATGCGGTCACTGGGAGCAGGCAGTTCCGAGAACAGCCGCTGGGGGCCTTCATCGGGCTGTTCTTGGAACAAGGCTTACCTGTGCATCGCCGGACGGGTGAGTCAAGATGGCAGCCCGCATGTGTTGGCTGGCGAACACTGTGAACTGGCCATCACTGCTTAACATTCCCCATATGTCTACTTTATGTTGGCATTATTTTGGAAATGTCATTTTATTTTTTTAGGACGTTAGAAGGCTTAGAAGTTTAGAAGCAATTCTTCAAATTTTTAAGAAAATTGCAAAAACACACTTTTTAAGGACCAGTTCAGGTTTGAAGTCACTTTGTGGGGCTTACATAGTGGAAACCCCCAATTAATGACCCTATTGTAGAAACTACACCCCTCAAGTTACTTAAAACTGATTTTACAAACTTTGTTAACCCTTTGGCTGGGTTCACACTTGAGCGTATTTGATATGCTCGTTTAACGCGCGTTTTTGTGCGCGTTTTTGTCCATAGTCAACGCGCGTATTACGCGCGTTTGTGTGATTGACAGCAGTGTCCTATGGCCGCAAACACGCGACAAAACACCCCAAAGAAGCTCAAGAACTTTTTGGAGCGTAAGGCGTTTTTCAGCGCGTTCAAACGCGCTGTAAAACGCTCAAGTGAGAACCAGGGCCATAGGGAAGCATTGGTTTTCATGTGTTGAGCGTTTTAAAACGCTCAAGTGTGAACCCAGCCTTTAGGTGTTCCACAAGAATTAAAGGAACATGGAGGTCACATTTTTAAATTTCACTTTTTTTGCAGATTTTCCATTTTAATCCATTTTTTCTATAACACATTAAGGGTTAACAGCCAAACAAAACTCAATATTTATTACCCTGATTCTGCGGTTTACAGAAACACCTCACATGTGGTTGTAAACTGATGTAAGGGGACACGGCAGGGCGCAGAAGAAAAGGAGCGCCACATGGTTTTTGGAAGGCAGATTTTGCTGAACTGGAAGCTTTGAAGCCCCCCTGATGCACCCTTACAGTAAAAACTCCCAAAAAGTGACGCCATTTTGGAAACTAGGGGATAAGGTGCCAGTTTTATTGGTACTATTTTTGGGTACATTTGATTTTTGGATCATTCGTTATAACATTTTATAGGGCAAGGTGACAAAAAAAACTGGTTGTTTTAGCACAGTTTTTATTTATTTATTTTTACAGCGTTCACCTGAGGGGTTAGGTCATGTGACATTTTTTTTAGAGTCTATACGGATGTGGCGATACCTAATATGTATACTTTTTCTTATTTTTTTAAGTTTTACACAATAATAGCATTTTTTTTAAACAAAAAAATGATGTTTTATTGTGTCCATGTTCTGAGAGCTACAGTTTTTTTTATTTTTTACATCATTTTCTTATGTAGGGGCTCATTTTTTGCGGGATGAGGTGACGGTTTTATTGGTACCATTTAAGGGAGCATACTCCTTTTTGATCACTTGGTGTTGCACCAAAAATGGCTTTTTTTGACACCGTTTTTATTTTTTATGGTGTTTATCGGACTGGGTGGATCATGTGATATATTTATAGAGCCAACCGTCACGGACGCGGCAATACCAAATATATCTATTTTATAATTTTTTTTCTATTTTAAAAAAATAATAATTATTCCTTACTTATTTTTTTTACATGTTAAACCTTTTTTTTATTTTAACACTTTATTTATCTTTTATTTTACACTTTGCGTCCCCCATAAGGTCATACTAGATCTCTGGGGGACATTTAACTTCACATTTTTTTTTTTTTTCACTATTGATTTCTCCTGTAACTGGGGCTGACATAGTAGCCCCAGTTACAGGGGAAATGCACAACCCCAGAGAGGCTGTACAGCGGTATACTGCGCAGTACATCCTCAGTGCAGGGCTGATCGAGGTCTGTAGAAGACCTGACTGCTCCTGCACTCTCCCGGCCCCGGCGGTCACATGACTGCCGGGCCATGCGCTTCCTGCTCTGTATACACAGCGCTCGGGGAGAGCTGTGTATACAGCGATCTAGAAGGCAGGGACACCTGGGAACTGTCCCTGCCTTCTCTCTGGGTTGCCCTGATGTCACTGACAGCGGCTCCCGCTCGGCAGCTGCATGATTAGCGTGCAGCTGCGATCTCTGAATGGACGTTCAGAAACTTCCATTCAGAGATAGAGAACCACCTCCCAGACGTTTATAGTCAACGGGCGGACGGGGGATGGTTAAGGACTGGTATAGGTCTGCTATCGATAGGTGTGATATACTTATAATATACTTTCTAACATAGGAGCAACGCCGTCAGAACCCACAAAGCCACACTCCCAGCGCTCCACGTCCTGCCTCTTCTCCTTCTCCTCTCTCCTCCCATTTGTCCTCCACTCCACCTTCCACCATGCCGTCGTTGTCTTCATCTGGCAGAAGGCAGGCTTTCGTGGCCCAAATGTTTGAGCGTAAAAGTTGATGACGCCAGATAACGCTCTTGCCCAACGGCTGACCGCTGGCTTGTCGTAACTGCTAGCCCGCCAACTACTGCCATATAAACTGGTGGACTCGGAGGCCTTTAGAAAATTTGTGGCCATTGGCACACCACAATGGAAGGTCCCCGGAAGGAAAAATTTCTCCCAGAAGGGCATCCCAGAGCTATATGGCCACGTTCAGGCATATATCTTTGGCACACAGTGTCGGTGCCAAGATACATCTGACCACAGACACGTGGTCTAAAAAACATGGGCAGGGAAGGTACATAACTTTTACTGCCTACTGAGTGAACCTTCTGACGGCCATCAAGCATATAACCCGTGGCACCCGTGTGGATTTGGTGTTACCGCCACGGATTGCATGCAGGCCTGCCTCTTCTTCTCCTCCTCCTACTCCATCCTCCGTCTCCTCCTCAGCTGACTCCTCCTTTTCCACTGCTACCGCCTCTTGCCATGCTGTGCTGCGGCTGTTGTGCCTGGAAGCCAAGAGCCACACCGGTCCTGCGCTGCTTTCAGCTCTTCGGTCACAGGCCGATCAGTGGCCGACCCCGCTCAATTTGACAGTTGGTAAAGTGGTGTGCGACAACGGTGCCAATCTGCTGAGCGCTGAGTGCGCTGAAACAGGGCAAAATGACACATGTGTCGTGCATGGCACACGTCCTGAACTTAGTCGTGCAGCGATTCGTTGCCAAATACCCCGGGGTCCAGGACGTCTTGCGGCAGGCCAGGAAAATCTCTGCCCATTTTAGAAGATCTTACACGGCCATGGCTCGCCTTGCTGAGTTTAGCGGCGACACCACCTGCCCGTCAGACGTCTGCTTTGTGACAGCCCGACGCGCTGGATCTCCACCTTGTATATGCTTGATAGGCTGCTCCAGCAGAAACGTGCCGTTAACGACTACCTGTACGAACTCTGCGGCAGGACAGGTTCTGGGGAGCTTGGTTTCTTTTCACCACTCCAGTGGCTGCTCATGCGCGACGCATGCAGACTTCTGTGGCCATTTGATGAGATCACCAAACTGGTCAGTCGCAGCCAGGGCGCCATCAGTGACATTGTACGTTACTCCTTATTTCTGGAGCGTGCATTGCGTCGTGTCATTGATCAAGCCGTCGAGATGCAGGAGCTGGAAGATGAGGAAGTCACAATGCTGGATGAATTCCCAGGGGGGACTACTTCATCTGAGACAAGTCAGCAGGAGTCTGAAGAGGAGTCAGAGGAGGATGGTGCCGGGGAGGAGGAGGAGCAAGAAGAGCAGGCTTTAAGGGGGACTTTAAACTTTTCGGGGATCCCTGGTGTTGTCCGTGGCTGGGGGGAGGAGACCGAGGGCGACATTCTTCTGGGCGATGAGCAGGAGCCAGGGCGCTCCACCGCTTCCAATTTAGTGCAAATGGGGGCCTTCATGCTCCAGTGTTTGAAGAGGGACCCCCGTATAAAAAGCATAAAGGGCAATGACCAATACTGGGTGGCAACGTACTTAGACCCTCGGTACAAACACAAAATGGCGGCTATGATTCTTTTAGCATACCAAACCACAGGGGAAACACGTGAGGCTCACAGTTGGCCGATGGGAGTAGTAGTTGTTTGTACTCACGGTTAGCAGATGCCTTCCTGGGCTGGTGTACAGTGGATGGGAAGACAGCACGAAATCCTCCCGGGCACTCTCTGTTGCAGGGAACACCAGCTAGATGTTGGTTGTGGTGCCCTTGATGGTAATTGGTGTTTAAGGTGCTTTGGCGGCTGGGCCCCTGTGTTCGTGACGCCAGCACCGTAAGGTGCAAATGTTGAGTGTAGTAGTAGTAATGATGAGGAGTTGGTTGTTGTAAACCAGTTAAACATTTACTGCAAATCAATAGTCTCTGGACAGTTGGTACAGATCATCAATGGAAAGCTTTTTGTATAGCATAAGTAATAATAAGTTCAATTGTAATCCTATTATCAGGTAGTGGTGGGTGGTTTGTGTGCTGGCACACAGTAGGGTACTTCTTTGGCGCACAAAAGACGACCTCAGTTGGGGAACTTTTGGTGTAATAGCTGTTTATTGTGCAGTAGACAGCGCATTTTGGAGTTTATAACTCCTTTCTCAAGTCTTGGGGGCGTCAGCAACAAGAGTGGCCAAATGGCTGGGAGCCTCTTCTGGTGCTTGTTGCTGCGTAGGGCATAAACTCCGAAACGCGTTGTCTACTGCACAATAAACAGCTATTACACCAAAAGTTCCCCAACTGAGGTCGTCTTTTGTGCGCCAAAGAAGTACCCTACTGTGTGCCAGCACACAAACCACCCACCACTTCCTCCACAGTCCCTAGGAGTTTTTGGCAACTCCATCCAAAGGGACCGAACGGGTACTGGCAGCACCGACCCCCTTCTCTCTGTGTATCTGCCCTTACGGACGTTGTGCTAACACACGCACAACACCAAAAGGTGAGCAAACTTCATCCATTTCGCTAAACCATATTATCGTTACCCACCACCCTATGAGCGCCTCTCCCCATCCTTTTTTTCTCTCGCCATAATTGCTATTATCAGGTAGTGGCAGTTGTCAATGGAGGGATTCTTCAACTGTTAATACTCTACAGGCAAACTGAAGATTTACTTTAAGTTCCAACTCTAGCACTCTGGTACTGGATATTATATTTGCTTACTTTATATTTTGAGTTATCCAATAAGGGCGTTCCCCTCGTGGCAGGCAAACACATCTGCTTCATTATTTGCAGGATACTCTATCATAGAATTCAGGGTCCACTATATCCCGGAAGGCTTTGTAGTGGTAAAGACAACTTTGCGCATTAATTGTCTATTTGTGTCCTGGCACTCGGAAAGTTGCTCTCAGGCACTTGTGCTAATGAGGTCCATAAGCTAGATCCAGCTGTAACCCTCACTAGTCTCTCCCCATATCCAGACATACTTGTCTGTGCTAAGCTGCTGTAGATAAATGTTAGGTGTACTCCCTTAGCCTGGCCATGACAAGGGGTAGAAATGGCAGACTACATGGTGGACGATGCCTGTTTCTCTCCTCCATGAACTTGCTTCTTCTCCTCTCACCAACTACTAACTTCCTGTTCTCCTCTAAGCTAGACACACCCCACTATATATATTATGTGGTGCCAGCACCACCTAGGGGCGACTGGGTACAATGACATTGCCAGCCTGATAATAGGAAATACCATACAATGCAAATACATAGGCAGATGTTTAAAGTGTCCCATTTACACACATATGTGGGACACTGCATTACCAGCATCACAGAGGGCTGGCAGAATGCAGCATTTCCAGGCCTTGCTGCGAGAGATGCTGCATTCTGCTGTTGCGGGCGCTGGCAGAGGAATTTCCACCCACAGCTAAACAGGTGCGGGTACCAATCCTACTGCGCCTGCAAGAAGAGGGCGGTTTGAAGATGTGTTGGTCACTTCAGATATGAGATTATTCTTGCAGCCAACCCATTGACAGCCGCCCTCCGGATCCAGCCTCGGGGAACGCCTAGACCGACATGTGTCTGACTACATTGGGTTAACGGCCGATGGGGACGCTCTGAGAAGCGAGGAACCCCTGGACTACTGGGTGTGCAGGCTTGACCTGTGATCAGAGCTGGCACAATTTGCCATGGAACTCTTGGCTTGCCCCTCGTCGAGTGTCCTGCCTGAAAGGACGTTCATCGCAGCAGGGGGGGATCGTGACCGATAAGCGCACTCGCCTACCTCACATATCCGCCACCACCCAGAACAAAGAATGGTCCTTGTCTCATGTAAATACAGCGGCATAAAAGGCCTTTTCTGTCAGGTGAATGCCTCATTTTTGGGGCCTGTACTCCACTGGCCTACAGTAAAATTGTTATTCAGTGACCGCCACATAATCGCTAGTTATTTTCTGTCAGGTAAATGCCTAATTTTTGGGGCCTGTACTCCTGTGGCCTAAAATAAAACCTTTCTAGGCTCCAGCAGGGGACATTTTTGAGAATTTCCCTTTAAGACGCATAAAAATGGCCCGTGATTAAAATACATATTTTTTGTGGGAATTTTTGCCAATGATCCCCCTCTGGTATTTCACTGTCCATGTTGTGGGACTATTTGTGCACTTCTAGTAAGTATTTGGTGGCTGCAAATATGACCTGAAGGTTTTTCAGGTTCGCCTGCCATTAAAGTCAATGGGGCCCGCTGCGAACGCGCGGTTTGTGAACATTTGATGCGTTCGCAAAACGTCCCGGCTGATGTTCGTCCATCACTATCTATCTATCTATCTATCTATCTATCTATCTCATATCTATCTAGTGTCGGTCTGGGGTGCCTAGGGTTCACCAGTAAAATGTATTTTGGGGCCCACCGTACAGATACGTTCAAATATTCCCTGCTCACACAGCAGCAAGATGCTACCAGATGATTGAATATGGGGGGCCCTGCAGCGACTCTGAGAAGGTAGGTCCTGGGGAGGACACTGGTGGCTTTCCTCTATACCTAGAAGTTATCTCTGCTCTGATCGTCTCTATAATAATAAACTGGGGAGATTCTTAAATAATCACGTTTTTTACATGAATATCGGCTGATGAGGAGCCGTACACTGAATATATGTCTGTAGTGCAGCAAATCCACTGTGTTATGTGCCCCTTGTGCAGGGGGTGGGAGACTAGGGGCCTCAACTGTACTCCTGTGGGCCAGTCCAGGCCTGTATCTAACTCTTCTATCTATCAATCTATCTAATAGCAAAAGATAAGGCAGCGCTCCAATGTACGGTGAATAGAGTGTTGGACCTGGTTTACTTCCCCAGCAACGTTTCAGCCCAGCTCAATGAACTTCACAAAGGCCTCATTGAGCTGGGCTTAAACGTTGCTGAGGAAATAAACTGGGTCCAAAACTTTATTCACCGCACATTGGAGCGCTGCCTCATCTTTTGAACCTGTGAGAGATGGATAGGGTCCTGAAGGGATTGCACCAGACACGCATAGTGACTATGCTGCTGTTTTTTCTCATCTATGTGGCTATCTCCTATCTATCTATCTATCTATCTATCTATCTATCTATTATTTATCTATCTATCTATCTATCTATCTATCTATCTATCTATTTATCTATCTATCTATTATCTATCTATCTATTATCTATCTATCTATCTATCTATCTCATATCTATCTCTCTATCTCTCTATCTATCTATCTATCTATCTATCTATCTATCTATCTATCTATCTATCTATCTATCTATCTATCTGTCCGTCCATCTGTCTGTCTTTCTGTCTGCCTATCTATATAATATCTATGTCTATCTTTCTTGCTCTTTTCCTGCAGTGATTACATTACTTTGTCTCTCTTCCCTCACCATAACCCTTAGATTTACTGTTTGTCTCCTGGGAAGAAATGAAATTTGCCGTCCATATAAAACTCATATAATCTGTCACTCGGTCAATAAAGGACGCTGTTCCGTGAGACGACCTATAAATCTCGCTGCAGCGTCTGTATATGAGGTTACTTCTATACTGAGGCAGACATGGCCGGACTGATGTGGGAAATGATTTTATATCTGGCTGCTCTCAATCCTTACAAAACATATTCCTGTGTCTCAAGATCTTCATATAACAGATTACCAGGAACAGTGTGATACATGTGCGATACTGTCTGCTGAGCGGGTGTATCAAAGTGCGCAATGTGCGGAGCTGGTGTATCCAATGCTACCATGTTCTGAGCCTATCACATCTGATCCTGTCCACTGTACGGGGCCTCAGTGGGTGATACAATGTGCTGAACTGCTGTATCTAAGCCTATGATGTGTGATACTGCTTTAGCCATTATTCATTCCAAGGAGCAATAAAACGAACACAATTATTTTTTTTGCACTAAGTCACGCTAAACTCTGCCCAATGACTATCTAGGCAGACCCAATCCCGTCAGTCTCTTTAGTGACACAAGACAGTAGTTTTTACCCCTTAGTGCACCCACACAAAAGTGGTACCCACTCAGGGCCCCCTCACAATAGTGCTGCCCCCTTAGTGCCCCCTAACAATAGTGCTGCCCCCTTTTTGTGCACCTTCATATTAGTGACGTTCCCATAGTGCCCCCCTTACAAAAGTGCTGCCCCTTAGTGTCCTCTCACAGTTATGCTGCCCCTTAGTGCTCCCTTACAACTGTGATGTCCCATAGTGCCCCCTCACAGTCATGATGCCCCTCAGTGCCCCCCCTTAGTTGTGCTCCCCCTTATTCCCCACTCACAATTGTGCTGCCCCTTAGTGCCCCCTCACAATTGTGCTGCCCCTTAGTGCCCCCTCACAATTGTGCTGCCCCTTAGTGCCCCCTCACAGTTTGCTATCCCCTTAGTGCCCCCCCCCCCCCCACACACACACAAATGCTGCATCGCAACTGCAGGCGCAATGACGTCACTGCATTGTGGCTGCTGCTGGGAGTGCACAGGTCGGGGAGTGAAGCTGGCGGCTTTCTACTTCCCCATTATATTCAACTGTCTTTGCATCCTCAGGACACAGATACAGCATAAAGCGGCTCATACCTCAGCTTTCCCGGGACCGCGGGACAGCCGCTGAAATGTGGGACTGTCCTGCTGGATCCAGGACAGTTAGGAGGTATGCCGAAAGAGTGATGCAGTGTATGTGATACTGCCTGGTGAGTTGGGTATCTAAGCCCTTAATGAATGATACAGTATGCTGAGCTACTACTGTATATTTAACCCTATCATGTGTGATACCATTTGCAGAGCAGCCGTGTATCTAAGCCTTGCATGTGTGATATTGTCTACTCACCACCTGTATCTAAGCATATCATATGTGATACAATCTTCTATGTATTTAGATTATATGTGATACGGTCTGCTGAGCTGCTGTATCTAAGCCTTTAATTTGTGATACTGCCTGAGTTTTATAAATAATTTCTTATTAATTGAATCTTGATAAGGCCTCATGTACACAACCGTATCCGTTTTGCGGTCCTCAAACCACAGATCCGCAAAAAACACAGATACCAGGACTGGACTTTCCCGTCTTGCACTATTGTAGAAACGTCTATTCTTTTCTGCAATACGGACAAGTATAGGACATCTCCTATCTTCTTTGCGGAGCCACGGGACGGACATACAGATGCGGAAAGCGCATGGTATACAAAAAATGCAGACATGCGGACAACAAATACGGTCATGTGCATGAGGCTTTATCCAGAAGAACCCCCCGCCCCGAAGTGTTCCTGGAGATTACGGATGTTCAGTATCTATCCAGCATTTCTCATGAGGCTCCCTGCTGAGCGGCTAATGACCAGGACGGGGGTCAGTCAGGGGTCTCTGTAGCAGATAGCAGAGGATACAGCAGACAGCGCGGCCGGGTCATCAGCCCTGACCCCCCAGTAATGGTCAAGTGTATGTCAGGATTCTGGGAAAGCTGAGAAGTGACGGATGTATCCCGCCATTGTGGGTAATATTATGCTGACTCTTCTCTGACTCCGCAGGACGGCCCGACGAGAGCTCTGAACATCGTGGAGGAGCTGGTGACCTCCGAGAGGGGGTAAGTACACGAGATATGACCCCCGACATGCATAGTCTGTGCAGGAACCTATAGGACGAGTAAGGCCCTGTTCACATCAGTGCAGGTATATGGCGGCTATTAGTATACCGCCTGTTGTAGCATTTGACCCTGGGGTCAATGGGGGCCTGAGGGTACAGTCAGCGCATGCACCAGGAGCCTTACAAAGCATGATGTGAAAACAGCCGAACCATGGCTGTCCAGCTGTCATGTAACTACATCTCCCAGCATGCCTGAGACCATGCTGGGGGTTATAGTGTGAAATCAAAGCTCCATGTTCTTCTTCCTAATCCTCATCTACATGGGAGTAAAATCTAAAAAAAACATAAGATAAAAGAGGAATTTCCTGGAATCCTAAATTGTTGGATTCGTACGCCGCGTATGATCGGAATTTCTGGGCAATTGAATTGGATAACATTCGCCTTTTGTGCTTTCTTCCAGGTATGTGGAAACGTTGCGGCATCTGTGCACGGTAAGTGAATTTTCTGCTATA
This sequence comes from Bufo bufo, assembly GCF_905171765.1. Classification (NCBI taxonomy): domain Eukaryota; kingdom Metazoa; phylum Chordata; class Amphibia; order Anura; family Bufonidae; genus Bufo; species Bufo bufo. The sequence goes on along the minus strand of NC_053397.1, from coordinate 11,894,918 downwards.
GGAGATGTCCTGCGTCAGCCATGATGGCTACGTTCCACTGTGGCTCCATAGTTGTGGTGAACGGAGCTATCTCGCTATAGGAATAATACATTACGAGATTCATCAAAACTGACTAGAGGCTCGTTCACACAGCGGGTGGGCATTTCCACGGCAAAAACCACACAAAACCCACAACACAAAACCTTGGGTTTGTACCTCAATTTTGCAGTTCGAAGGCATCGGATCCGCTGGCGGCTCTAGACCGATTTAATGAGGTTGATCTGCGACCAGACACCCGCAGCCAACACTGCGCAGAAAACACACCAAGAAAAAACATGGAGGGAGAGTTACCAAAAGTGGTGAACATAGCAACCAATCAGATTACACCTTTCATTTTTCAGAGCTCTTTTTGAAAATGAAATGATCAATCTGATTGGTTGCTATGGGCCAGTTTTCCTTTGCACCACTTTTGATAAATGACCCCCATTATCTTTTTTGGCACAGTATGGAAAATCACTTCAAATGTGAGAATTGCAGAGCCAAGCAAACAGTGGGAACGGATTTACTGCATGGAATCTGCATACAAAGAAACTGCTGTGTGAATGGGCATTAACAGGTAAACTGCGTTGCCCCTAGCAACCAATCACAGCTCAGCTTTCATTTCTTATACTGCTCTGGAAAAATGAAAGCTGAGCTCTGATTGGTTGCTGTGGGCAACAAGACTGAGAGACACTATTGACAACTGGGGCCCTGTATATGACATCATGTACATCCTGTAGATTATATAATAAGGAGCTCGTCATCGCTGGATACCATAGTCTGTGACATCACTGCTAGTTATGTGAGCGTAGCGAGGGCAATGAGGCCCAGGATGTCCAAGTATCCTAGTAGCTGCCATATAAATAAAGGGAAGAGGTGATACAACGACCTGGTGGTGACGGCCATAACAACACACAGGAGATGGCGCCATAAATAATCAATGTTAAAACACGTTCACCAACAGCTTTAATGTGCCTGAAAGCGAGAGCGCTAAACACATCATCACATACATAATTAAACGTCCAGCAAATTGCAGCCGTTATCATCAAAAGGCTTTATCACAGAGATGAGCGAAGGACGTCCACATCGAGCTGGCAAAGAGACACAGATAGGGGCCCTCAGGAGACCCTGCTGTACATTGGAAAGATAACAGAGAGATAGGGACAATATAGCAGAGGGTAAAACATGTCCTGAGGACTGGGAAGACGAAGATCAATGTAGGTGTAGAGAGAAAAAAATGTGACCATTGTATTCCTGCAAATGAAACTAAAGAACAAAAGGGTCTCTAAGACAAACTGTGCTACAATACTGCCTACCATATACAGGAATATAACTACTATATTACTGCCCCTATGTACAAGAATATAACTACTATAATACTGCTCCTATGTACAGGAATATAACTACTATAATACTGCTCCTATGTACAAGAATATAACTACTATAATACTGCTCCTATGTACAAGAATATAACTACTATAATACTGCCTCCTATGTACAAGAATATAACTACTATAATACTGCTCCTATGTACAAGAATATAACTACTATAATACTGCCTCCTATGTACAAGAATATAACTACTATAATACTGCTCCTATGTACAAGGATATAACTACTATAATACTGCCTCCTATGTACAAGAATATAACTACTATAATACTGCCTCCTATGTACAGGAATATAACTACTATAATACTGCCTACCATATACAGGAATATAACTACTATATTACTGTCCCTATGTACAAGAATATAACTACTATAATACTGCTCCTATGTACAAGAATATAACTACTATAATACTGCTCCTATGTACAAGAATATAACTACTATAATACTGCCTCCTATGTACAAGAATATAACTATTATAATACTGCTCCTATGTACAAGAATATAACTACTATAATACTGCCTCCTATGTACAAGAATATAACTACTATAATACTGCTCCTATGTACAAGGATATAACTACTATAATACTGCCTCCTATGTACAAGAATATAACTACTATAATACTGCCTCCTATGTACAAGAATATAACTACTATAATACTGCTCCTATGTACAAGAATATAACTACTATAATACTGCTCCTATGTACAAGAATATAACTACTATAATACTGCTCCTATGTACAAGATTATAACTACTATAATACTGCCTCCTATGTACAAGAATATAACTACTATAATACTGCTCATATGTACAAGAATATAACTACTATAATACTGCTCCTATGTACAGGAATATAACTACTATAATACTGCTCCTATGTACAAGAATATAATTACTATAATACTGCTCCTATGTACAAGAATATAACTGCTATAATACTGCCTCCTATGTATAAGAATATAACTACTATAATACTGCCTCCTATGTACAAGAATATAACTACTATAATACTGCTCATATGTACAAGAATATAACTACTATAATACTGCTCCTATGTACAGGAATATAACTACTATAATACTGCTCCTATGTACAAGAATATAATTACTATAATACTGCTCCTATGTACAGGAATATAACTACTATAATACTGCTCCTATGTACAAGAATATAACTACTATAATACTGCTCCTATGTGCAAGAATATAACTACTATAATACTGCTCCTATGTACAAGAATATAACTACTATAATACTGCCTCCTATGTACAAGAATATAACTACTATAATACTGCCTCCTATGTACAAGAATATAACTACTATAATACTGCCCCTATGTACAAGAATATAACTACTATAATACTGCCTCCTGTGTACAAGAATATAACTACTATAATACTGCTCCTATGTACAAGAATATAACTACTATAATACTGCCTCCTATGTACAAGAATATAACTACTATAATACTGCCTCCTATGTACAAGAATATAACTACTATAATACTGCCTCCTATGTACAAGAATATAACTACTATAATACTGCCCCTATGTACAAGAATATAACTACTATAATACTGCCTCCTGTGTACAAGAATATAACTACTATAATACTGCTCCTATGTTCAAGAATATAACTACTATAATACTGCCTCCTATGTGCAAGAATATAACTACTATAATACTGCCTCCTATGTACAAGAATATAACTACTATAATACTGCTCCTATGTACAAGAATATAACTACTATAATACTGCCTCCTATGTACAAGAATATAACTACTATAATACTGCCCCTATGTACAAGAATATAACTACTATAATACTGCCTCCAGTGTACAAGAATATAACTACTATAATACTGCTCCTATGTACAAGAATATAACTACTATAATACTGCTCCTATGTACAAGAATATAACTACTATAATACTGCCACCTATGTACAAGTATATAACTACTATAATACTGCTCATATACACAAGAATATAACTACTATAATACTGCCTCCTATGTACAAGAATATAACTACTATAATACTGCCTCCTATGTACAAGAATATAACTACTATAATACTGCCTCCTATGTACAAGAATATAACTACTATAATACTGCTCCTATGTACAAGAATATAAATACTATAATACTGCTCCTATGTACAAGAATATAACTACTATAATACTGCCTCCTATGTACAAGAATATAACTACTATAATACTGCTCCTATGTACAAGAATATAACTACTATAATACTGCCTCCCGCTCTGTGGTCTGTGCCAGCTGTCCCATGGTAATTTGCAGAGCTGGATGTCCGGGCCTGTATCCTGGCAGAACAAGTCCTGGGCAAGGATTTGGGAGACGATCAATGGAGGGCTTATGTGGCTAATAGTTCCTCTGTCTACTTTGGAATTTCAAGCAGCTTGGACGCGTCGCTTCCCCTGACCTCCTCTCGCCCCCCTCGCCCCTCCGCTCGGAGCCCAGTTATTTGATTCCATAATAGAATCAGTCATTACACCCCAACATAGCGGAACGTAGGCTGCGTATGGTAATGAAGATGGCATTAATGTAGCAGTGACGAATGAAGGGTCGTCATGGTGACAGGAGCATGTCACACATACTGTGGGGCAGGGATAGACTGTACTGGGCTGGTTTCATTCACTGACAGCAAGCAGAAAGTTTAAAAATGGGGAAGAAAATTCCTGTTGATTGCAAATGCTGCTCCATTTTTGAACATCTGGAATGGTATTGGCTTTCTTCTCATTTCTTTCATATCATTTCTTATACTCCAGTCACATCCAAAACTGTAGATTTTGACCAGTATGGCATGTACACAATACATCTTCCAGGAGGTGTGACAGCAGAGCATGTCCTGCATGAGCCCTGAGCCAGCAGACACAGGCCTAACAGCAGAATTGCAGCTTTGGATGTGGCTTGAATATGATGTAAATCAAGAGCGAAGCAAACCACATAGAGTGGTAGAAATCCCTTAATCTGTAAAATGCTGGATTATTAGGGGTGTCCTATGGGTGAGCTGCTTTGGGGTCGCCGTTCAGTGGATGGGTGTGACGAAAATTCTAATAATGTTCACAGAATGTGGCATCAGCTGGTACCAGGTTTAATGCCACATCCCCTCCCTGTCCTTCCTATGGGCACCAGGCGTGAGCAGGACAATGCCAGTTGTCTCAGCTGAATGGCACAGCGTGGGAGTCAGAGGTGCCACTGGGCTGGCATGCTTCCAGGCAGTCAGGTCACGTCTATGGTAGATGCATGCGGGTCCTGTCTCGGCACCGTCTCATCTGCTGCTGACCCCACGAGACCTTCCTCCAGTGCTTTATGTACCTGGAAATCCCAAGTCTTCAAATATCTCACAGTCAAAACCGCCATTAGTCCAGGGTGTTATTACTGGCTGCCAAATGTAGTAGTAAAAATGTGTTATGTGGCCTCAACAGCTTAGCAGAATAGTGAGTGCAGCTCTGGAATATAATGCAGAATGTAACTCGGGATCAGTACAGGATAAGTAATGTATGTACACAGTGACTGCACCAGCAGAATAGTGAGTGCAGCTCTGGAATATAATACAGGATGTAACTCAGGATCAGTACAAGATAACTAATGTAATGTATGTACACAGTGACTGCACCAGCAGAAAAGTGAGTGCAGCTCTGGAGTATAATACAGGGAATTAATTCTTGGTGTAAACGGTATGTATGTATTGGTGACCAGGTAGTGGGGATCATTTTGCAATTTACATGGGTAAGTGCTTGTTATAAGTTTTTATATTTAGAACTTCGGTCAGAGTCATTTTTAGTGCTGTGTGATGGGCTGATAAGTGCAACACTACTTTTCACCTTCACATTACCATTGTGAGACAAGCTGCAGAGACTGGGTTGGTTTGAACGCTGTGTGTGGGAGGTCAGGACGTCCATTGTCCTAGATAATCACAGGATGAACAGTATCTGGCCTGATAATTCAGCTTCCTGTCGCTGGCCCTTTAACTGTAAAATGTTTTTCCATGTCTGGAATAATTCAGTCCAGTCTTCAAAGAAATTACTCTCTTCAGTAGGTAGTGGACCTAGTGTCAATGGCTGACCATCGCGCCGGTTTTATATACTTTAGGATTACTTTGAATTTAGGATTATTTTACTTTGGGTGTCTGGTTAATAACGGTTAATCTATAAGTGTTACAATGTTGCATACATAGTGCACCAATTCCTGTTGATATTGTGATATGTGCCTGCCATAAGATAGATAGATTTGATAATGATAGATTGATAGGCAGGCAGACAGATAGATCTGTATATGTAAGTGCTTTTATTCCTAGTTTCCCCAGATTACCTGCTGTATGATAGACAGAAACCTTAGCAGTTGAGCCACAGGCTTAACTGTAGTCAATGATGCGATTTTCTGTGACTAAAAGCCTCAAGAGAATTCCTCCCATGTATAAAGTACTGATATCTCCGATATCTCCAGATATCAGTACACTGTATGGGATAACAGCATTATCATAATTATCATTAGAAAAAAAAATTATGAAGGAAAATAAATTACAATAAACACATTTTCTGTTTATTTATAAATGTGTTTATTCTAATTTATTTTCCTCCATTATAATTTTTTTAATCAATAGCTGTCATAGCTGATCCAGGACAGCTCTTACTGGGAGTAGTCAAAGTGCTGGGTGGGTGACTACTCCACATGTTCCAGGCCGGGTTTTGGCAGGCATAAAAAAACAGCCAGGTTTGGTGGATTTACCTCCCTCTGACAGTGGAGCTCAGGAGTCTGTGTGCTGTGAACTGAGGGCTGTGCTGTGCTGGGCTGGAGGTCTCAGGCCCCTCTAAAGGTGAACAGGCCGCCTATGGACTTGATGAGGCTGAACGGCTAACAGGGTGTGAATTAACACCCAGGAGAAAAGGTGACTTTCATTGTTTATGGACTTTCCTTGTGTGTGAATAAACACCAAGCCGCCTGCGTTTTGTGATGCACCTTATCTGCACTTTGTGATCCACCAATGTGTGAATAAACACCGCTGTTTGATTCCAGAACTGTGTACTTTGTCTCTATACTGCATCCGCTAGTCCTAACTACCAGAGCGAATCCCCACAGCGCTTTATTCCAAAACAAGATCCACACCTGTCCATGGGTTGTGCCTGGTATTACTGCTCAGCTCCACAGAAGTGAATGGGGCTGAGTTGTAATACCACACACAACCTGTGGACAGGTGTGGGGCTGTTTATGGAAGAAAGTACTGTAGATCTCTTTTTCAAGTCCTGGACAACAGCTTTAAGTCCAGGACAGGTAATTTTGCTTTGTATTCGGTTTGGGTGATCAGTGATGGTATCATCCAATCAGCTTGCTGGGTTTCGGTGACCGATGAGCGAGTCTTGTGCCAAAGGGATCCTTCCACTTTAAGAGTTGATTTAAAGGGATCACCTTAAAGGGGTATTCCCATCACAATGATCACTGTTAAATCTCTTAATGATTTGACAGTGATCATTTTTCTAAATACATTTTATTACCCAATTCCCACCCTTTTTGAGAAAATAAGTCCCCTCTTACCTGATTTTTGTCTTTCGTCTCGCCTGGTTACGGCCACCTCTCCTGTCGAATCCCGCCGGGCCACGCTTGCGCAGAAGACTGAAGATTCTCTCCCGGCCGGGCCGCGCAATGTCCTGAACGCGCACGCCGCCGCACTTGCGCCACGATGACTTCTTCCTGGCCAGTATAGTACAGAGCCGCGAACGCGCACGCCGGCTCTGTACTATACAGGCCAGGAATAAGTCGCCATGGCGCATGCGCGGCGGTGTGCACGTTCAGGACATGGCCCGGCCGGGAGAAAAACTTCAGCCTTCTGCCTGGCCGGGGGAAGACGTCAATCAAGCACCGCCGAATCCAGTAAGTGAACGTCGCGCTGGACGAAGGTAAGTATGAAAACTGAAGATGGGAATACCCCTTTAAGAGAAGTCTGCATAAGGTCTTCCACCAGATAATGTTCTAGTCATGGCCATGAGAGCAATCATCGGGGCAATTATTGGAATTCTATACCTAGTATTCCCGCTCACCGTTGTCAGTGTGGATATAATCAGATCAATTAAATAATTAAATACGTTAAAAATATGAGTTCTGTTAACTGATCCCATAAATCCGCCTCACGCTCCCGGAACCGCTCCGCTAACTGCTTTCATTATTCCCCTGGCTGCTTTTATCATCAGGCCAATTCTTTTCTGCTGATTTAACTCTTCTCGTTTTGCTGCCTTAAATCACTTAAAAGGAGAAATCCACCTTAAGTGATCTGCTGACATGTCTACATAACCGCGGAGTGCCACCTCCGAGTTCACCTCTGACCTTCAGGGCTCTAATACAGCTGGGTTACTGCTCAGACGAGCATGTGTCAGAGCGGCCCATGGGCAGACACACTGTACAAGCTGAAAATTGGCCACTGGAGACAGAGGGGCCCGGCCCAGGCTGGTCTTATTCCAGGGGTGCACCTAGCCTTTCTGCTGCCTGAGGCAAAAACTGAAACGGCCCCCCAACCCCTCAATGCCAATTTCTTAACCTAACCCCTTTGCTCCGGCCCTACTGTTAAAGACATACTTAGAAAACATTACATACAGCGCTACAAAACATACAGGGTAATGCACCGCCACATACTGTGCCCACTCTGCTTCCCAATACTATACCGCAGAAACAGATAATCCCCCTTCTGCTGCCCCTACCTGGTGCTGCCTCCCCTCGCCTCATCGGCGGCGCACCCCTGTCTTATCCTGTTACTGGGTGGTGACTGTGCCGGACTCATCTCCCCAAAGGAACTGCATTATTAGCAAACAAGATTATAATGCCAAATCTCCTCTGCTCATCGGTATACACTAAGGGCTCATGCACACAAACGTTTTTTTTGCGTTCAGTATACTGTCCGTTTTTTTAGTTCAGTATGCGTTACTTATACTGAACCATTCATTTCAATAGGTCAGCCAAAAATAAAAAACGAAGTGTCTCCTTGTGCATTCCGTTTCCGTCCCGTACAAAGAAAGCACATGTCCTATTTTTGCCCGCAAATCACGTTCCGTGGCTCCATTCAAGTGAAATGGGTCTGCAAAAAAAAACGGAACACATACGGAATGTACTCCGTATGTCTTCCGTATCAGTTCAGTTTTTGCGGAACCATCTATTGGAAATGTTATGTAATTACTGTATACGCCATACGGAAAAACGGAACGGAACCGGAAACACTACTGAAACAAAAAACGGAAAAACTGATCCGTTAAAAACGGCCCGCGAAACACTGAAAAAGCCATACGGTCGTGTGCATGAGCCGAATGGAAATGCGTGTGAGGATCCGTTACAGATGATATTTTTCTCATTCACCGCCATACGACAGTACTCCGCCTTTGCCCTTCTGTTTACAATATCGCGCAATTACGGGTGCTGATTGATTAATAAGATGCAGAGATTCTCACTTGACCCCCAGACCATGAATCCTCAGCAGCTTAGACCTGAAAGCCACAGATATTGTGTATCTTTATTAATAAAGTAGAAGACACTTTGCCTTTATATATTTTTTTTGGTGGGGGTCAGAGTTCATCCCTGCGCAAATCTCACTATATTCCAGGAATAACCAAGCGTAAAGGCAGCGTGAAGGTCGGTGAATGTCAGAATTACATGATTCCCAGCCTCCACCTTACATTCCACTAGAAGCACAGAAAGAAATGTATAGCAGGAAAGACGGCAGCTTCCTGAGTGCCATGGCGGTCACGTGACATTTCCGACCGTCCTGGTGATTTTGTGAATCTGCACTTAGGACAATGGGCTGTTGTTGGTAATGGAGTAGTTATCTAATGCTTTGCAGCTTTACTCATGTGAAGAAATGCTGATTTTTAGTGGGCGTAGGTGATCAGTGACGCCATGGACCGTGGTGAACTACAGGTCTCAGCATGCCTTATATGAACCTAAAGGCATCTTGCTACTCACAGCTAAGGGTTTGTTTCAGTTGCATTGTCTAGACTCTAGACAATCGCTGTAGGCTGCACAGTATGGACTCTAAACTGATACATTGTAACAAACCATCAAGACCCGGGAGAGTTTTGTGCTGCTGAAGTGTAGACTTGATATAAATGTAACAAACTCTCAGCTGTGAGAAGTATTAGGTCTATTGTCATCCTCTGGATATAAACAAAAAGGTTCAAATTCATTGACAGCAAGCAGCGCTTGTCAAAATGGCAAATAATTGCCATTGTGTATATTATATAGTATATTAGAAAGTTGCCATATACAGTGATTAGACATTGTGTTACAATGTTTCTTCTGGTGTTAGGATTTTTTTAAAGGGGAAGTACACCTTAAATGAGAATTCCTAGAAGAATTGGGGCTGTGCGGCTGTAATTTGTTCACATAACGTGTTCTCTAGAGCGATGGTGCAGAGACCGAGTCCTGTTATTAGCAGCTCCTTTCGTTATGATATATTCACGCATTTGCCTGTAAATGAGGCTTTTCCATCCAGATAAAACGTCTTTAAGCGCTCTGCACCCAGCGCGTCTCGAGGGGAACATGTCAGCTGTTTCGTGTTCTGCCAGTTAATGCTTTATGGATTTCTTGAGCAAATTAGATGCTAGAACTGATCTCTTAACCTGCTCTGAACCTCGAGAGTGGAGAGCAGAGATGGGGTTTATATAGACTGCGCTGCGTAACGCAGAATGGCGACAGCACCACCGAGGTGGGGGTCCAAACCTGCGCAGCATTGTCCCCTAGTGCATGGCACAGCTCATCGTGTGACCTGGCTGCTGCCCCTTGAATCCCTGTGTCATGCTCCACCCTCTTAGGCCCTGCACAAGGTGTAACACATGGTTTCCGCTTTGTCTGGAGTGTTCCTTTAAGCTGGCCATACAAATTAGATAACTGTAAGCAAAACCAACAATCTCAAGCATGTCAGATTTCACCATTTTTTCCAGGGAGCATAAGCGGCGTCAGTAGTGTCTGGCAGCCACTTATCCCTTTCTCTTTGTAGCAGTAAACCTGAGTGCTCTATGACTGTGTTCATTTAAGTACAGAAACTCAAATCTGAGAGGTGAAGACGCCTTGGTGGTGTTGCCTTTGGACAATTTCCGCCTTTGGCATCTCTATAATCTGACCCTAAACCAGGCATCCTCAACCTGCGGCCCTCCAGCTGTTGTAAAACTACAACTCCCACAATGCCCTGCTGTAGGCTGATACCTGTAGGCTGTTTAGGCATGCTGGGAGTTGTAGTTTTGCAACAGCTGGAGGGCCGCAGTTTGAGGATGCCTGCCCTAAACTATGTACAGTCGTGGCCAAAAGTTTTGAGAATTACACAAATATTAGTTTTCACAAAGTTTGCTGCTAAACTGCTTTTAGATCTTTGTTTCAGTTGTTTCTGTGATGTAGTGAAATATAATTACACGCACTTCATACGTTTCAAAGGCTTTTATCGACAATTACATGACATTTATGCAAAGAGTCAGTATTTGCAGTGTTGGCCCTTCTTTTTCAGGACCTCTGCAATCCGACTGCGCATGCTCTCAATCAACTTCTGGGCCAATTCCTGACTGATAACAACCCATTCTTTCATCATCACTTCTTGGAGTTTGTCAGAATTAGTGGGTTTTTGTTTGTCCACCCGCCTCTTGAGGATTGACCACAAGTTCTCAATGGGATTAAGATCTGGGGAGTTTCCAGGCCATGGACCCAAAATGTCAACGTTTTGGTCCCTGAGCCACTTAGTTATCCCTTTTGCCTTATGGCACGGTGCTCCATCGTGCTGGAAAATGCATTGTTCTTCACCAAACTGTTGTTGGATTGTTGGAAGAAGTTGCTGTTGGAGGGTGTTTTGGTGCCATTCTTTATTCATGGCTGTGTTTTTGGGCAAAATTGTGAGTGAGCCCACTCCCTTGGATGAGAAGCAACCCCACACATGAATGGTCTCAGGATGCTTTACTGTTGGCATGACACAGGACTGATGGTAGCGCTCACCTTTTCTTCTCCGGACAAGCCTTTTTCCAGATGCCCCAAACAATCAGAAAGAGGCTTCATCGGAGAATATGACTTTGCCCCACTCCTCAGCAGTCCATTCACCAGACTTTCTGCAGAAGATCAATCTGTCCCTGATGTTTTTTTTGGAGAGAAGTGGCTTCTTTGCTGCCCTTCTTGACACCAGGCCATCTTCCAAAAGTCTTGGCCTCACTGTGCGTGCAGATGCGCTCACACCTGCCTGCTGCCATTCCTGAGCAAGCTCTGCACTGGTGGCACTCCGACCCCGCAGCTGAATCCTCTTTAGGAGACGATCCTGGCGCTTGCTGGACTTTCTTGGACGCCCTGAAGCCTTCTTAACAAGAATTGAACCTCTTTCCTTGAAGTTCTTGATGATCCTATAAATTGTTGATTGAGGTGCAATCTTAGTAGCCACAATATCCTTGCCTGTGAAGCCATTTTTATGCAACGCAATGATGGCTGCACGCGTTTCTTTGCAGGTCACCATGGTTAACAATGGAAGAACAATGATTTCAAGCATCACCCTCCTTTTAACATGTCAAGTCTGCCATTTTAACCCAATCAGCCTGACATAATGATCTCCAGCCTTGTGCTCGTCAACATTCTCACCTGAGTTAACAAGACGATTACTGAAATGAGCTCAGCAGGTCCTTTAATGACAGCAATGAAATGCAGTGGAAAGTTTTTTTGGGGATTAAGTTAATTTTCATGGCAAAGAAGGACTATGCAATTCATCTGATCACTCTTCATAACATTCTGGAGTATATGCAAATTGCTATTATAAAAACTTAAGCAGCAACTTTTCCAATTTCCAATATTTATGTAATTCTCAAAACTTTTGGCCACGACTGTAGATTCTGCTGCTGCGGGACAATGATGGATCACTCCGGCTAGTGAAGGCAGCAAAACTGATCACATATAATAGGGTTCTGCCATTTATGCAAATACCTGGAATCTACATTTTATAGATGGCACTAGGTGGCAGGGGAAAGATGATGCCCCCTTAGTTGGTACATACAGCAGGAGTATTCCATAGCCACAACTTATTATATTTCCTTCCAGGAATTCCATGCATCAATGCTCAGGGTGCTCGGCAGTGAAGAGGAAGATGAGGAGGAAGAGCTAAGGCTAAGGCATGGACTAAGCCAGCTGCAGTATGTCTACCTATTACATGAAGAGGTTCTGGAGGAACTGGAAGAAAGAATAAAGCACTGGTGAGACCCAAGAGCGAAGACAAGTTATTCTGATACTGGGGGAGGAGGAAATGTAGCAATGTAATGTACGTACACAGCAGAATAGTGACTGCAGCTCTGGAGTATAATACAGGATGTAACTCAGGATCAGTACAGGATAAGTAATGTATGTACACAGTGACTGCACCAGCAGAATAGTGAGTGCAGCTCTGGAGTATAATACAGGATGTAACTCAGGATCAGTACAGGATAAGTAATGTATGTACACAGTGACTGCACCAGCAGAATAGAGAGTGCAGCTCTGGAGTATAATACAGGATGTAACTCAGGATCAGTACAGGATAAGTAATGTAATGTATGTACACAGTGACTGCACCAGCAGAATAGTGAGTGCAGCTCTGGAGTATAATACAGGCTGTAACTCATGATCAGTACAGGATAAGTAATGTATGTACACAGTGACTGCACCAGCAGAATAGTGAGTGCAGCTCTGGAGTATAATACAGGATGTAACTCAGGATTGGTACAGGATAAGTAATGTATGTATACAGTGACTGCACCAGCAGAATAGTGAGTGCAGCTCTGGAGTATAATACAGGATGTAACTCAGGATCAGTACAGGATAAGTAATGTATGTACACAGTGACTGCACCAGCAGAATAGTGAGTGCAGCTCTGGAGTATAATACAGGATGTAACTCAGGATCAGTACAGGATAAGTAATGTATGTACACAGTGACTGCACCAGCAGAATAGTGAGTGCTGCTCTGGAGTATAATACAGGATGTAACTCAGGATCAGTACAGGATAAGTAATGTATGTACACAGTGACTCCACCAGCAGAATAGTGAGTGCAGCTCTGGAGTATAATACAGGATGTAACTCAGGATCAGTACAGGATAAGTAATGTAATGTGTGTACACAGTGACTGCACCAGCAGAATAGTGAGTGCAGCTCTGGAGTATAATACAGGATGTAACTCAGGATCAGTACAGGATAAGTAATGTATGTATACAGTGACTGCACCAGCAGAATAGTGAGTGCAGCTCTGGAGTATAATACAGGATGTAACTCAGGATCAGTACAGGATAAGTAATGTATGTACACAGTAACTGCACCAGCAGAATAGTGAGTGCAGCTCTGGAGTATAATACAGGATATAATTCTGAGTCAGTAATGAAATGCAGCATCTATTTTGCTCCGTTCCATTTGTTAATTATGATTCCATACAAATTCATATATATATATACAGACACTGTGGTTTACATTATGATATAATTAAATAGGACTTCTTTATTCAAAGGGAGGAAAACCAGAAAATTGCAGATGTGTTTTTAAGCCGGAAATCCAAATTCCAGCACCATACGGCCTTTATTGTTTCATTTGACAAGACCACAGCAGCCCTTGAAGATTGTAGCCTCAAAAAACCCCAGGTCACCGCCGTCATCAGAGACTTTGAGGTGAGTGACCATCCAGGGGCTGATAAAATGAAATCTGCTCTGTGATTGGTTATTCTTGCTGATTATAGGGTGCAAGGCCCAGTTTATCTCTTGGTAGGATTAGGAGGAGGAGTAGTAGTAAGAGTAGGAGTAGTACTACCTTCCAGCTGTCCCTTGTTTCAAGATCGCTTCACAAAACTAACCTCAAAATGGTGTTAAGCAGATGGATCCCAAACTGAGTATTCCAGTAAATGTAAAACCTTGATCTCGTTCTTCTTCAGATTTTATTCAGCCCTCCCTTGTCATATCTGCTTCTGGAAAAGTTGGGTAATAGCCGACATGTCACCAAGGGGTTGTCACTTAGCTTTCCTGTGCGTCTGATTTACAGATCTGCTCATTTATATAGTAATTCATCCTCTGCTTGTGTATTATTGCACAATCCAGCATATTTTCCATTCTTGACTTTAGGAAAGCTGGGTAATAAATATACAGGTAATAATATTGGAACATTTCTTTTTTTTCTCTTTCTTTCCGGAGAGTAGAGGAACTTCCAGCGCGGACAATCGAGTGTTAAACACAAACTGGTGAAAGTGGTGCAGAGAATTTTCCAGTATCACATGATCCTCACAGGTGAGACTCTTCTGGTTTTTAAAGGACATGTTCACTTTTGCAGTAATGTGTTTTAATTGCTCCGACGCATCTGAATCAAAGCTAAGTAAATTCAGAAATAGTATTCAGTTAAAATCTACCATTTTCAGTAACCACTCCTCTGCAGACCTATGTGTCTCCATGGTTACAGACTACAAACAAACTCTGTGTAGTCAGATCCTGCAGTCATTCCCCTGTCTTGATAATCTACAGCAGGGATCAGCAACCTTCGGTACTCCAGCCGCTGTGAAACTACAGCTCCCAGCATGCATACTTATTTTGCTGTTCTTGTAACTCCCATAGAAGTGAGAGGAGGATTTGGGGAGTTGTAGTTTCAGAACAGCTAGAGTGCCGGAGGAGGCTGATCCCTGATCTACAGATATGATGTGACCTGAAAAGAGCTATTAATAAAAAAACGGAAGGACATTTTTAATCAAAGCCTATTGTAGACTTGTTTCTTTTATACATTTTGTAAGAATGTTTCCATTTCACAAGTGTAATGTTCTTTAAGCAGTTTCAGCAATAAACTACTAACTTTTGAGCTTATATTTTGCTCAGTAACATAATATTAATGTGGCAGAGGTGGCAGCACCACTATACTGTGCCAGCTGTCAGACCATTCCCAGAGGACGAAAATTAATTTCTTCCTGGACTGTAACTGGATATTAATTTTTTTCCGGGTTCAGCCTCTTTCTTATATTTACAGTCACTGACATAATCGCAATTTCTCGTGTTTGGTTACAGGGTGTATTATTACCGTACTGTCCATAAAACTGCCTGCAATGGAACAGGTCACTGCTCAGTACTGTCTACCCAGAGTGGCAGAGGCATTTACTGCATTCATATCTCACCTCAGCCGTCAGCCGTACTTAACCAGTTCTTACAGATATTATTAAACCAGAATGAAATCAGAAAATTTTAAGGAATATAGCTACCATATAGGTATATAATTACTATAATACTGCTCCTATGTACAAGAATATAACTACTATAATACTGCTCCTATGTACAAGGATATAACTGCTATAATACTGCGCCTATATACAAGAATATAACTACTATAATACTGCACCTATATACAAGAATATAACTACTATAATACTGCCTCCTATGTACAAGAATATAACTACTATAATACTGCTCCTATGTACAAGAATATAACTACTATAATACTGCCTCCTATGTACAAGAATATAACTACTATAATACTGCTCCTATGTACAAGAATATAACTACTATAATACTGCCTCCTATGTACAAGAATATAACTACTATAATACTGCTCCTATGTACAAGAATATAACTACTATAATACTGCTCCTATGTACAAGAATATAACTACTATAATACTGCTCCTATGTACAAGAATATAACTACTATAATACTGCTCCTATGTACAAGAATATAACTACTATAATACTGCTCCTATGTACAAGAATATAACTACTATAATACTGCTCCTATGTACAAGAATATAACTACTATAATACTGCTCCTATGTACAAGAATATAACTACTATAATACTGCTCCCTATGTACAGGAATATAACTACTATAATACTGCCTCCTATGTACAAGAATATAACTACTATAATACTGCTCCTATGTACAAGAATATAACTACTATAATACTGCTCCTATGTACAAGAATATAACTGCTATAATACTGCTCCTATGTACAAGAATATAACTACTATAATACTGCTCCCTATGTACAGGAATATAACTACTATAATACTGCCCCCTATGTACAAGAATATAACTACTATAATACTCCTCCTATGTACAAGAATATAACTACTATAATACTGCCTCCTATGTACAAGAATATAACTACTATAATACTGCTCCTATGTACAAGAATATAACTACTATAATACTGCTCCTATGTACAAGAATATAACTGCTATAATACTGCTCCTATGTACAAGAATATAACTACTATAATACTGCTCCCTATGTACAGGAATATAACTACTATAATACTGCCCCCTATGTACAAGAATATAACTACTATAATACTCCTCCTATGTACAAGAATATAACTACTATAATACTGCCTCCTATGTACAAGAATATAACTACTATAATACTGCTCCTATGTACAAGAATATAACTACTATAATACTGCTCCTATGTACAAGAATATAACTACTATAATACTGCTCCTATGTACAAGAATATAACTACTATAATACTGCTCCTATGTACAAGAATATAACTACTATAATACTGCTCCTATGTACAAGAATATAACTACTATAATACTGCTCCTATGTACAAGAATATAACTACTATAATACTGCTCCTATGTACAAGAATATAACTACTATAATACTGCTCCTATGTACAAGAATATAACTACTATAATACTGCTCCTATGTACAAGAATATAACTACTATAATACTGCTCCTATGTACAAGAATATAACTACTATAATACTGCTCCCTATGTACAGGAATATAACTACTATAATACTGCCTCCTATGTACAAGAATATAACTACTATAATACTGCTCCTATGTACAAGAATATAACTACTATAATACTGCTCCTATGTACAAGAATATAACTGCTATAATACTGCTCCTATGTACAAGAATATAACTACTATAATACTGCTCCCTATGTACAGGAATATAACTACTATAATACTGCCCCCTATGTACAAGAATATAACTACTATAATACTCCTCCTATGTACAAGAATATAACTACTATAATACTGCCTCCTATGTACAAGAATATAACTACTATAATACTGCTCCTATGTACAAGAATATAACTACTATAATACTGCTCCCTATGTACAGGAATATAACTACTATAATACTGCCTCCTATGTACAAGAATATAACTACTATAATACTGCTCCTATGTACAAGAATATAACTACTATAATACTGCTCCTATGTACAAGAATATAACTGCTATAATACTGCTCCTATGTACAAGAATATAACTACTATAATACTGCTCCCTATGTACAGGAATATAACTACTATAATACTGCCCCCTATGTACAAGAATATAACTACTATAATACTCCTCCTATGTACAAGAATATAACTACTATAATACTGCCTCCTATGTACAAGAATATAACTACTATAATACTGCTCCTATGTACAAGAATATAACTACTATAATACTGCCTCCTATGTACAAGAATATAACTACTATAATACTGCTCCTATGTACAAGAATATAACTACTATAATACTGCTCCTATGTACAAGAATATAACTACTATAATACTGCTCCTATGTACAAGAATATAACTACTATAATACTGCTCCTATGTACAAGAATATAACTACTATATATTCCCTTTCTGTGGAAGAATGATTCCCCACCGACTCTTCCAATGTGGACTGATAAGGTGGACCAGATATATCGTTTTGAGGAGCTTGCGAACTGGGAAAATAACTCACGCTCTCGCTTCTTAAAATTGTGGTCTCCATGGAAAGCTTATAGGAATTTTACATTAAAGAGCAGAGGTTTCATCCTCCTGTTTCCCTCCCCCCTATTCCTACCTACTGTTCCTTTTCCCCTTTCCTTTTCCTTTTTCTTTTGAGTATCAGTTTCTGATTAATGGGAATTGTAACTTGTAATGCTCACACAGGATATGTGTATGCTTGATAACTACTTTGTACTCTAATGTCATCTTGTAATGTCATGTGTGGGCCCTGGCCCTGATTTTCTTTCAATAAAAAGAAATATGGTTAAGAATATAACTACTATAATACTGCTCCTATGTACAAGAATATAACTACTATAATACTGCTCCTATGTACAAGAATATAACTGCTATAATACTGCTCCTATGTACAAGAATATAACTACTATAATACTGCTCCCTATGTACAGGAATATAACTACTATAATACTGCCCCCTATGTACAAGAATATAACTACTATAATACTCCTCCTATGTACAAGAATATAACTACTATAATACTGCCTCCTATGTACAAGAATATAACTACTATAATACTGCTCCTATGTACAAGAATATAACTACTATAATACTGCTCCTATGTACAAGAATATAACTGCTATAATACTGCTCCTATGTACAAGAATATAACTACTATAATACTGCTCCCTATGTACAGGAATATAACTACTATAATACTGCCCCCTATGTACAAGAATATAACTACTATAATACTCCTCCTATGTACAAGAATATAACTACTATAATACTGCCTCCTATGTACAAGAATATAACTACTATAATACTGCTCCTATGTACAAGAATATAACTACTATAATACTGCTCCTATGTACAAGAATATAACTACTATAATACTGCTCCTATGTACAAGAATATAACTACTATAATACTGCTCCTATGTACAAGAATATAACTACTATAATACTGCTCCCTATGTACAGGAATATAACTACTATAATACTGCCTCCTATGTACAAGAATATAACTACTATAATACTGCTCCTATGTACAAGAATATAACTACTATAATACTGCTCCTATGTACAAGAATATAACTGCTATAATACTGCTCCTATGTACAAGAATATAACTACTATAATACTGCTCCCTATGTACAGGAATATAACTACTATAATACTGCCCCCTATGTACAAGAATATAACTACTATAATACTCCTCCTATGTACAAGAATATAACTACTATAATACTGCCTCCTATGTACAAGAATATAACTACTATAATACTGCTCCTATGTACAAGAATATAACTACTATAATACTGCTCCATATGTACAGGAATATAACTACTATAATACTGCCTCCTATGTACAAGAATATAACTACTATAATACTGCTCCTATGTACAAGAATATAACTACTATAATACTGCTCCTATGTACAAGAATATAACTGCTATAATACTGCTCCTATGTACAAGAATATAACTACTATAATACTCCTCCTATGTACAAGAATATAACTACTATAATACTGCCTCCTATGTACAAGAATATAACTACTATAATACTGCTCCTATGTACAAGAATATAACTACTATAATACTGCCTCCTATGTACAAGAATATAACTACTATAATACTGCCTCCTATGTACAAGAATATAACTACTATAATACTGCTCCTATGTACAAGAATATAACTACTATAATACTGCCTCCTATGTACAAGAATATAACTACTATAATACTGCTCCTATGTACAAGAATATAACTACTATAATACTGCTCCTATGTACAAGAATATAACTACTATAATACTGCTCCTATGTACAAGAATATAACTACTATAATACTGCTCCTATGTACAAGAATATAACTGCTATAATACTGCTCCTATGTACAAGAATATAACTACTATAATACTGCTCCCTATGTACAGGAATATAACTACTATAATACTGCCCCCTATGTACAAGAATATAACTACTATAATACTCCTCCTATGTACAAGAATATAACTACTATAATACTGCCTCCTATGTACAAGAATATAACTACTATAATACTGCTCCTATGTACAAGAATATAACTACTATAATACTGCTCCCTATGTACAGGAATATAACTACTATAATACTGCCTCCTATGTACAAGAATATAACTACTATAATACTGCTCCTATGTACAAGAATATAACTACTATAATACTGCTCCTATGTACAAGAATATAACTACTATAATACTGCTCCTATGTACAAGAATATAACTACTATAATACTGCTCCCTATGTACAGGAATATAACTACTATAATACTGCCCCCTATGTACAAGAATATAACTACTATAATACTCCTCCTATGTACAAGAATATAACTACTATAATACTGCCTCCTATGTACAAGAATATAACTACTATAATACTGCTCCTATGTACAAGAATATAACTACTATAATACTGCCTCCTATGTACAAGAATATAACTACTATAATACTGCTCCTATGTACAAGAATATAACTACTATAATACTGCTCCTATGTACAAGAATATAACTACTATAATACTGCTCCTATGTACAAGAATATAACTACTATAATACTGCTCCTATGTACAAGAATATAACTACTATATATTCCCTTTCTGTGGAAGAATGATTCCCCACCGACTCTTCCAATGTGGACTGATAAGGTGGACCAGATATATCGTTTTGAGGAGCTTGCGAACTGGGAAAATAACTCACGCTCTCGCTTCTTAAAATTGTGGTCTCCATGGAAAGCTTATAGGAATTTTACATTAAAGAGCAGAGGTTTCATCCTCCTGTTTCCCTCCCCCCTATTCCTACCTACTGTTCCTTTTCCCCTTTCCTTTTCCTTTTTCTTTTGAGTATCAGTTTCTGATTAATGGGAATTGTAACTTGTAATGCTCACACAGGATATGTGTATGCTTGATAACTACTTTGTACTCTAATGTCATCTTGTAATGTCATGTGTGGGCCCTGGCCCTGATTTTCTTTCAATAAAAAGAAATATGGTTAAGAATATAACTACTATAATACTGCTCCTATGTACAAGAATATAACTACTATAATACTGCTCCTATGTACAAGAATATAACTGCTATAATACTGCTCCTATGTACAAGAATATAACTACTATAATACTGCTCCCTATGTACAGGAATATAACTACTATAATACTGCCCCCTATGTACAAGAATATAACTACTATAATACTGCTCCTATGTACAAGAATATAACTACTATAATACTGCCTCCTATGTACAAGAATATAACTACTATAATACTGCTCCTATGTACAAGAATATAACTACTATAATACTGCTCCTATGTACAAGAATATAACTGCTATAATACTGCTCCTATGTACAAGAATATAACTACTATAATACTGCTCCCTATGTACAGGAATATAACTACTATAATACTGCCCCCTATGTACAAGAATATAACTACTATAATACTCCTCCTATGTACAAGAATATAACTACTATAATACTGCCTCCTATGTACAAGAATATAACTACTATAATACTGCTCCTATGTACAAGAATATAACTACTATAATACTGCTCCTATGTACAAGAATATAACTACTATAATACTGCTCCTATGTACAAGAATATAACTACTATAATACTGCTCCTATGTACAAGAATATAACTACTATAATACTGCTCCCTATGTACAGGAATATAACTACTATAATACTGCCTCCTATGTACAAGAATATAACTACTATAATACTGCTCCTATGTACAAGAATATAACTACTATAATACTGCTCCTATGTACAAGAATATAACTGCTATAATACTGCTCCTATGTACAAGAATATAACTACTATAATACTGCTCCCTATGTACAGGAATATAACTACTATAATACTGCCCCCTATGTACAAGAATATAACTACTATAATACTCCTCCTATGTACAAGAATATAACTACTATAATACTGCCTCCTATGTACAAGAATATAACTACTATAATACTGCTCCTATGTACAAGAATATAACTACTATAATACTGCTCCATATGTACAGGAATATAACTACTATAATACTGCCTCCTATGTACAAGAATATAACTACTATAATACTGCTCCTATGTACAAGAATATAACTACTATAATACTGCTCCTATGTACAAGAATATAACTGCTATAATACTGCTCCTATGTACAAGAATATAACTACTATAATACTCCTCCTATGTACAAGAATATAACTACTATAATACTGCCTCCTATGTACAAGAATATAACTACTATAATACTGCTCCTATGTACAAGAATATAACTACTATAATACTGCCTCCTATGTACAAGAATATAACTACTATAATACTGCCTCCTATGTACAAGAATATAACTACTATAATACTGCTCCTATGTACAAGAATATAACTACTATAATACTGCCTCCTATGTACAAGAATATAACTACTATAATACTGCTCCTATGTACAAGAATATAACTACTATAATACTGCTCCTATGTACAAGAATATAACTACTATAATACTGCTCCTATGTACAAGAATATAACTACTATAATACTGCTCCTATGTACAAGAATATAACTACTATATATTCCCTTTCTGTGGAAGAATGATTCCCCACCGACTCTTCCAATGTGGACTGATAAGGTGGACCAGATATATCGTTTTGAGGAGCTTGCGAACTGGGAAAATAACTCACGCTCTCGCTTCTTAAAATTGTGGTCTCCATGGAAAGCTTATAGGAATTTTACATAAAAGAGCAGAGGTTTCATCCTCCTGTTTCCCTCCCCCCTATTCCTACCTACTGTTCCTTTTCCCCTTTCCTTTTCCTTTTTCTTTTGAGTATCAGTTTCTGATTAATGGGAATTGTAACTTGTAATGCTCACACAGGATATGTGTATGCTTGATAACTACTTTGTACTCTAATGTCATCTTGTAATGTCATGTGTGGGCCCTGGCCCTGATTTTCTTTCAATAAAAAGAAATATGGTTAAGAATATAACTACTATAATACTGCCTCCTATGTACAAGAATATAACTACTACAATACTGCTCCTATGTACAAGAATATAACTACTATAATACTGCTCCCTATGTACAGGAATATAACTACTATAATACTGCCTCCTATGTACAAGAATATAACTACTATAATACTGCTCCTATGTACAAGAATATAACTACTATAATACTGCCTCCTATGTACAAGAATATAACTACTATAATACTGATCCTATGTACAAGAATATAACTACTATAATACTGCCTCCTATGTACAAGAATATAACTACTATAATACTGCTCCTATGTACAAGAATATCACTACTATAATACTGCTCCTATGTACAAGAATATAACTACTATAATACTGCCTCCTATGTACAAGAATATAACTACTATAATACTGCTCCTATGTACAAGAATATAACTACTATAATACTGCCTCCTATGTACAAGAATATAACTACTATAATACTGCCTCCTATGTACAAGAATATAACTACTATAATACTGCCTCCTATGTACATGAATATAACTACTATAATACTGCTCCTATGTACAAGAATATAACTACTATAATACTGCTCCTATGTACAAGAATATAACTACTATAATACTGCCTCCTATGTACAAGAATATAACTACTATAATACTGCTCCTATGTACAAGAATATAACTACTATAATACTGCCTCCTATGTACAAGAATATAACTACTATAATACTGCTCCTATGTACAAGAATATATCTACTATAATACTGCCTCCTGTGTACAAGAATATAACTACTATAATACTGCCCCCCCCATGTACAAGAATATAACTACTATAATACTGCCCCCCCATGTACAAGAATACAACTACTATAATACTGCCTCCTATGTACAAGAATACAACTACTATAATACTGCCTCCTATGTACAAGAATATAACTACTATAATACTGCTCCTATGTACAAGAATATAACTACTATAATACTGCCTCCTATGTACAAGAATATAACTACTATAATACTGCTCCTATGTACAAGAATATAACTACTATAATACTGCTCCTATGTACAAGAATATAACTACTATAATACTGCTCCTATGTACAAGAATATAACTAGTATAATACTGCCTCCTATGTACAAGAATGTAACTAGTATAATACTGCTTCTGTGTACAGGTATATAACTAGTATAATGCTACCCCATATGTGGCTACTGTTGCCCTTTAGATAACCCACCAAATGCAACTTTTATCCAATAAAGAAGTATCACTTTTCTAATAAAGTTATATATTTTGTATAAATCTCCACTGACATACCGTATGTGACTGTGAGTTGGTCGGCACCCCGGGGACACCTGTGTCTGTGTCAGTAATGAATTGTCTTGAGCAGCAGTTTCACTCCTTTATTCGTCCTCTGACAATTGAGAAATGTAATATTGTTCCTCTAGATTATCAGCGTGATGCAGAGCCAGGAGCAGATATATGAGGGCCGCGTCTCACTCTGACATATTGGTGTCATGCTCTTGATTTTTAATAAAAGATAGAATATACAATATTACTAGGTAAAGATTCATCCCCAAGTTCAGGAAATATTCATAGAAGTTTGGAAATTACAGAGATTGTTGAGTTTCTTGAAATAACATTAAAAAACTGAAAACGTCACTTAAAGGAATTCTCCAGTTTTCTATAAAGAAACCCTAGGCTAAATGCACATGATCAGGATTGCGTGCGGATTTTCCGCGCGGAAAATTCGCACTGTAGGCCATGTACATTTTTTTTCTATGAGAATTTTTCATTCTCAGTGCACACAATGCTGTTTTTTTCCGCGCGGATTTTAAAATCCGCAGCATGTCAATTTATTTTATTTTTCCTGACCGGATTTTCTTCATTCACTTAGTAAAATCCGCATGTGGAAAATCCGCACCGAAACCGCACCAAATCCGCATGCAAATCTGCACCAATTGATGCGGATTGACCGCACAGATTTGCCTGCGAACACCTGCGGATTTCAGTGCGGATGCTCCGCACATGAATCCTGAACGTGTGCATGTACCCTAATCCTTGTACAATAAAAAGTTCTACCGCTTTCTAATATTCCTTATTCCATTTTCTCCTGATTGTTTACTTCAGTAAATGGAAAGATACATTGTTTACAGGCAGAGGATAAACATCCGAGTTGTCCTAGGTCTCTTGTTATAATTGTTTCCATCCTGTGAATTAAACACATCAGCATAAATCCAATCTGAAATGGGGACTATGGTGGTTGTACAGTCCTGATCAAAAGTTTAAGACCACTTGAAAAATTGCAAAAAATCATATTTTACATGGCTGGATCTTAACAAGGTTCCAAGTAGAGCTTCAACATGCAACAAGAAGAAATGGGAGGGAGACAAAACATTTTTTGAGCATTCAATTTAATGAAAACAACAAATAAACTGAAACAGGCTGTTTTTCAGCTGATCCAAATTTTAGGACCAAATCCTAAAAAGGCCAAATCTGTGCAAAGATGTGGATTCATTGTCATTCTCTGTCAGGTAGTCACACGTTGTGATGGCAAAGGCAAAAACTCTCCCTTTTTGAACGTGGTCGGGTTGTTGAACGGCATAAGCAGGGTCTCTCACAGCCGCCATCGCTGCTGAGGTGGGACGCAGGAAGACAGTCATTTGGAATTTCTTAAATGATCCTGAGGGTTATGGAACAAAAAAGTCAAGTTGAAGACCCAAAAAAATGTCACCAGCACTGAGCCGGAGGATCCAATTGGCTGTCCGTCAAGACACTGGACGATCCTCGACCCAAATTAAGGCCCTTACTGGTGCTGACTGCAGCTCCATAACCATCAGACGGCATCTGGGACTGAAGGGCTTCAAAAACAAAAAACGTCTTCAAAGACCTCGTCTCCTTGAACGCCACAGAACTGCTCGTTTGGACTTTGCAAGAGAGCACCAAACATGGGACATTCAAAGGTGGAAGAAAGGTTTATTCTCTGATAAGAAAACATGTAACCTTGATGGTCCTGATGGTTTCCAATGTTACTGGCATGACAAGCAGATCCCACCTGAGATGTTCTCTACGCGCCACAGTGTAGGGGGCGCCATAATGGTCTGGGGGGCTTCTTCCTTCAGTGGAACAATGGAGCTTCAGGAAGAGCAGGGGCGTCAAACGGCCGCTGGCTATGTCCAGATGTGGCAGAGAGCATTCCTCATGACTGACGGCCCTCGTCTGTGTGGTAACAGGACAACGCTACAGTGCACAATGCCCGCAGGACAAGGGACTTCTTCCAGGAGAATAACATCACTCTTTTGGCCCATCCTGCGTGTTCCCCTGATCTAAATCCAATTGAGAACCTTTGGGGATGGATGGCAAGGGAAGTTTACAAAAATGGACAACAGTTCCAGACAGTAGATGGCCTTCGTGCGTCCGTCTTCACCACTTGGAGAAATGTTCCCACTCACCTCATGGAAACGCTTGCATCAAGCATGCCGAAACAATAACGGCGGAGCTACTCATTACTGAGCTCATGTTTGGAGGTTGGATTTCTGTTTTGGGGGGGTTTAGTATTTTTTTGGAGGTGTGGTCCTAAACTTTTGATCAGCTCAAAAACAGCCTGTTTCAGTTTATTTGTTGTTTTCATTAAATTGAATGCTCAAAAAATGTTTTGTCTCCCTCCCATTTCTTCTTGTTGCATGTTGAGGCTCCACTTGGAACCTTGTTAGGATCCAGCCATGATACATAGGATTTTTTGCCATTTTTCAAGTGGTCTTAGACTTTTGATCAGGACTGTATGTTCTGCCTTTATGCTCTCTATGCCTATAGGAGACAGTGGAGATAAAAGCAGATGTAATATTATGTTGCTGTATCATTTCATTTTTTTTGTTCTGAACCATTTCTAATAATTTTTCCTGCAGATTATCTGAACAATCTCTGTCCTGACCTGGTGGAGTATGAAGACACTCAGGGTCAGTAAATCTCAAGATGTAGATATACTATGTGTATAAGGCTGGGTTCACATCACGTTTTTCCCATCTGTTTAACGGATACAGAAAACGTATCCGTTAAACAGATGCCTCAGACTGATGCCATAAAGTGACATCCGTTCACCATAGAGGTCCATATTTAATTTTTTTTAAGTGTATGTTTTTTACCGGACTCGGGGTGTGCTGCGTTTTTGTATCCTTTATTTTTTTTTTAACGTATACGTTAAATGGAGGCATAAAACGTGATGCGAACCCACCCTCACATATATACGCTGTGCATGTATGAAGTCTATGGGTAAGCTCTCTATACTAGCAGGGGTTAATTAATGCCCGGCAGTCCTCCTCCGCCACAGTCTCTTCATCAAAGTCACACTTAGGGAACTTCCAGACGGCCGTCCTGCTCGTCCGCGCAAAATTTTGTTCCAGTCAATTCATCAAACTCAAATGTGCGCAGAGAAAAGCAGACGGGGGGAAAATCTGAGATGCAAAATTGTTTCATCACCTTGACACATAATCAATGGCGGCAATGAAAATTCATGGGACGTGGAGTTAAACCTGGGGAAGAAAACACAGGTGGCGCTGAAAACAGAGTGAAAATAACGTTTAAAAAAAAAGATACACAGCCGCGAAGGTGACCGGCGCCCTGACTCGGGGGAAGGACACAGCACGGTCCCAAGTGTTATGCAAATAGAACATTGAATATATAAAACGTTGGATTCTAATCCTTTTCTCTTTTCTGGCAGCCGCCCTGCTCATTGTCTCCGAAGTTGCAGATCGGGCGATTGAGAGCATGCGCCACGGGGTAAGTGAAAGTCACCACTATATCTTCGCTAGGGATGAGTTGAATTGACTTCGGATGAAACATCCCTAATCTAGTATTATTTGCGCACTATCACTTTAAAAGTTGCAGTACTAGCTGGGGGCCCGTGGGCTGTCCTGTGGGCTTCCTACCCCCCTAAAGAATAGGGATTTAACTATAAATATCATGCATAGAGGGGGGAAAGCAGAAGAAGCCACTGCATGCACAGTGACCGAGTGACCAAAGGCAGCTACCAGAAGTCTCAAAAATGGCCGCCGATGGTGACAACTTCCTGTCTCCAGTTACAAAATGAACTTAGAGCCTTTTGTCGTCTAAAACATCATCTTAAAGGGGGTGTCCATTTTAGGGACCTCATTATAGATGACAGATCCCCCATTCCAGGGGGGGGGTCCTACTACCAGTACATGGCCTCCTTTCAGTGGGAAATGGAGTATTGCATGGCACCCATTGAATTTGATGGGTGGACACATGGACAAGCTGGGTGCACCAGTGTAGGAGTTGGTCAGGGTCTGTACCCCCAATTTATAGAGGGGGGTGCCCTCTTCTATCACCAAATGCCCAAATAGACGGAGTGAACAACCCCTTTAATTGGACACCTTAGAAGCTATTTCTGATTGGTTGTTCCAGGTATCCAAACTCCCCCATTATCTATTACTTAAAAGGGTTTTCTCATCTCAAACAATGGGGGCATATCGCTAGGATATGCCCCCCATTGTCTTATAGGTGCGGGTCCCACCGCTGGGACCCGCACCTATATCGAGAACGGAGCCCCGAAAGTGAAGGAGAGCACACTGCGCATGCGCAGCCGCCCTCCATTCATTTCTATGGGGCCGCCAAAAATGCCGTGGCACACTCCCATTCACTTCTATGGGAGAGGCGGAGATTAGCGCTTGGCGGTGGACGGACCCCGGGAAATCTGGGGTCCTCCAGCCACAGCGCTCCCCGCTCCGTTCTCGATATAGGTGGGACCCGCACCTATCAGACAATGGGGGCATATCCTAGCGATATGCCCCCATTGTCTAAGATGAGAAAGCCCCTTTAAGTAACAGATAATGGGGGAGTTTGGATACCTGGAACAACTCGATCTCTTGATAGGCATGTATGACCCTAGACCAGTGATGGCTAACCTCCAGCACTCCAGCTGTGGTGAAACTACGACTCCCAGCATGCTCCATTAATTTCTATGGAGTTTTGAGAACAGCCAAGCAAGTGTGCATCCTGGGGGTTGTAGTTTTACCACAGCTGGAGGGCGGGAGGTTAGCCACCACAGCCCTATACCATCCATGTCTTGGAAGGGACTGCCCCTTTAAGAGTCTCCGGTATCGTCTTTTATTACAATGGTTTTATCTTTAAATAGTCAGAAAATCCTCTCGGCGTTCTCCCCAGAGGCCACATGTCAACATTGAGAAATTTCTTGAGCACTAACATGTCAGCCCCCGTGGGAGCGGGGAGAGTTTCTCATTGCTGGGTCGATGCCGGGCGAGATCAATAAGTCCTTTAGATCTGGTCACCGAGGATGTAATGCTTTTCTTACGAGATGCTAAAAAATACATCTGTAACTGTGAGGTGGACTCGTCGGCTATGGACCACAATATCACCGACACATAAATCTGCGGGGGTGACATAACAGCAGAAAATCGCTGCCTCGAATTCTATTCTGCATAGTGTTTGCTATCTGCTCAGTCACCCCCAGAGTATAGACCACTCCGGCCCGAGTCAGTGCACAAAGTACACATAACAGTGCAATTAAAATGAAAGGTTCCTGCGCCCCTGGAGGTCCGTAATGGTACTGCAGGCATTTATTAATACTTGGGAGATTTTCAGGCACCTGCAGATTCTTTACAGGAACATTCTGATAGAATCACTAGTTGTCGATCAATTTGCCAGGGGGCAACTGTGTATTTATGGTAAGGGGCTGCCTTGTACCCGCACACCGACCATTACCAACCAGCAGCATAAAAGATTAGTAGCTTTTTCCAAAAATAATTTATTTATTTTTTTCAGTACAGAGCACAGTTCATGCTTCTTTTATGATCATTTCAGCTGCCACTAGGGGGCGACCAGTATGGTCTCCTCTTTAGGAGTCTTAATTAAAGGGTTGTAAAAGATTTTTTTTTTTTTAAGTTTGTTTCCTTTTTAAAAAGAGTGCCACTCCTGTCCACAGGTTGTGCGTGGCATTGCAGCTGAGCCCAATTCTCTTCAGTGGAGCTGAGCTGCAATACCAGACATGATCTATGGACAGGTGTGGCACTGTTTGTGGAATCCTTTACACCCCACCCTTACAAACTGATAACAGGCAGCTCAGATTTTTTACAAGTGTGTGTGTTGTGGGGGTAGAGGGAACCGTGTACTGCAGGTGTCTGGAAGCTCCAAAAAAGTGCTGAATTCTCGCAGTACCACCATCGACCACCAGGTGTGCAAGAACCTTGCATTCCAATCATATTGCTGCTGTAGAATGATTTTTGCACTAACTTGGGCAGGAATTGTATATACAGTATATTATATATGGGTTCACCTTCATTGCTGGTATGCTATAAAATATAATATTAGACAATTGTATTCCCAACAATTTCCTAATGAGACATTTCTGACTGCCTACGCAAATTCTAAGTAGGTCACTGTCCCTTTAAATAAAGACAATGCTCTGCAAGTTACTGTTCGTTTACCACGACACCTCCGTAGTGACTGTGGGGATGAAGCCGCTGAATTAACATTGATGGACACAATGACGCTTGTTTATTCTTTGCAAAAATTCAGCGCCTACGCTGCGATTCACACCAGCGTCTTCCTGCTCCACCACCTGCGGTGTGAACGTTGTTATTAAGCAGATGAGCAGGAGGCGCATTTTGCCGTCAGCGGCGGATTGTTAGCAGCTCCGGACGTGATTTATACTTCACAACAAAAAGCGAAACAATTAAAATAACATTTTGTGGATGTAAAAGTCATGAATTGTCTGCAACATTGTGTCTGTTGTAGGAGAATCTGCAGAAATTGGTACAGATCGAGTACAGCGTCCGGGGACAGCGCAGTCTCCTGCAGCCCGGGAGAGTAAGTAACGACTGGCGCAGAATCCTCCTCCTCATCATCATCATCATCAGTCATGGAGAAATCTCACCCCCTGCCTCGGGTTATGAAAGGTTTTCCTTCACACAAATGTGGATTCAGGAATTAAAGAACTTCAGCAGGATCCTCTCCGCAGTGATGTCAGATAATCAGAGGCACAAAGCTCCGGGGCCCGGGGCCGAATCTATAACCACTGTGCCATTTATAATACCGGTGTCATATGTGACATGGGGGCCCTCGGGCCATCTCCAGCACAGGGCCTGGGTGTGAGTGCTGCCCCTGCACTCCCTATAGCAATTCTAACAACCCATATAGTTAGGCTGTGAGAATGTAAAGAGAAATGTGGGGGTACAGGATAATGACACTCGGGGTACAGGATAATGACACTCGGGGTACAGGATAATGACACTCAAGGTACAGGATAATGACACTTGGGGTACAGGATAATGACGCTGACACTTGGGGTACAGGATAATGACACGCTGACACTTGGGGTACAGGATAATGACGCTGACACATGGGGTACAGGATAATGACACTGACACTTGGGGTACAGGATAATGACGCTGACACATGGGGTACAGGATAATGACACTTGGGGTACAGGATAATGACGCTGACACTTGGGGTACAGGATAATGACGCTGACACTTGGGGTACAGGATAATGACACTGACACTTGGGGTACGGGATAATGACACTCGGGGTACAGGATAATGACACTGACACTTGGGGTACAGGATAATGACACTTGGGGTACAGGATAATGACACTGACACTTGGGGTACAGGATAATGACACCGACACTCGGTACAGGATAATGAAGCTGACACTTGGGGTACAGGATAATGACACTGACACTTGGGGTACAGGATAATGACACTGACACTTGGGGTACGGGATAATGACACTCGGGGTACAGGATAATGACACTGACACTCGGGGTACAGGATAATGACACTGACACTTGGGGTACAGGATAATGACACTGACACTCGGGGTACAGGATAATGACACTGACACTCGGGGTACAGGATAATGACACTGACACTTGGGGTACAGGATAATGACACGCTGACACTTGGGGTACAGGATAATGACTCTGACACTCGGGGAACAGGATAATGACACTGACACTCGGGGTACAGGATAATGACACTGACACTTGGGGTACAGGATAATGACACTGACACTTGGGGTACAGGATAATGACACTGACACTTGGGGTACAGGATAATGACACTGACACTCGGGGTACAGGATAATGACACTGACACTTGGGGTACAGGATAATGACACTGACACTCGGGGTACAGGATAATGACACTGACACTTGGGGTACAGGATAATGACACTGACACTTGGGGTACAGGATAATGACACTGACACTCGGGGTACAGGATAATGACACTGACACTGGGGGTACAGGATAAGGACACTGACACTCGGGGTACAGGATAATGACACGCTGACACTTGCGGTACAGGATAATGACACTGACACTCGGGGTACAGGATAATGACACGCTGACACTTGCGGTACAGGATAATGACACTGACACTCGGGGTACAGGATAATGACACTGACACTTGGGGTACAGGATAATGACACTGACACTTGGGGTACAGCATAATGACACTGACACTTGGGGTACAGGATAAGGACACTGGGGGTACAGGATAAGGACACTGACACTTGGGGTACAGGGTAATGACACTGACACTCGGGGTACAGGATAAGGACACTGACACTTGGGGTACAGGATAATGACGCTGACACTCGGGGTACAGGATAAGGACACGCTGACACTTGGGGTACAGGATAATGACACTGACACTCGGGGTACAGGATAATGACACTGACACTCGGGGTACAGGATAATGACACTGACACTCGGGGTACAGAACAACACACTGATGATTTGGTCCTGATTTGCGCCTTTGCAGTGGATTTCGCACTCTTGGCACTGGTTGGGTGTAAATGATGCTATTTATAGCGGTATAATTGGCGCAGTCTGCGGTCCTCAGGTCATGTGACGTTTCCTTCTTCTTCTCGTTATTGTCCTCACTCTCGTCTCTTTCTATTCTCACAGGAGTTTGTTAAGGAGGGGACGTTAATGAAGGTGTCCGGGAAAAACCGCCATCCACGACACTTGTTCCTGGTAAGATGATGAGACATGGGGGGGGGGGGATTTCTGACATTGAAAATGAATTCATGCCCCATATCCACACTTCAAGGTCATTTCTGTTCCTTTCATACTGAAACAACATCTGATGGCGTTGAAGTCGCAGGCAGGCGCACTCCCATTCACCTCTATAGGACACACCTGCAACTCTCCAAAGATTTTTCCATCATCTTGTTTAGACCCTCCCGGCCGCTTCCCTGCCGGTCTGTCCTGTGTCACTAGGTCCCACCGTTGGCTTCAGGCCATCCTGGGCGCTGTAGTCCCCTTCCAAGCATTCCTAGGTAAGAGAGCATCCTGGCAGGAAGTGTACGCTGCTCCTGCAGCCGACTTCCTGATCCCAGCCTATTGTTTACAGGGATGGTAAAACTTCTCAGATACAAAACAAGGACCCTTCCCTGACCCCAAGAATCTCTCCACAGAGGCGGCTTATGGCCATGACTTTCTACATCAATTGTGATCTTGTCACAGATGAAACTGTAGTTACCGTCACTTTAAGAGTTAATAGATTGGATCGGAATTAGTTCTAGGCGATAACATTCTCACCTTCCAGTTCAGGATCGGATTCCATCCTGATCAGTAGCAGCATAATAAAATAAAAAATTAATATGAATATTTTCATTATTAAGAAGCCCCTCCCCTTTTATTAGTTTAATCTATACCTAAAAAAAAATGCACCCAAAATCAGGCCATTATGTCTGAAATCGCCACTAGAGGGCGCTCACCGCAAACTGTTCTATTATTGAGTGCTATGCATGCTCAGTCTGCCATGAGCTCCCTCTAGTGGTGGTCGCAGGCAGCAACAATGTTATAATGTAACAAGGAAATTGCTTGCGTTGCCGTAATATAAACTGTGACACATCATTTGATAACTTTGGCGCATCTTTCTTTCCACTGCATTGGCATGAGATTGCAACATTTTTGGCAACTCTTTTTTTTTTAAAGTGTAATTTAACAAAATTGGCGCAACTCCTCCCACTTTTCAAAAAGGGTGGGGTTAAATCACAAAAAGTCTCACGCGCCTAAATTTGCGACTTTGTTTGTGGCAGAAAACCGCCGCACTAGGCTCGATACATTCTTCCATATGTCTGTAGAGAGAGATTTGAAGCTCTGTATCTGGAAACTGGAGATTTAACCTCTAGGAAGATTTATTGAGACACGAATTAGAATTTTGTAACAATTTGATTAAAAAATAAATAAAAATTGTGTTGAAGGGTGAAACATTCATTCCTTCCCTTTAGCAGCTCTTAAAGGGGTTGTCCACTTTACAATTTCTGTTTAAAAAGCTCCCCCTTAAAATAAGCCGAGCAGGTCGTCCTTCTGCTGCCACCACCAATGATCGTCAGGAGAAGCAATTAGTAACTGCTTGATTTCCCTGCAGCACCCCCACGGGAGAAATCAAGCATTACATTCTGTTTATTGAAATCAGCTGTAGCCGTAGTGCAAGGAAATGGCGAGTCCTCCAGAGACAACTTCACTGCTAATTGATGGACGCTCTGTACAAGGGTCTCCCCTCTGTTAATTTAGAATCCCCCATTAGGTCCCTTTCAAGGGATTCATTACTATAGACAGAGGAGGGGGGAAGGGAGAAATGAGGGAGAATAGATAAAAATAAATCTGTCCACTAGTGACGCCCCAATTATCTCCCTGTGAAAATAGTGAAGCAGTTGTCACAGCCCCTCCCCCGTTTACGAGCATCTCTAATAATGTTACAGATATAAGAGCACACTTTTGCGGATGGTCTATGATAATGTCGCTCGCCGCTCTGGGAGTCGCCAGCGTCTCGTCATCCATAACTCTGCCGCCGAGGACACGCTCATTACAATAATCCGACTCCCTCCTGTACAGCCCGTGACAAATGGACACAATTAATGCAGGATGACATGAACCTCGTGCAGACCTGTCAGGAGAGCGGAATACTGCTGAGCTCGCAATCCGCCCTCAAGTAGGATGCAAAATATGTATCAGAGCAACAACTACTACTCCCAGCATGCTCTGGCAGCCAGCAGTTTTTCAGCAGCTGTGGAGATTCAGATTCAGCGGATGCCGTCTCACTCCCATGGCAGCTCCATGCACGAAACTGACAAACCATTGATTTTAATGGGATTGGTGTAATACTTCATTTCTCCTGTGGGGGTGCTGCAGGGAAGGTGAACACTTGCTGCAGGTTTCCCGTACAGAAT
This sequence comes from Bufo bufo, assembly GCF_905171765.1. Classification (NCBI taxonomy): domain Eukaryota; kingdom Metazoa; phylum Chordata; class Amphibia; order Anura; family Bufonidae; genus Bufo; species Bufo bufo. The sequence goes on along the minus strand of NC_053397.1, from coordinate 11,859,579 downwards.
ACAGCCAATCACTGGCGGTCCACCCTCCCTTTGATCTTATCATAGGGGTGACCCTTCTTACAAGACTGTATCCAAATTGGCAAGCAGACGGGACAGGTTCACTGGGATAAATAGGAGGGCCATAAGACTTTAGCCCCGAACTTGCTTTATTTATGTGAGCGATTGTAAAACATTTACGTAGCGTGCGGATCGCTAGCGCCTATTATATGATGTATACCTCTGCCCCAGCCTGGGAGGATCGTGTGATCAGATTAATGTCAGCAAAGCATGTAATTCATGGGACAATAAGTAAACTGAATAATACCGCCATCATCCTGTCATCTGTCACTTGCCGGCACGTGAATCCCCTGGGCCCATGGCGGAAGGCGGCGAGGGCTGACATTGCCCGGTTGGCGGTGAGCTTGTATGTGGATGCTCCTATTAAATACATATGAGGAGCATCCATTATTCATATACAGAATACAGCGTATAATGCGGCGGCGCTATCAGGGTCACAGATGGCGCAGGGGGCGGGGCCGCACAGATACAAATTCACTTGTGGCTTCCATAATGACCAAAATTTCCATGACGTCGTCCATCACCGGTGATGACTCCTGGAGGAGGATCTCATTGTGTTCACGATGCTCCAGGAAAATGGAAGGGGATGGCGACTGCGGCCGGGCGGCGAGTACTGTACGGTTGTGAGTCAGAGCGGCGAGTACTGTACGGTTGTGAGTCAGAGCGGCGAGTACTGTACGGTTGTGAGTCAGAGCGGCGAGTACTGTACGGTTGTGAGTCAGAGCGGCGAGTACTGTACGGGTGTGAGTCAGAGTTTTGAGCGGTCACCTCTGCTTAGATACATCATGGGAATGGTATTAGAATGATTCTGTGGTGTATCACACATGATAGGCTTAGATACAAGGCTCAGTAGATGGTATCACACATGATAGGCTAAGATATATGGCTCAGCAGACCGAATAACACGATAGGCTTAGATACAAGGCTTAGCAGACGGTACCACATACAATAGGTTTAGATACAAGTCTTTGCAGACAGTATCACACATGATAGGGTTAGATACATCAGTAGACAGTATCACATATGAAAACCTTAGATACATCAGCAGACAGTATCATATATCATTAGATACATCAGTAGACAGTATCACATATAGCATTAGATACGGCAGCTCAGCAGACAGTATCACATATGAAAGCCTTAGATACATCAGCAGGCTGACAGTCGTGTCTTTCCTCCGCAGATGAACGACGTTCTGCTTTACACTTACGCACAGAAGGACGGCAAATACAGGCTGAGAAATACCCTCTCCATTCCAGGAATGCGGGTAGGTGGCCACTTACCTGAGGCTTATCCAAATAGCAGGAATTTTCTGTACGACTCTGGGATTACAGTAATAACGGTCTAATGACAAGCTCTGCAGCTTTCTAGTAGAATGTTGTGTATCAATTCCTTGCCATTTTCATTATCTCTGCTTGCAGTCACAGAATGGAAAGCTTGCTTATTTACGTCCAGAGGGTAAAAACCCGTACAAACCTAATGTCTTACAGCTGGGGGTTTGTAACAGTTGTATCCACAGTAGACAATCCTTTGGGCTCTCCTGTTGTTTTTCAGGAGTATCAGATCATTACATACAATCTGAAAGGGGGTTCTCCAAACCAGGCGCCTCCTCAGTAGAGTCAGCGCCATCCTAGACATCCAGCGAGTCCTGTATACACTGTATATATAAGGAATGTATCCGTCCTGTATACACTGTATATACTGGGAATGTATCCGTCCTGTATACACTGTATATACTGGGAATGTATCCGTCCTGTATACACCGTATATAGGGAATGTATCCGTCCTGTATACACTGTATATACTGGAAATGTATCCGTCCTGTATACACTGTATATACCGTATAGAGGAAATGTATCCGTCCTGTATACACTGTATATACTGGAAATGTATCTGTCTGTATACACTGTATATACCGTATAGAGGAAATGTATCCGTCCTGTATACACTGTATATACAGGGAATGTATCCGTCCTGTATACACTGTATATACTGGGAATGTATCCGTCCTGTATACACTGTATATACCGTATAGAGGAAATGTATCCGTCCTGTATACACTGTATATACAGGGAATGTATCCGTCCTGTATACACTGTATATACCGTATAGAGGGAATGTATCCATCCTGTATATAGGGAATGTATCAGTCATGTATACACTGTATATACCGTATAGAGGGAATGTATCCATCCTGTATACACTGTATATAGGGAATGTATCAGTCATGTATACACTGTATATACCGTATAGAGGGAATGTATCTGTCCTGTATATACTGTATATACCGTATTGAGGGAATGTATCCGTCCTGTATATATAGAGAATGTATCTGTATATACACTGTATATACCGTATAGAGGGAATGTATCCATCCTGTATATTCTGTGTAGAGGGAATGTATCCGTCCTGTATATATCGTATATATAGTGACTGTATCTGTCCTGTATATACCGTATAGAGGGAATGTATCTGTCCTGTATATATAGAGAATGTATCTGTATATACACTGTATATACCGTATAGAGGGAATGTATCCATCCTGTATATTCTGTGTAGAGGGAATGTATCCGTCCTGTATATATCGTATATATAGTGACTGTATCTGTCCTGTATATACCGTAAAGAGGGAATGTATCCATCCTGTATATATAGAGAATGTATCTGTATATACACTGTATATACCGTATAGAGGGAATGTATCCATCCTGTATATTCTGTGTAGAGGGAATGTATCCGTCCTGTATATATCGTATATATAGTGACTGTATCTGTCCTGTATATACCGTATAGAGGGAATGTATCCATCCTGTATATATAGAGAATGTATCTGTATATACACTGTATATACCGTATAGAGGGAATGTATCCATCCTGTATATTCTGTGTAGAGGGAATGTATCCGTCCTGTATATATCGTATATATAGTGACTGTATCTGTCCTGTATACACTGTATATACCGTATAGAGGGAATGTATCCATCCTGTATATTCTGTGTAGAGGGAATGTATCCGTCCTGTATATATCGTATATATAGTGACTGTATCTGTCCTGTATACACTGTATATACCGTATAGAGGGAATGTATCCATCCTGTATATTCTGTGTAGAGGGAATGTATCCGTCCTGTATATATCGTATATATAGTGACTGTATCCGTCCTGTATACACTGTATATACCGTATAGAGGGAATGTATCCATCCTGTATATTCCGTGTAGAGGGAATGTATCCATCCGGTTTCTTTCCCTGTAGGTGAGTCGACCTATTGTGGAGAATGCTCAGCACGTCCTGAAGATTGAATGCATGGAGTGCTGCCTCATGCTGTCTGCCAGGTAACACCGCGTCACACACACCTGTTCTCCAAATGCTAAGCTCTTACTGTTTTATACTCCAGTAACATCCAAAGCTACAGTCAAAAACCACCTTGTTCCCCCTGGAAACAGACAGCAGCTTATCGCTTATGTCATTCATGCGACCTCCTAGATTAGCGCAACCTGTGTAATGGTCACCTACCTGAGCACCCACAATGCACTGCTTTCAGGTAACTGGAAAATGGCAGAATTGTGAATGCAGCTCTGGATGTCACTGGAGTATAAAACGATATCACGATGAGTGTGGCACAAAGTACGTTTCTAGTTTTTATAGACTATAAGAGGAAGTTTCTGGCATTTAGTTTTTATAGTGGGGTTCCCAGTTTTAGGCAAATTTAAAGGGGTATTCCGGTTAGGCCTCATGCACACGATCGTTGTGTGTTTTGCGGTCCACAAAACACAGATGGCGTCCGTGTGCGTTCCACAAATTGCGGAACAGCACGGACAGCCATTGATATAACTGCCTATTCTTGTCTGCAAAACGCGGACAAGAATAGGACAGGTTATATTTTTTTTGCAGACCACGGAACAGAGTAATGGATGCGGGGTCTGCATCCAAGCCGCAAAAACTGCGTATGCATGTGGTTGTGTGTATGAGGCCTTAGGAAAGTTATCCTGTATCCTCAGGATAGGAGATAACTATTAGATCGGTTGGGGTCTTACTGCCAGAGATAGCCAAGAGCAGCATTTCCAACCAGCCGCTCCATGGTGTACGGGGCCTTTGTTCCCATGATCGGTGGGGGTCCTTCCGCTGGATTATCTAATGGCTATCCCCTATCCTGTGAATAAGGGATAACAATCTCGAATCGGAATACCCCTTGGATTGTTCACCCCCCTGGGGCCTTTCGTGCAGACCCCCAGTTTGGCCGGACCTACGGAGAGAATCATACCTACCTGATCCCCGCTGCAGCTCTCAGGTCTTCCTGCGTCAACATCCGGTGATATGGCGCATGAGGTACACGTCACCGCTGCGACCAGTCATTTGAGCAACATTTTCATTGTCTCATCATTTTTAAGATCCCTGCTTGCTGTCATTGAAGTAAAGCTTTACTATGCTGAAAACGTGTCCTGACCTAATACTTCTTACAAACAATTCTCTGTAAACGGAACCGCTTAAACTCCAGACTGACACATTGTAACAAACTACCAGGAAAGGACGGAGGTTAACTCAGAGACATTAGTATTCAGCCTCTAGATCTAAACTATTAATGTTCCCACTCACTGACAGCAAGAAGAGCTCTTGATAAAACTGAGCAACTGAAACATAAAGTCTATTAGAAAGTTGCGGAATGTTTCGACCTGTAGTGATTGAGCTTAGAGAGGATCTGTCCATTCTCCCGCTGAAGCATCCGCTTTGTGCTGTCCCTCTGTTATTCCTCCTGGAAATGTATGACAACTGGGTATTACCATATCCCTGTGACAAAGGGACCCTATGCAGTCGGGCAGCACTGACTGAGAATTTCCGCGCCATACGTGCGTCACTCGCTTCCCTCGTCCCTAATTATGACATTTCTGCTGCCGCTGCCTCTCATTTATGAATATCTCTCCAATAATGAGGGTAGTAGTTCTGCTCCGGGGCTTGCTGCTCATTAAGCTGCTGAGTTGTCACCGCTTGAACATTTCGCGTGCGATCCGGCCGCTCTGATCGCTGATATGTTTGAGAAAAGGTGGAACCAATTTGCACATAACTCACCTCCGGAGGCCAGGGGGACATGTGTTTGCAGCGCGCGTTGGCAGCTTACAACGTGCGGTTATCACCCGGAGCTGTTAAATGATGCAGGGACGGACACCGCGCATCACACCCCCGCTAATGAAATTTAGAAAATCGCTCTGAAGGTGATTGTTAAACTGCACCATATGTTTGTCCCCGTGAAGCCACCGACCGATTACAACCGCGCCATAATCAGCTGCGGGGCGTATTCTTTGCTTATAAAATTTAAAGGGCCCTCGTAGACTGATATTTTATGCAATATACTAATTACAGATCAGCAAATTTCATATTTTTTTAATTCATTCACTGGTAAAAGGTGAATTGCGTTATGGCTTCCGTTACCGCGGACCATAACGCAATTCTATGACGGAATGCATAACGAAAACGGGACGGATCTGTTTTGCAGCCCATAGACTTCTATTATGACGGAATGAATAACGGAATGCCTCCATCATAGAATTGCGTTATGGTCCGTGGTAACGGACTCCATAACGCAATTCACCTTTTACCAGTAAACGAAGCGTGAACGAATTTCATAACCTGACATTCACTCATCTCTTGATGATTCTAATCTAGGGCGACTTTCACACCAGCGGTGTTCGGCAAAAACGCTTCTGTTACTGTTAATACGACCGTCTGCATCCGTTATGGACGGATCCGGTTGTATTGTCTGTAACATCGCCAAGACGGATCCGTCATGAACTCCATTGAAAGTCATTGGGGGACGGATCCGTTTTCTATTGTGTCAGAGAAAACGGATCTGGCATGACCCCGAATGCAAGTCAATGGGGACGGATCAGTTTTCTCTGCCACAATAGAAAACGGATCCGTCCCCCATTGACTTTCAGTGGAGTTCATGACGGATCCGTCTTGGCGATGTCACAGATAATACAACCGGATCCGCTCATAACGGAAGCAGATGGTCGTATAATCAGTAACGGAAGCGTTCCGCATCCCAGGACGGAAAGCAAACTGCAGCATGCTGCTCCCCGGTATGGGAACGCAACTAAACGGAACGGAATGCAGTTTGGAGCGCTCCGTTCTGTCCCAAATGACAACGAATGGGGACAAAACTGAAGCGTTTCCTTCCGGTATTGAGCCCCTATGACGGATCTCAATACCGGAAAACTAAAACGCTAGTGTGAAAGTGCCCTTATCTGTACTCCTTACCTGATTTGCTGTGATTCCTTGCACAGTATTCATCCAGGCCCCCTAATCATGAATAGAATGCCAGAACAACAACCGTTTAAACTGACACAAAGGCAAACAATAACAGAGACAAAGCATTGATACCACATTCATAGATAGTCTCCGGGCTGTACACAGTGTTGGTATTGATAGCGTGCGGGGTGCTGGGGTGCGGGGTGCAGGGTGGGCGCACTCTCCATCTCATCGCCCTGTGTTCTTCTCCTCGGCAGCTCCTGCTCAGAGAGGGACGACTGGTTCAGTTGCATCAGCAGAACTGTTCAAGAATATTACAAGGCGCCGACCGTGTCCGTCTATAACAATGTGGAGGTAAGTGACGGGGCGGTGCTCATGCCCAGGAAATGTATGTACTGCGGGGGCATAGAGGAAACAGGAGGGTACGCCTAATACCCCGGCCCCTCCGTCAAGTATAGAACGACTGGACCATAGCTGGACGTCTGCTGACCACGGACAGAAGATGGACGTCTGTACTAAAAGATTTTCGTCTTCCATGCTTCTTGGTTATATCGCCCATTTGTTCTCTTTCCCCTCTGCTTTACATTGCAGCACTGCCGGTTTACAGATTTGGGTATTGTGGGGATTCGCTCTGGTAGTTAGGATTAGCGGGTGCAGCACAGAGGCAAAGTACAAGTTCTTGGTTCAAAACATCAGTGTTTATTCACACGTGAAAGCAAAACAGTCACCTTTTCTCCTGGGTGTTACTTCACACCCTGTTGGGAGTTCTGCTTGGTCAAGTTCACGGGCAGGCGTTAGGCGGCCTGTTCGCCCTCACACAGGTCTCAGCCCTCCAGCCGCGGATCCCAGCACACAGACCTCCCGAGCTCCACTGTCAGACGGAGGTAAATCCTCCCCACCTGGCACTGCTGACTGGTTTTTATGCCTGGCAAAACCCGGCCTGGAACATGGGGAGTAGTCACCCACCCAGCACTTTGACTACTCCCAGTAGGAGCCGTTCCGGTTCAGCTATTACAGCCATGCTAAGTATCAAGGTGTCAAACAGCCACTGCTGCTGACACATAAAAACCGCCTCTTACTCCACGAGGCCAGGACCCACGGTGACACGTACCTATCATCCACGATGATTCCGTGTACCTTCTTACTGTATTTATAGCACCTGAAGAGCCAGTCACCTCTCTTCTTACTAAACACGGGAGTGAATGAAGAACTGGTTGTAGCGCCATCTTGAATAGGGAGGGATGAGGTTGATGAGTATCTGTCCCCGCGTTCTGAGCACCTCCCCTCCCCAATTTATATTAAGAAGCGGTCAGGAGCTGCATTCTCTGCCATTCACCTTACACCGGCTGCAGGGAACGCAGCAATTAACGGATGTAATTTCGGCGGCTGCTGAGATTTCTATTTGTAGTGATCCATCATCCTCGCCCCCCGGCCTCCGGTTATCCTCCTGTGATCAGGACTCATTATGTCGCTCAGATTAGTGATCGCGTGCCCCAGGCGGGTACTTTAGTGGTAACCCGCGGGTTATATATTACTCCCCTGCCCGGGATCATTACTAGGAGGAGAAGGCCTTGAGCTGGGCCATAGACAGCCTGATATGGGGAGCGGGGGAGGATCAGAGAGCCTAGGGGAGACATAAAGGGTTAATATGACCCCCCCTGTGCCCTCACTACAGGGTCAAGCACTGAAACATCTACCAGGGGTGAAACTAGAGTCCTGTGGACCCCCTGTGACCGTGATCGTTACGCCATGCATCTCATGCAGGAGTCTGTATGATGTGTCAGTAGGATCAACCTTATTTAGACCACAACTCTGCCTAGTAGGGTTGACCCTGCTGTTTAAAATGATACCTGTCTTGTCAAAATCAGTTGCAGTATTCCAGAGAAATAATAAAAAGATGGGGGCGTGGTCAATGCTGGAAATAGGAGGAGCTTATGGGCTAGACTCCACCTCTTAGTGCACAGAAGCCCTGATCTGAATAAAGAATAAAAGTCTCTTTTTCTTGGGAATGCCACAACCAATTTTTCGCAAGACGGTTATCATTGTAATAAGCAGGATCAACCCTGCTGGGCAGTATAGGCGTTTTAATAAAGCTGATCCTGCTGACTGGTGCCCTTTAAGAACGAAGAGCAAGAGGAGCGAGGTACAAGGTGCCTCATTACAGGGAATTTTGGTTACTGTGTAATAAAAGGTTCTGGGACTTTCCAATAGACTCAGTATATTTGCCAAATCTTCTGCCTTTTGCCCAATAAGGGTCCATTCACACGTCCGCAAAATGGGTCTGCATCCGTTCCGCAATTTTGCGAAACAGGTGCGGACCCATTCATTTTCAATGGGGCAGGAATGTGCTGTCCGCATTCGCAGATCCGCAAAAAAAAAAAATAGAACATGTCCTATTCTTGTCCGCAATTGCGGACAAGAAAAGGCATTTTCTAGGAGAGTGTCGGCGATGTGCGGTCCGCAAAATGCAGAACACACATTGCCGGAATTCGTGTTTTGCGGATCCGCAAAACACATACGGACGTGTGAATGGACCCTAATTTGTTAGTTTCTGACATAAATTATAGTAAAATTGTCAGACGGGCGGCGCCCACTCCAGTTCCGTATTTCCGTCAGTTTGGACTTTTTACTCCAGATAACGACTAAATTAATCAATTAATATTTCCCTAGCTGTGTTTAAATAACTCACCAATTTTAGGATCTCTGTTTGCTGTCAGTGAATGTGCACACTGTCGGACCCAGAAGACCTGTACAGACCTAACACTTTTCATAGCTGATGATTTGTTACAACTGTATCCAATCTAGTCAGTCCTCTGTGAGCCAAACAACCCAGACTGATGTGGTACATTCACTGATACATTGTAACAAACTACCAGGAAAGAGCAGAGATTGGTGCGGCTGATGTGAAGGAGGTTGTGGAGGTTACATCTGGTCTCCTCCTATCACAGGAACCTGAAGAAGGGCCCCATGTGATCCCAGCCTGTGTAATATCGCCACCTAGTGGCCGAGCTGGAAACGGAAAATCCCTGGATTTGCAGCTTGAGAAAAATGATATTAAAAGGAGCACTCCAGGCAAAACGGAGTTAGGCCTCATGCACACGACCGTTGTTGTGATCCGTTTCTGTGCATCCTCCTTTATTTTTGGAGGACCAGCAGACATAAAGGAAGGTAAAAAAAAAAAAAAATGTCTAAGACAGTTTTGCCATGCAAATGATAGGAATAAAACGGGCGCGGACGACAATCTTGTGTGCCTCCGCGTTTTTTAGCAGTCCCATTGACTTGACGAGGTCCGCGAACCGTTTTCCGCAGACAAGAATAGGACAGGTTATATTATTTTTTTTGACGATCTGGAACCACGGATGCGGATGGCAAACGGTGCACTATCCGCATTTTCAACGGCTCCATAGAAATGAATGGGTCCGCACCTGAAACGCTAAAATCGGCGGAACGGACGCGGAAGCAAACAACGGTCGTGTGCATGAGGCCTTATACTTCATCAGAGCCCTGCCCTAGATGTCACATTGTATCATTTTGTGCAGAGTATTTCAGCTTTGTACAAATGAATCACTGCAGTTTGCTACAATGTTTCAAAGCTATCAGCCATGGAGTCTAGGACAGCGGGGGAGTTTCTGGCTGAAATTGCATCAAAAACGGTGTCTTTTAGGCTACTTTCATACTAGCGTTAAAGTTTTCCGGTATTGAGTTCCGTCATAGGGGCTCAATACTGGGAAAAAAACCGGATCAGTTTTGTCCCAATGCATTGTGAATGTAAAGCATTCCGTTCAGGATGTCTTCAGTTCAGTCCCTTTTACGGTATTTTCTCCGGCCAAAATTCCGGAACGGCATTAATTTCCATTAAAATTTATTAATGTCGGATCCGGTACCAAGTGTTTTGGAAAAACGGATCAGGTTCCCGATCTGCGCATGCGCAGACCTTTAAATCTGTGAAAAAAAAGATAAATACCGGATCAGTTTTCCCGGATGATACCGGAGAGACGGATCCGGTATTGCAATGCATTTGTCAGACGGATCCGGAAACAAATTATGTCTGTTTGCAGATCTGGCAGACGCGCACTACCGGCAATGGAACTGCCTGCCGGAATCAACAACGCTCGTGTGAAACTAGCCTTAGACACGTGTCTAGAAAAGGGTGTGTGGCTAAGAGGAGTTATAAAATGCGGGAAATGTATTCGCACCATCTTTTTGGTGCATTATATTAATGTAAATAAACTAAGGGAGAGAAAGCGTCTGACATCTGTCTACCAAGACGTATCAAATTTATTAGCGCGCGTTACTGTGGTAAAATTTGGCGCCATTTTTGCCTCTCTTGTATAGTTTTTTTTATATCCGTTACACCTGTGGTGTGTAGCTCAGAGGATTGACTCATACATTGTAACAAACTAAAGCTGTAAGATAGTTTTTCTGCCTCATGACACAAGAATTCTCCTATTCACTGACAGCAAGCAGCAATGTTGAAAACTGTGGAAAATCGGAACTGGAAGTATATTGTAAAGTATCAAAAGTGATTGCGCTTTATTTCCTTTGGACTGGGCGCCCCGTTACCTATAGGTAAGACCCGTCCGGAATCACAAAAGAAATCTGATCCGTGTTTTCTTTCTCCGGCAGATGAGGGAACGATTAGGAATGTTCCTGGGAGAGAGGCCGCCGAGCGTGGCGCACATGTCTCACGTCATGATGTGCATGAACTGCGGCAGCGATTTCACACTGACCCTGCGACGCCATCACTGTCACGCCTGCGGCAAGGTGAGAACCGGGGATCGATACCAATTATCTCACATGGAACAAGGGTCAATGGAGGGGGGGAAGGGGGCGCTAATTGTAAGAGATCTCAGAGGTAAGGTCCCAGAGCAATGACATGTGGGATCCGGAGAAATATCCTAATAATATGTGATAAGATAGATCGCTATTGTATTAATAGATTTCATTATGCAGACAAGTTTCAGGGTCTGGTCCCTGTTTTCACAGATTGTTTGCCGCAGTTGCTCAAGAAACAAATATCCTCTGAAGTATCTGAAAGATCGTCCGTCTAAAGTCTGCAATGGCTGCTATGCAGAGCTGCGGAAAAGAGGTGAGCGAGGCCTGCAGGTCACTGCCTGTACCACAGCGCCATCTAGTGGCCCACTTCAGGGATTGAAGGTTATAGACTAAAATGGATATTAAATATTTTTTATTCCTAATATCTGGATATTTATGTACTATCAACCCGTTTCACAGCACTTTGCAGAGAATATATATTCATATACATTTTAGGAGGTTCATTTGGCGCTTTTGCATAATATCTGCTCCCTCTTCTCTGTGAAATGTCTGATTGGTCCATTTGCTTTCATAGAGCTTGCCTCGGCGAACACAAATTCCTCCCCGCAGCTGCCAAGGTCCACCAGCAGCACTTTTACATCAATGCTTCACAGTTTTCACCCGTCTGCCTTCAAGAGGCACAAGAAAGTGCCGTCAGCTCTGATGGAGGTAGGGCCAAGGCTGTCTGACAAAAGGCAAGAGCTGAATGTGCGTTGTGACGTGATTGCTTTGTACATGTTCTGACATTGTATAATGATAGACCTCTATGCACACGGTGCTGCTGAGGACCCTGCTCCTCCACTAATGCTCAGAGAAGGGAAGGAATATCATTATTGCAAAAGATGTGCAGGAATTTATAGAGAGGGAATATACGCAGCTAATGGCGGCTCAGCCCTGGATTATGGCCCAGAAAGGTTATTACATTAATGAGACTGGGAAATATAAATCACTGTTAAAACGTCATAAACACTTCACAGCAACAACGTGAGCAGGAGATAAACCGTCCGCCTAGATCTTCACTTTATAACCCTGTAAAATGTGTCATTTCTATTAATGACTAATACTACTCCGCTCACGGATCCAATACAAAGAGTCATTATACAGGTCACCTCAGATTACATTATTATCTACTGTATTATACTCCAGAGCTGCACTCACTATTCTGCTGGTGCAGTCACTGTGTACATACATTACTTATCCTGTACTGATCCTGAGTTACATTCTGTATTATACTCCAGAGCTGCACTCACTATTCTGCTGGTGCAGTCACTGTGTACATACAATACTTATCCTGTACTGATCCTGAGTTACATCCTGTAATATACTCCAGAGCTGCACTCACTATTCTGCTGGTGCAGTCACTGTGTACATACATTACTTATCCTGTACTGATCCTGAGTTACATCCTGTATTATACTCCAGAGCTGCACTCACTATTCTGCTGGTGCAGTCACTGTGTACATACATTACTTATCCTGTACTGATCCTGAGTTACATCCAGTATTATACTCCAGAGCTGCACTCACTATTCTGCTGGTGCAGTCACTGTGTACATACATTACTTATCCTGTACTGATCCTGAGTTACATCCTGTATTATATTCCAGAGCTGCACTCACTATTCTGCTGGTGGAGTCACTGTATACATACATTACTTATCCTGTACTGATCCTGAGTTACATCCTGTATTATACTCCAGAGCTGCACTCACTATTCTGCTGGTGCAGTCACTGTGTACATACAATACTTATCCTGTACTGATCCTGAGTTACATCCTGTAATATACTCCAGAGCTGCACTCACTATTCTGCTGGTGGAGTCACTGTGTACATACATTACTTATCCTGTACTGATCCTGAGTTACATCCTGTATTATACTCCAGAGCTGCACTCACTATTCTGCTGGTGCAGTTACTGTGTACATACATTACTTATCCTGTACTGATCCTGAGTTACATCCTGTATTATACTCCAGAGCTGCACTCACTATTCTGCTGGTGGAGTCACTGTGTACATACATTACTTATCCTGTACTGATCCTGAGTTACATCCAGTATTATACCCCAGAGCAGCACTCACTATTCTGCTGGAGCAGTCACTGTGCACATACATTACTTATCCTGTACTGATCCTGAGTTACATCCAGTATTATACCCCAGAGCTGCATTCACTATTCTGCTGGTGGAGTCACTGTGTACATACATTACTTATCCTGTACTGATCCTGAGTTACATCCAGTATTATACCCCAGAGCAGCACTCACTATTCTGCTGGAGCAGTCACTGTGCACATACATTACTTATCCTGTACTGATCCTGAGTTACATCCAGTATTATACCCCAGAGCTGCACTCACTATTCTGCTGGAGCAGTCACTGTGCACATACATTACTTATCCTGCTATAGTAATGCAGGGAAGAATATGTCTGCAGGTTGACGACTGTGTGACTTTACAGTGTAGCTCAAAGGCGGAACTACATTCTAAGCAACAGCCACATTTGAGGTCAGAGTGCCTTTAAGGAGCACCCCGCACAGAAGCTTTGCCCTTGTATTGTGTGGCAGAGATGTGATCTCAGCTCTAGAAGAGAGAAGCAGTCAGTAAAAGGCAAACAATGGTTTAGGTAGCGGTGGCTCTCACCTACAGTAACAGTGTACAGCCCAGCCTGCCCACCAGGGGGCGACAGCTAATATTTCTATCCGCTCACGTGGCCCTTGATTAGCAGTTCTACAGATTAAGCACCTGGCAAGACGGCAATCCCAAATTAGCATATTCATATCAGCAGACTGCAGGAATATATCTAATCGCACCCGGGGGAAATATGTAATTACACGTCCATGCGTCTCCAAGTGGAACATACGAGTGGGTTTTTAGTGCCACACACATTGCGCCATTGTGCGAGAACAGCTGTGAGGTAGAAGAGATGGAAATGAAACCAAAAATTACCCGTTTATGACGTGTGAAGCTTCTCGGCGTACATGGAGCTGGAGAGGGGAAAAAATCTCACCCTTCTTGAAACCAAACTTTAAAGAGGGAGGGGGGGGGGGGGTCTGACTTATTACAATCCCTTAGAAGAGTTCCCCCAAAATTAGCACGGGACAAATTCCTCTGCAGCGCCACCTCAGGAGACATGAAGAATTACATGGGTACCTATTTAAATCTGGCTGCTTTCTTCCAAAAACAGCCCCACATCTGTCCACAGGCGGCGCGCGGTACTGCAGCTCTGCCCCACTGACTCCAGTAGCCCATGGACAGCGGAAAACTGCTTTGTTTTTCTAATCTTCGACAACCCCTTTAAGGCACCCTGGGGCCTCCTGAAAGCCTTTATTTAGAGCTGCTCTAATTCGAGGTCCTGAAGGAGAAAACCTTCTGCCTCCCTGATAGGTTAGAAATAAAATTGGATTTCTTAGAGAGAACAAACAGAAGATCAATGGCTGGTGCTCGGATTTTTAGGGACTGATGAATGCCACGCCGCTCCTCACCTGTCACCTTCACAAACCACTATACAGGATATCAGCTGATTCTACACTACGGGCAGGGGGCGTGGCCTGACACAAATTCTCCCCATGGTGTTTGTATTTGAATCCATGTCATGCTCCGCCCCATAGACCCCGTTGTGTCTTGTGCAGAGTGTTCCTTTAAATGCATCAGTATCCCCACCCGATGGAGAGGGGCCGGGGCTGAGCCAAAGCTGCCAACCCCCTGCGCTTTTTATTATAACTGTATGTGATCGCCTGCAAGACTGGAAATTTCCTTAAAGGGGTTTTGCCATGATGGATGTAAAAACTAAAAATTACACAATAATGTACATAACAATCTCTAACAAAACTATACCCAGCCCTGTACCTCACATGGATCCAGAAATCTCTACTAGAACTTCTTCAGGCTGGCAGTCCTTTCTGCAGTTCTCTCCCCATCACAGCTCAGGGGGTGTGTCCTTTCTGCAGTTCTCTCCCCATCACAGCTCAGGGGGTGTGTCTTTTCTGCAGTTCTCTCCCCATCACAGCTCAGGGGGTATGTCCTTTCTGCAGTTCTCTCCCCATCACAGCTCAGGGGGTGTGTCTTTTCTGCAGTTCTCTCCCTATCACAGCTCAGGGGGTGTGTCCTTTCTGCAGTTCTCTCCCTATTACAGCTCAGGGGGTGTGTCTTTCTGCAGTTCTCTCCCCATCACAGCTCAGGGGGTGTGTCCTTTCTGCAGTTCTCTCCCCATCACAGCTCAGGGGGTGTGTCTTTTCTGCAGTTCTCTCCCCATCACAGCTCAGGGGGTTTGTCCTTTCTGCAGTTCTCTCCCTATTACAGCTCAGGGGGTGTGTCTTTTCTGCAGTTCTCTCCCCATCACAGCTCAGGGGGTGTGTCTTTTCTGCAGTTCTCTCCCTATCACAGTTCAGGCACATGTCCTTTCTGCTGCAGCTCTCTCCCTATCACTGCTTGGGGAGCGTGTCCCTTCTGCTGCTGCAGCAGTCTGACAGCTCAGGGGTACGTGTCCTTGCTGCAGCTCTCTCCCTGTAGCTCTCATAGTAGCTATGGTTGGTGGCCGGTGAAGGATGGAACCGAGCATGTGCAGCCACTTCTGCAAGGTGGACAGAGAAATTAGGAAGACAAACAGCAGGTGGCGCTATACAGATGCATTTTATTGAATAATTTAATGGCCATACTATACATTTAATTACAAAGGTCTTCCATTCCAGGTGCTGGTTTGAAAACTGAAGATTTTTTTTTTTTGTGTGCAACAAACCCCTTTAACGTCTGTTTCTCCACAGGCCGCAGCGTCCGGGGAAAGCTCCTCCATTAGTGGTTATTTACATCGGTGCAAAAAAGGCAAGAAATACTGGAAGAAACGCTGGTTCGTTATTAAGGGCAAAGTGCTGTACACGTACACCGCCTGCGAGGTGAGGGGCGCTCGTCCTCCAGATGTCACCAAGGTGAAAACTACACACCCAACTCACGAGCAGGGGGAACTGCTTAACTAGCTCTTCCCTTCTGTATCAGATTCACTGTATAACCCTCAACAGACCCCCCCCCCCCCCCACTTGTAGAACAGGACCGTGAGCAGCAGAAGATCCTGAGGTCTCAATTATTGTGCAGAATTGTGCTGATAAAGTTTCCCCCACAGCATGTGATGAATCGATCAGAAAGTGCTCTGCAAATTTAGAAAGTACTTTGTCACCATTTTCAAGATCACCGCTTGTGGTCAGGGAATAGGACCATTCTTGCTCAAGTCCAGTAGCAGAATGTGCACAGACCCAACAGCTGTGGATTTGCTACAATTGTATCCAGTCTAGACAATCCTCTGAGCTACATGCATCACAAACACACACAAATCTCTCTCCTGCCCTGATGGTTTGTTACAGTGTATCAGGAAGGAGTCTAGGATGTTTAGTGCACAGAGGATGCAACTGGAATAGACCCTCAGCTGTGGCAAGCATTAGTTCTGCCATTGGACGTGAACAAGAATGTTTACATTCACTGACAGTAAGCAGTAATCTTGAAAAGTACATAATTAGGGAATCCTTCTAATGTTGGGTGCATTAAAGGGCATCTGTCAGCAGTTCTGTCCCTGTGACACCGGCTGACCTGTTCTATGTGCGCTTGGCAGCTGAAGGCATCTGTGTTGGTCCCGTGTTCATATGTGCCCGCATTGCTGCGAATTTTTAATATATGCAAATTAGCCTCTAGGAGCAACAGGGGTCACACCATAGTCAATTAAAAGCCCATCTGTCAGCAGTTTTATACCTATGACTCCGGCTGACCTGTTACATGTGCGCTTGGCAGCTGAAGGCGTCTGTGTTGGTCCCATGTCCATATGTGCCCGCATTGCTGAGGAAAAGCATTCTTTAATACATGCAAATGAGCCTCTAGGAGCAACGGGGGCGTTACCATTACACCTGGAGGCTCTGCTCTCTCTGCAACAGCTGCGCCCTCTGCACATTAACAGGACCAGGCAATGTAAACATGATCACACCTGGTCCTGTCAATCAAAGTGCAGAGGGCGCGGCAGTTGCAGAGAGAGCAGATCCTCTAGGTGTAATGGTAACGCCCCCGTTGCTCCTAGAGGCTCATTTGCATATATTAAAGCATGCTTTTCCTCAGCAATGCGGGCACATATGAACATGGGACAGGTCAGCCGCTGTCAGAGACAAAACTGCTGACAGATGGGCTTTTAATTGACTAGGGTGTGACCCCGGGGTTTGGTTGGTACCTGTACTCCCCTCCTGTAAACTGTATCCATTCTGATTGTTCTATGGTAACAATGTATCATTTTATTTATTGTCTTGTGGTTTTTAGTTTGATCCTCTCCATCCACATCAGTCTCACGTCATTGACTCCAAGAAAATTCTGCAGCAGCCGCCGCCGCGTCCAGAATGATTCACTTTTTTCTCCCCTTTATCCTTTCTAGGAAAAAATTGCCTCAGAAAGTTTACCCTTATTAGGTTTCCATATTGTGCCTGACAACTGGGACCAGAACCCCAAACTGGGCACAGTGTTTCAGCTTTACCACAAGCAGACCCTGTTCTATAGCTTCAAAGCAGCAGACACCAATGCAGCCATCAGGTACGGCCGCTCGCTCCTCCGGTCTGCTGCTGCCTCTCAGCCTTCTGCTCCAAGTCTGTCCTCGTCTTCTAGAAGCGCAGAGCATGCTGGGAGTCGTAGTTACCCTACAGCCGGGGAGTCCATGGGTGCTAGAGCAGAGGTGGCATATGTACCTAGTACTGCAGCCAGTGGCACAAGTTTAGCATCAGCTCACCAGTTTCATCGCAGCAGCAGCAGCAGTAAAGCAAGTGCACATCCGCTGAACTCTTTAGGTGATAACTTCTCATTCTAAGGGCTCCTGCACACGGCCATAAGTCAGATCATTACTTACCATGGCTGCCAGCCGTGAGGAGGGCTCAGGGGGCCCCTGGGAAGTTTCCCTGTAGGGTCTATGGCCAGTCCGCCCCTGTCATCAGTACAGTGTGTTGAAGGGATTCCTGCCTCTTGCGGTGTGTGCAGAGCAGATTTCATGTTTTGCAGGTCCGCTCACCTCTGACGTCTTCACCGCTCACCCTTCATCCTCATTGTTCTTCCTTCTTATTTTTCCCTCACGTCTCTTGCTGATCTGTCATATCTGCCGCTCACTTTTGCAAAGTGTAATTGCAGCATGTCCAGTCCCACAGGGTTTTATCTGCTGCAGAACTACAACTCCCAATATGTGCTGCCATGTTTGGAGTCCTAATTTTGCAACAGCTGGAGCACTACTTCTTTGTGGTTATAAAAGATGTGCAGACCACACCGATCATGCTGCCTCTTGAATGAATACTAACCTAGCGCCAATCTCGATTCCAGGTAGACTTTATACTCCAGTCACCTCCAAAGCTGCATTTTTACTTTTTTTTTTGCTCCTACAACTAGAAAGAAGTAGTGCACTGGTCTGTAGAATCTGTCTCTCACTATACAATGAAGCCCATTATATCATCACAGCCAAGACATTAAAGGGGCTCTCCACTTTCGACAATGCCGACTTGTTAGAAGGGCCCCTCGCCAACACACATCACAAAAAGATCCCATCTGTAATCCGTGGGATAACCTGGATAACCCAGTTTCCCTACAGCGCCACCACAGGTGAAATGTAGCATTACACCGACTAGGCCCATTCATATCAATGGCTCGTCTGTGTAATGCAGGACAGGACAATCCTCTACAGCCAGACATGTTCTGTGTAACCCCGTCCACCCTGAACTCCTCCCGCATAACTCACAACTCCCTAATAGGGTGCACGATAATGGTTTTTCTCAACTGGACAACCCCTTTAATAGTGCACCTTCCATCAGACAGTGGCATCTAGCTTTGGGTGTGAACGGAGTATAAAACATGATGGAAAGTTGATCTTGTACAGATTTAACTTTCCTTCTACGAGTTACTGAACTCAATATTCTATGAAAAATATATAAATTAAAAAAATTACCAGAGCATAAATGACAGAAATATATGCTCCCATAAACCCCTTCGCAGCAGCAGCAGGCACGCTTTACTGCAGGCCGTTCATTACTGCAATAACCCAATAAACCCTCTCTCCTCGTCTCTTGCAGGTGGGTTGAAGCCATTAAAGCGGCGTCAGTATTATAGCATCCGCTCTCCTTCTGCCGAACCAATGAACATTATTATCTGAATGTAAATTCTACAATGTTTGCAAGGAGAGGGTCGACTGGCGCCCCCTGCTGGCTTCAGACCGGAAGTTCTTTCTCCTCAGCTCTCTATGGGACTCCAATGTCTTACAGTCTCCAGTAGAATGTATTGCGGGTGTCGGCGGCGCTCGCTACTTAGGGTCTTTTTGGGTTAAAGTCTTAGTTTTATCTAATGGGACACTGACAACCCCCTCCAGATGGCCCTGTTTACAGTTTCCTGATGACTTACACTTAGCAGGTGATTTTATAATGTTTTTATCGGCCTCTGTGGAGGTAAGGTGCTTGTCAGCCGTGAAATCAAAGTCTATGGGGGAACTCCACCCGCAGCAGAGTCCATGACCAGGACACGCTGGCTTATTTTATTTTGGCAAGCACCAGACTATGCACTAGGACGACCCGTCGGCACACGCCTAAAGACGTTTATGTCAAAGGGTGGAGTTCCCCTTTAAGCAACCCGATAAACCTCTATGAGAAATCTATCAAACCTCATCGCTCATGTTATGTAATGGAGGGATAGGGGATCTGCCCAGTTCTAAAGGACCACATCATACTGGGATTGCTGGAAATATTAGGAGCAGGTCAGGGCGTATAGGTCCCAACGCCTTCCGCTCGGATCTGGGATATCAAAAGGCGTGAACCAGGGATGAGCAAATTTCATATTTTGAAGTTCGTGTTGTGGTATTTACTGAATTGAGTTATGGATTCAGTTACCACGGACCATGACGGAATGCAGAACGGAAACCAGGCGAATCCGTTAAGCAGGCTATAGACTGAATGAATAACGGAACGCCTCCGTCATGGTCCGTGGTAACGGAATTCAGTAAATACCACAACACAAACTTCAAGATATGAAATTCGCTCATCCCTAGTGTGAACCACTAACGGCATCCATGGTGGTTGTCCCCCAGCTTTCCACAAACCCTGAATGCAATACACATCTGCATTGCTATGCAGTTACATTACCCCCCCCCCCCCACCCATCTGCAGTTCTGGCATTATAACTCATGAACCAGGAAGCTCAGGATGAATCTCGTTTCAGATCTCACACAGAGAGGGGATTGCTGCAGTGCATGTAGGAGGACACAACAATACTGAATCTGCTACTGCAGGGGATGGGGGTGCTCACAGGCCATGCTGGGTCTAGTAGTCTCCCCCCCCCCCCTCTATGCAGAATACATCCGCTGTATTCCGAATTTCCTATGATAAGTGCATTGCAAACACCCTGTATCCCTCCATTATAAAAGCAATCTATGCTCTGCCCTTGTTTACAGAGGACTTGCTATACCTTACAATACGAAAGCCTTAAGAAGACTTGTTGGTTCTTTGAGTCCGATTCAAAAGTAACATATGAAGCCGGATTCACCTCATATTCAGAATCTGAGGATCTGTAAGAAATAGCTGTATAAATAAATATTGTTCTCATTATAATGAATCGTGCGCCTGTTTCTTTAAATTCACAAATGGTAAAATTTACGGATTAGTCTGTACAGCAACGGATTAAATCCAGGACTTGAGCTACTTTAAAGGTCAGATATTGGGAACATCCAAAGTGCAGTTGCAGCTCTGCCCTCTGTGCTTTACACTGCAGCTCTTCTTGTTCACATTAGATTTGATTTATACGCACAACAACAGGAACCATGTGCCAGTTTACAGCACAGAGAAATGAGCCTCAGTAAGAGGCGAGAAGTCATATTTCCTCCAAAATCTACATGTGGCGTCCCTGTGAAGCTTTCCTCTCCAACATTCGGTTTCCCAGACTCCTCCTCAGACCACTCGCCTATTCCCTGGGCTTTCCGCCTTGCTGACCTTGAATAACCTCCTGACCTTTCTGCTTCCCAATGGGTGCAGGGACGTGGATACAGCTCACGCCGGAAAA
The DNA here is from genome assembly GCF_905171765.1 of Bufo bufo. Classification (NCBI taxonomy): domain Eukaryota; kingdom Metazoa; phylum Chordata; class Amphibia; order Anura; family Bufonidae; genus Bufo; species Bufo bufo. The sequence goes on along the minus strand of NC_053397.1, from coordinate 11,838,427 downwards.
CCGGACTGAATCACGGAACCGCACTTCTATGGTGATGCATCAAATATCTGTGTCGCTCTGCCTAAAATAAGAGCACAGGTTACTCCCAGGATCAACGCTTTATAGTCAAATTTCATCACTCAGTCTCCCAATTGTGTCCGACGGTCACCGCCATTATAAGAACCAATATCGCATCGATTCAACAAAAAACAAGCTTTATTAAATTAATGTCCAGAAAGATTCAGGGCACAACGACACTGGGACATATTTTGTAAGGATATTCAATGGAGTCGCACTGACATACTGCGCCAAAAGCCAACTTAGACAGATTTTTGTGCGATTATCGCGTCACCATTGACTAGGAATACAAAAAATGCTGCGCGACAAATGTCATTATGTATAGAGGCCCTAAAATCTAATAAGCCGCCATCACTGGTCGACTGATGACAAACATCCCGAGCGGCTGCATATTATACACGCATCAACCTTTCTGGACGTCTTGTGTTGGATCATTGTAATATCGAATGCTGCGGTGCCGGTATTACACCGACAGATTACACCGACAGATATTCTGACCAATCATTGTTCAGATGGCCAATTACACACAGATCTTGTTATATACACAACTATTGGTCTGATAATCAGTTGGTGTAATACAGGCCTAAGGTTGTTTAGCTGTTAAAGCCTTCATCACATACTAGGAGTGAAAGTGACATTTCACAATCACTCCCATTATGTCTAGATCAAGAAAAGTTTATATGTAACACACAAGCAGAATACATATTACTGTGCCTATCAAACGCTGCAAAATACCGGGAGCAAGTAAGTGCCACCACTATAATACTGCCTCCTATGTACAAGAATATAACTACTATAATACTGCTTCTATGTACAAGAATATAACTACTATAATACTTCTCCTATGTACAAGAATATAACTACTATAATACTGCTCCTATGTACAAGAATATAACTACTATAATACTGCTCCTATGTACAAGAATATAACTACTATAATACTGCTCCTATGTACAAGAATATAACTACTATAATACTGCTCCTATGTACAAGAATATAACTACTATAATACTGCTCCTATGTACAAGAATATAACTACTATAATACTGCTCCTATGTACAAGAATATAACTACTATAATACTGCTCCTATGTACAAGAATATAACTGCTATAATACTGCTCCTATGTACAAGAATATAACTACTATAATACTGCTCCTATGTACAAGGATATAACTACTATAGTACTGCTCCTATGTACAAGAATATAACTACTATAATACTGCCTCCTATGTACAAGAATATAACTACTATAATACTGCCCCCTATGTACAAGAATATAACTACTATAATACTGCTCCTATGTACAAGAATATAACTACTATAATACTGCTCCTATATACAAGAATATAACTACTATAATAGGGCTGTGGAGTCGGAGGCAATTTTGGGTACCTGGAGTCAGCAAAAAATGAACAGACTTAGATTTAAATTGGAATACAAAAAAAAATAATATAAAGTTTAAATGTCCCAATTCACAAAAAATTATAATTAATTACCGTATTTTTCGCCCTATAAAACGCACCTAGGTTTTTGAGGAGGAAAATAAGAAAAAATATATTTTGAACCAAAAGGTGTGCTTTTGAACTAATGGGGGCATCTGTGGATGACACATATATAGCATCTTATCTTATGTGTCATCCACAGATCCCCCCCATAACAGTGTCCCTGTGTAGTGAATGGGGGCCAGCATCTGTTTCTGTAATGGCAGCGGGGCCCGGTGCCCGCTTCATTCATAAAGTGGGCGGAGCAGGCACGTGACGTAGTGAGCTACGCTACGAGTGCCCACCCGGCCTCCTGATGCCAAGCAGTTAGTAGTAAGCAGTACAGCGCTAGGTTTAAGATGATTGGAATACTTTAACAATACCCACAAGTTAGATATGATTACTGTATACTACAGTGAGCGGGGCCCGGTGTAGTAGAAAACAGTGACTGCACCGGGCCCCGCTGCCATTACAGAAACAGGAGGGGCTGGGGGCCGGCATCTCCCTCTCAGCCTATTCACCGGATGGTCGCAGCATTCGCCCCCATAAGACGCACTGCTATGTTCCCCCACTTTTGTGAAAAATACGGTACTTCTCTGCTGTAAGAATAAAGGCCAATGCATGCAGTGCGTCACGTTACCGCAAAACGAACACGTTAAGTGATCATGAAGAAGCTTTTCATATGCTTCACTATATGGCACGCAACGCACAGTTAAAAGCGGCAATACTTATACTTTCCATTGTGTTGTGTTCCGCTGTTACAGGGAACGCAGCGTCCATGGGTAACCTCGCCTCTCACTGATAACTGGTCAAGTAAAGAGTTTTTTTGCAGGACTAGAGACACTTGTATCAGTGACGGGAATGGATGGTCAAAAGCTCAAGACTGAAGCTGTAAACCATCGGAAAAACTGCTGTCATTCAGCTAAGGCTATAAAACCTGTAACCTCAGATTGTAGCCTAACCACTTCACATCCGGGCCCTTTGCCCCCTTCCTGACCAGGCCTAATTTTGCAAAACGGACATATCTCACTTTATGTGGTAATAACTTTGGAACGCTTTTACTTATCCAAGTCATTCAGAGATTGTTTTCTCGTGACACATTGTATTTCATTTTATTTTTTTAGGACGTTAGAAGGCTTAGAAGTAATTCTTCAATTTTTTTTTAAAAAATTGCCAAAACCCACTTTAAGGACCAGTTCAGGTCTGAAGTCACTTTGTGGGGCCTACATAGTGGATACCCCCATAAATGACCCCATTGTAGAAACTACACCCCTCAAGTTACAAAGAGGACCTTTCACCGATTATTACCCTATGAACTAAGTATACAGACATGTAGAGCGGCGCCCGGGGATCTCCCTGCACTTACTGTTATCCCTGGGCGCCGCTCAGTTCTCCCGCTATGCCCTCCGGTATCTCCGTTCCCTAAGTTATGGTAGGCGGAGTCTGCCCTTGTTCTTCTGTAGCGCTGGCCAATCGCATTGCAGAGCTCACAGTCTGGGAGAAAATAACCTCCCAGGCTGTGAGCTCTGCGCTGCGATTGGCCAGCGCTAGAGCAGAACAAGGGCAGACTCCGCCTACCATAACTTAGGGACTGGAATCTCCGCCTACTATAACTTAGTGAGCGGAGATACCGGAGGGCATAGCGGGAGAACGGAGCGGCGCCCGGGGATAATAGTAAGTGCAGAGAGATCCCCGGGCGCCGCTCTACATGTCTGTATAGTTAGTTCATAGGGTAAGAATCGGTGAAAGGTCCTCTTTAAAACCGATTTTACAAACTTTGTTAACCCTTTAGGCGTTCGACAAGAATTAAAGGAAAATGGAGATCAAATCTTTTTTAAATTTCACTTTTTGGGCAGATTTTCCATTTTAATCCAATTTTTTCTCTAACACATCGATGGTTAACAGCCAAACAAAACTCAATATTTATTACCCTGATTCTGCGGTTTACAGAAACACCCCACATGTGGTCATAAACTGCTGTATGGGCACACGGCAGGGCGCAGAAGAAAAGGAACTCCACATGGTTTTTAGATGCCATGTCCCATTTGAAGCCCCCCTGATGCACCCTCACAGTAGAAACTCCCAAGAAGTGACCCCATTTTGGAAACTAGGGGATAAGGTGCCAGTTTTATTGGTACTATCTTTAGGTACATATGATTTTTTGATCATTCATTATAACACTTTATGGGGCAAGGTGACCAAAAATATTGGTTGTTTTAGCACAGTTTTTATTTATTTTTACAGCATTCACCTGAGGGGTTCGGTCAAGTGACATTTTTATAGAGCAGATCGTTACGGATGTGGCGATACCCAATATGTATACTTTTTCTTATTTATTAAAGCTTTACACAATAATAGCATTTTTGAAACAAAAAAAATTATGTTTTAGGCTACTTTCACACTACCGTTCAGGGCTCCGCTTGTGAGCTCCGTTTGAAGGGTCTCACAAGCGGCCCCGAACGCATCCGTACTGCCCCAATGCGGATCTGCTCAGAATGCATCAGTCTGGCAGCGTTCAGCCTCCGCTCCGCAAGCGGACACCCGAACGCTGCTTGCGAGATTTTCTTATGTAGGGGCTCATTTTTTGCGGGATGAGGTGACTGTTTTATTTTGTGGGACATACGCCTTTTTAATCACTTGGTGTTGCACTTTTTGTGATGTAAGGTGACAAAAATGGCTTTTTTTGACAGTTATTTTTTATAGTGTTTATTGGACTGGGTCGATTATATGATATATTTATTTATAGAGCCGACCATCACGGACGCGGCAATACAAAATATGTCTATTTTATTTTTTCCATTTTTTTTTTTATTCCTTACTTGGGGATTTTTTTTTTTACACTTTTCGTCCCCCATAAAGGTCATACAAGACCTCTAGGGGACATTTACTTCACTTTTTCTTTTTTCTCTGTTGATTTCTCATGTAACTAGGGGTGACATAGTAGCCCCAGTTACAGGGGAAATACACCCCCCAGAGAGGCTGTACAGCCTCAGTGCAGGGCTGATCGAGGTCTGTGAAAGACCTCACAGCTCCTGCACTTCCCGGCGGTCACATGACCGCCGGAACAGGAAGCACATAGCGCTTCCTGCTCTGTATACACAGCGCTCGGTGAGCGCTGTGTCTGCAGCGATCTAGAAGGCAGGGACACCTGGGCACTGTCCCTGCCTTTTCTCTGGGTTGCGCTGCTGTCACTGACAGCGGGCAACCCGATCAGCAGCTGCACGATTAGCGTGCAGCTGCAGTTTCTGAACGGACATTCTGGAATGTCCATTCAGAAATGGAGAACCACCTCCCGGACGTTTATAGTCAAGTGCGGACGGGAGGTGGTTAAACTTTAAACATGACTATGGGAATCTACTAGGGAAATCATGTTTTAAAATAAATGCCCCTTCCCCTGCCCAGTCCTGGATCCTCGCACTGCCCGATCTTCAGCAGAAGATCAGCACACAAAGGAGAAGGCAGCAGCTTCCTAGCCAGTAGTTCTGTGGTAATGACATGTATGTTGCCTTTCTTTCCTTCAAGGAATGTATAAAATACACTCGCATATTAAATACAGAGGAGTCGGAAGTACCAAAAACTGAGGAGTTGAGTCGGAGCATTTATCTACCGACTCCACAGCCCTGTACTATAATACTGCCTCCTATGTACAAGAATATAACTACTATAATACTGCCTCCTATGTACAAGATTATAACTACTATAATACTGCCTCCTATGTACAAGAATATAACTACTATAATACTCCTCCTATGTACAAGAATATAACTACTATAATACTGCCTCCTATGTACAAGATTATAACTACTATAATACTGCCTCCTATGTACAAGAATATAACTACTATAATACTGCTCCTATGTACAAGAATATAACTACTATAATACTGCTCCGATGTACAAGAATATAACTACTATAATACTGCTCCTATGTACAAGAATATAACTACTATAATACTGCTCCTATGTACAGGAATATATCTACTATAATACTGCCTCCTATGTACAAGAATAGAACTACTATAATACTGCCTCCTATGTACAAGATTATAACTACTATAATACTGCTCCGATGTACAAGAATATAACTACTATAATACTGCTCCTATGTACAAGAATAGAACTACTATAATACTGCCTCCTATGTACAAGAATAGAACTACTATAATACTGCCTCCTATGTACAAGATTATAACTACTATAATACTGCTCCGATGTACAAGAATATAACTACTATACTACTGCTGCTATATACAAGAATATAACTACTATAATACTGCTCCTATATACAAGACTATAACTACTATACTACTGCTCCTATATACAAGACTATAACTACTACACTACTGCTCCTATGTACAGGAATATAACTACTATAATACTGCTCCTATATACAAGAATATAACTACTATAATACTGCTCCTATATACAAGAATATAACTACTATAATACTGCCTCCTATGTACAAGAATATATCTACTATAATACTGCTCCTATGTACAGGAATATAACTACTATACTACTGCTCCTATATACAAGAATATAACTACTATAATACTGCTCCTATATACAAGAATATAACTACTATAATACTGCTCCTATGTACAAGAATATAACTACTATAATACTGCTCCTGTGTACAGGAATATAACTACTATAATACTGCTCCTGTGTACAGGAATATAACTACTATAATACTGCTCCTATGTACAAGAATATAACTACTATAATACTGCCTCCTATGTACAAGAATATAACTACTATAATACTGCTCCTATGTACAAGAATATAACTACTATAATACTGCTCCTATGTACAAGTATATAACTACTATAATACTGTTCCTATGTTTCATTGGAGTCCAGGAGAAATGGGACTACTTAAAAGTGGCACTATTGAAGGCAACAAAAAAAAAGTTGCATTAGGCTTGTCAGTAAAAGCAAAAAAAGGAAGAGACCACTGTGGTACTCGGCAGAAGTGGCCAAAATCATTAAAAACAAAAAGATAGCATTTAGACATTATAAAAATAAAAAAAACGAGGATGACAGGCAAATTTATAAGATTAGGCAGAGAGAGGCCAAACAAGTTATAAGAGCTTCTAAAGCACAGGCAGAAGAGAAATTAGCTCAGTCAGAGAAAAAAGGCGATAAGACATTCTTCAGATACATAAATTAAAAAAGGAAACTAAAACAAGGAATTACCAAATTAAAAACAAAAGGAAGGTATATGGAAGAAGATAAAGAACTAGCTGACTGCCTCAATGAATACTTCTGTTCAGGTTTTACAAAGGAAAAAGGACCTCAGTTAGGAAGGAAGACTAATGACTCTTTTGATGCATGTGTCTTTACAGAGGAAGAGGTTCTGAGTCAGCTGTCTAAAATGAATACAAATAAGTCACAGGGGCCTGATGGGATACAACCAACAGGGCCGATCCTAGGGTCACAGGCGCCTGGGTGCAGAAATATTTCTGGCGCCCCCCACATGGGCGTGGTTATCTTACTAACTCCTCCCCTTTACAATGTTTCTATGGCAACAACTTCAGCCCCACCAATTTGCTTTGACAATAACTTAGTCAACGGCTTAGACAAGTCAAAATAAATGTCATGTGCCAGTAGCCAGAGCCCCCCCATATCATGTGCCAGAGCCCCCCATATCATGTGCCAGTAGCCCCCCTTATGTGCCAGTAGCCCCCCTTATGTGCCAGTAGACCCCCTTATGTGCCAGTAGACCCCCTTATGTGCCAGTAGACCCCCTTATGTGCCAGTAGACCCCCTTATCATGTGCCAGTAGCCAGAGTGCCCCCATATCATGTGCCAGTAGCCCCCCATATCATGTGCCAGCCCAGTAGTCCCCCCTTATCATGTGCCAGCCCAGTAGTCCCCCTTATCATGTGCCAGCCCAGCCCAGTAGTCCCCCCTTATGTGCCAGCCCAGTAGTCCCCCCTTATCATGTGCCAGCCCAGTATTGTACCTATATAAAAAAATTAAAAAAAATAATACACTTATACTTACCTCCAGCAATGCGATGCGATGCAGGTCGCCTCTTCCGTCTGTGTCCCTCGCTATACGGCTCAGGCGACGCGATGACGTCATCGCGCCGCCTGCACCGGCCTCTGATAGGCTGCCGGCAGCCTATCAGAGGAACAGGAGGGGACACACCTCTCCCTCCTCTGCCGCAGCACAGGCATCTGTATTGCCGTCCTGAGGACGGCAATACAGATGACTATGGAGATGAGCGCTTCCGCAATGGAGGCGCTCATCTCCTGCTCTGCCCTGCCGCCGGCCGCGGCCGCCCCCACTTGTCACCAGGGCCGCGGCCTTGCGGCACTCAGGCTTGCCGGCCCACCGGGAAATTTCCCGCTATCCCGGCAGGCCAGTCCGGCCCTGCGCTCGGCGCCTTTCGGGTGACAGCGCTGGGGTGCGGGGCACCCACTGCACCCCGTGTAGGATCGGCCCTGACACCCAAAGCTATCAAAAGAGCTCAGCGGTGAACTAGCAAAACCATTAACAGATTTATTTAACCAATCACTGGCAACAGGAGTCGTCCCAGAAGATTGGAGATTGGCAAATGTTGTGCCTATTCACAAGAAAGGTAGTAGGGAGGAATCGGGCAACTATAGGGCAGTAAGCCTGACATCAATAGTGGGGAAACTAATGGAAACCATACTTAAGGAGAGGATTGTGGAACATCTAAAATCCCATGGATTGAAAGATGAAAAACAGCATGGGTTTACTTCAGGGAGATCATGTCAAACTAATCTTATAGATTTTTTTGATTGGGTGACTAAAATAATAGATGGCGGAGGTGCAGTAGACATCGCTTATCTAGACTTTAGTAAGGCTTTTGATAATGTCCCACACAGAAGTCTTATCAATAAAGTGCAGTCTTTGGGCTTGGACTCCCATATTGTTGAATGTAATGTTGATAAGTGCAAGATAATGCACCCGGGGCGTAAAAACCCAAGAGCAGAATATACAATCAGTGATACAGTCCTAACCTCAGTATCTGAGGAAAGGGATTTAGGGATCATTATTTCAGAAGACTTAAAGGTAGGCAGACCATGTCATAGAGCAGCAGGAGATGCTAGCAGAATGCTGGGGTGTATAGGGAGAGGCATTACCAGTAGACAGAGGGGGGCGCTCATGCCGCTCTACAGAGCACTAGTGAGACCTCATCTGGAGTATTGTGCTCAGTACTGGAGACCATATCTCCAGAAGGATATTGATACTCTAGAGAGAGTTCAGAGAAGAGCTACTAAACTGGTACATGGATTGCAGGATAAAACTTACCAGGAAAGATTAAAGGACCTTAACATGTATAGCTCGGAAGAAAGACGAGACAGAGGGGAGATGAGAGAAACTGCTAAATACATAAAGGGAATCAACTCGGTAAAGGAAGAGAGCATATTTAAAAGAAGAAAAACTGCTACAAGAGGACATAGTTTTAAATTAGAGGGGCAAAGGTTTAAAAGTAATATAAGGAACTATTACTTTACTGAGAGAGTAGTGGATGCATGGAATAGTCTACCTGCAGAAGTGGTAGCTGCAAATACAGTGAAGGGGTTTAAGCATGCATGGGATAGGCATAAGGCCATCCTTCACATAAGATAGGGCCGGGGGCTATCCATAGTATTCAGTATATTGGGCAGACTAGATGGGCCAAATGGTTCTTATCTGCCGACACATTCTAGGTTTCTAGAATATAACTACTATAATACTGCCTCCTATGTATAGCAGGGATGTGTTTGCCCCCCACTCTTTAGCTTTAGTTACAGGCAGCACTCCTCTCCCACGGGGGTTGTCGGACTGTCACTGCGGGGGTTGTCGGACTGTCACTGCGGGGGTTGTCGGACTGTCACTGCGGGGGTTGTCGGACTGTCACTGCGGGGGTTGTCGGACACTATAATGAGTCAGAAGAATTGATGACACTTAGTTCCACAACAGCAGGTAAACAGGTTGTCCAAATAAAACCCACTTTGGGAAGTTTTTGTTCTTTGCCAATAAAGCAGATCTTTATAAAGTTTATAGGGGAAAAAAAAAGAAAACGAGAGCTCCTGGCTATGGAAGGGAAGGACATACAGTAACCACGCCCACATAGGGCATTATCCAATCGAAGCCTTTTGTAGGGTGACGTCACCCCCGCCTGCAATCCGAGCGAGAGGGAAGAGGAAGCAGGAGAGGGGGGGAAAGAGGCGGCGGAGTGCGGGGTCACGACCTCTGACCTCTCACCGAGGAGAAAAACTCAAAACAACCGAAAGAATAGGGGTTCACTGGTTATTCCCGGGGTCGGGAAGCTGCCGGGGCCGCCAGGAGCTGAGGAGATGCGGCTGTGACAAGAACCTCCGTTGGGGTGAGGTAAGACGACTCTCCGCCGCTTCAGAGGCCTCCCCGGAGCGGCCCGCCTGACCTAAAACGGCTTCTACTAAGCGACTGAACGCCTGAGCGGACGCTGCTATCCCTCCGTTCACACCGGGCGTACCTGACAACCGTTTTCAGTTGACCTGACAACTCCGTTAATCGACAACCTGCTCAGCTACAGTCCCATTCTAAGCGACCCCTTCCCCCATCTGCCTTCCCGGAGCCTGTGCCGCCCGCTCACCTCTGCCCGTGCCCGCCGTCTCCTCGGCTGGCAGCTCGCCAATAACCGCCATATTTCTCTGCGAAACGCGCTTCCTTTATTTATTTATTTTGTGACGTGATAGGTGGGTGGGAACATTCAACCAGCCAATTAGCTTTCGGATTCTTGGAAGTGGGCGGCGTCTATTGACAACTGGCGGTTCACTTGACTTATCATGTGCTTCGGGGGCGTGGCGTAATTGCTTAGTTTGTCTACCGCTGAGGCTGTGATTATCGCCATCTAGTGGTGGTAGCTATCATTGCAACTAGGTTTTTTTTTTTTTGTTTTTTTTTTCAGGGCATGTAACCTCAGATGAACTGCTGGAAAAAAGGGGAGGGGGTTATATGATGGTTTGTCACAGCTCAGTACTCCTGACATTAGATTTAGGGGTCACATCTGTGATGATCACACTTGTACTTTATTTATTATTTTATGCACTTATATAGCCCTACTATATTCCGCAGCGCTTTACAGACATTAGCATCCAACTGTCCCCAATGGGGCTCACAATCTAAGGTCCTTGGTGTGTGGGAGGAAAGTGTCCTTGGTCGGATTTGAACCTAGAATCCCTGTGCTAACCACTGAGCCACCGTGCTGCCCACCATGTTGTGACATAATCATGGGCGCCTTCATGCAAATGTAATGCTGTGGCTAAAAGTCTGACCCACGGTGATCCTTAGATGCAGAGCACCTCCTAAAAAAAAAAAAAGGCAAGATGTGAGATTTATTAAAGGGGTTGTTCCATGTCCTATGGGTTGGAGTCTGACCCGTGGGGGCTCCCACAGATCATGAGCCCCTGGCTACCTCCTGCAGTCCAATTGATTTGAATGCACACGTGACCACAGCTTCATTCAGGGGCCCCAGAGGTCAGACCCCCTCCTATTAATTATTATCTGTCCTGTGAACAAGGGATACGTGTTTGTCATGTTACAACCGCTTTATGTCAAGGCAAGATCGTAGCTTCTGGATGCAAACAGGAGTCTTCCCATTCCCCGACAGCAAGCAGAGATCATGAAAATGGTGAAGAATTGAAGCAATAAAAGTCCTTTAATAAGTGAGGACTGCCCTTATTTACTATTATTTTAGGGTAGTGGTCTCCAACAGTTATGCAACTACAATTCCCAGCCTGCAAGCTGTCAGGGCATGCTGAGTGTTGTAGTTTCACAACAGCTGAAGAACCACTGTTATAAGGGGAATCCCACAGATGTACTATTGCAGAGCTGCATATCTGGCGCTATAACCAGCCCCCCTCCCCGCTCTCCTCTCGTTCCATCGGGATGGTTGAGCAGTAACGAGTCGTCTGCCGGTTCTTCTCAGCCGATAATTAGCCTCTCCCTGATCAGCGAGAATCTCTGGAGGACTCCGAGTGTGACGGGCGCCAGAGTAACACTCCGCTCGAGACCTTGATGTTCACCGCTCCCCAGGCTCGTCCTACATTCTCCTCACCATGAAATAAAACATCTATACGGCGCCGGGGGGCGGGAATGGACTGCGCAGATAAACGGAAGCTCCTCTACAGTGCGGTCATTGAACTGGACATTTCACGTCTTGCGCTTTTTCCATCACAGACGATTCATTAATTGTCCACACAACCCGTTTCTTTCCCTTTTCGCCAATTATGTTTGAAAATGTAACAATGCAAATGTTATGATTTATTGATTATAATTAAAAACTTAACATTAAAAAGAATATAAAAAAAAGAAAGAAATTGTAACGATGCAAACGGCCTTGATTAAACATGTCCTATCGTTTTGTGCATACAGCTCCTGTGCGGGCCGATGTGTCCCTGAGGTTACAGACAACAACCCTGCGTGCAGTCAGATCCTGCGCTCACCTGTTAGGCCCCCTGCAGAAGAGCGTTCCTCCCGCAGCGAGTCCGGCCTGACCTCCCAGCACTGCCGCCGGTCACTTAGCATTATATTTAGGGCTGCAACGATTAATCGACTCTATTGATAATATTCGATAATGGGATTTGTTGTCGACGAATCCAGTTATCGAATAATCGTCGATTCGTTGCTATGCGGGCGGGCGGTTTACTTTATATCAACGCATCTTTATTTTACCTTACAATGAAGCTCCAGTAACAGGCAGAGCGGACGGCGGCGTAACGTCACTTACTCACGTGACGCACCTGCTCCGCCTCCTTCATTCATAAAGTGGGCGGAGCAGGTGCGTCACGTGAGTGAGTGACGTTACGCCGCCGCCCGCTCTGCCTGTTACTGGAGCTTCATTGTAAGGTAGTAAAGATGCGCTGAGTAAAAGTTACTGCCGGAATAGTCTGCTGTGAGCAGCGGGGCCGGGGCTGTTATGGGAGGGGGATCTGTGCACTGTTATGGGGAGGGGGATCTGTGCACTGCTATGGGAGGGGGATCTGTGCACTGCTATGGGAGGGGGATCTGTGCACTGTTATGGGGAAGGGGGTCTGTGCACTGTTATGGGGGGGTCTGTGGATGGCACTGTTATGGGGGATCTGTGCACTGTTATGGGGAGGGGGATCTGTGCAATGCTATGGGGAGGGGGATCTGTGGATGACACATATAGCATAAGATGCTATATAGTGTCATCTATAGATGACACTATATACATATCAGTGTCATCCACAGATCCTCCCTCCCCATAACAGTGCCATCCACAGACCCCCCCATAACAGTGCCATCCACAGACCCCCCATAACAGTGCCATCCACAGACCCCCATAACAGTGCCATCCACAGATCCCCCATAACAGTGCCATCCACAGACCCCCATAACAGTGCCATCCACAGATCCTCCATAACAGTGCCATCCACAGACCCCCCATAACAGTGCCATCCACAGATCCCCCATAATAGTGCCATCCACAGATCCCCCATAATAGTGCCATCCACAGACCCCCCATAACAGTGCCATCCACAGACCCCCCATAACAGTGCCATCCACAGACCCCCCATAACAGTGCCATCCACAGATCCCCCATAACAGTGCCATCCACAGACCCCCATAACAGTGCCATCCACAGATCCTCCATAACAGTGCCATCCACAGACCCCCCATAACAGTGCCATCCACAGATCCCCCATAATAGTGCCATCCACAGATCCCCCATAATAGTGCCATCCACAGATCCCCATAACAGTGCCATCCACAGATCCCCCATAACAGTGCCATCCACAGATCCCCTCCATAACAGTGCCATCCACAGATCCCCTCCATAACAGTGCCATCCACAGATCCCCTCCATAACAGTGCCATCCACAGATCCCCTCCATAACAGTGCCATCCACAGATCCCCTCCATAACCGTGTCATCCACAGATCCCCTCCATAACAGTGCCATCCCCAGATCCCCTCCATAACAGTGCCATCCACAGATCCCCCATAACAGTGCCATCAACAGATCCCCTCCATAACAGTGCCATCTACAGATCCCCTCCATAACAGTGCCATCTACAGATCCCCTCCATAACAGTGCCATCTACAGATCCCCTCCATAACAGTGCCATCCACAGATCCCCCATAACAGTGCCATCCACAGATCCCCTCCATAACAGCGCCATCCACAGATCCCCCATAACAGTGTCATCCACAGATCCCCCATAACAGTGCCATCTACAGATCCCCCATAACAGCGCCATCCACAGATCCTCTCCATAACAGTGCCATCTACAGATCCCCCATAACAGTGCCATCCACAGATCCCCCATAATAGTGCCATCCACAGATCCCCCATAACAGCGCCATCCACAATTTGTTTTAATATGGCCTTTGAACATAATTTTTCAAGTAAATGTTTTGTAATTTTGGTGTTTTTTCCCGATTAATGGATTAAATTATCGACAACTAATCGATTATTCAAATAATCGTTAGCTGCAGCCCTAATTATATTGATTTATGATGCTGTGTAACCCTTACAGTTCTGGAATGTATTGGATAACGCTGGCATAATGCTATGTGAATCCCGTCAGTGCTGGGAGGTCAGATGCGGCCTCGCTGCGGGAGGAACGCTCGTCTGCAGGTTGTCAGGAACACATGGCTCTGCATCAGAGCTGTGGACTCAAAACAGGAGGAGATTTTTAATCTACACCAGGGATCAGCAACCTTCGACACTCCAGCTGCTGTGAAACTACAACACCCAGCATGCAAACATGCTCGGCTGTTCTTCTAGCTCCCACAGAAGTGAATGAAGCACTCTGGGAGTTGTAGTTTCTGAACAGCTGGAGAGCCGGCGGTTGCTGGTCCCTGATCTACACTATGCACAGAGTTGCTTCATTTTCAGAAAAACTTTTTTTCAAAAGTGTTCATACCCTTGAAGATGACCACACATTGTGCTTTCACATTGCACTTCCTGCTGGACGCGTTGTTCTTGCTGATGGTTTCCATCCCAATGTTCTTCTGCAGGTTCAGGAATCTTCAGTGATGACCAGCTCCTCCCAGCGCATCCAAATAATCTCCACCGACTCTGCCGTACCCACCCCACAGCGCATCCAGGTAAGTTACCTGAGTCACAGATTCGGGAACAGGATTGTAACTCAACACATAAAGGGTTAAAGGCAAAACCTGGTAGGTTTCCCACTGCCCAAATAGTAAAGCCTATCTCCAAGCTCCTCCCCCTCCATGAAGCTCCTCCTCCTGATTCTCTCACAGGTGGTCTGTAGCTTATGTAATCATTCGGTCCTTGCTGTGATGCAAACCCCTTTCTTATACGCTAACCTCTTGGTAATCTGACACGCAGTGTAAAGTATGGGGGATGGACATAGAAGGAGCCTGAGCCCCTGATGAGACAGAGGGAGAATTTCAGACGGCCTCATATTCCAAAAGATCACGCAACTAAGCTGCAGCCATAGAGCACAGCTATGTCCTAGAGGAGCAGAGATGCAGTCAGTGTAAAGCATGGGGGATAAGCAGAGAGGGAGCCTTAGCCTCTGATGAGAAAGAAGGCCTCATATTCTAATAAGCTGTATTCATGATGGAACAGAGCTGCAGTGTAAAGCGTAGTGTAAGGGCAGAGCAGCAGCCTGAGCCTCTATTAAGAAAGGAGGTGAATTTCAGACTCCAATAGGCAATGCAAATAAGCTGTAGTCACAGATCATAGCTGTGTCCTAATGAACCAGAGCTGCAGTGTAAAGCATGGTGTAAGGGCAGAGCAGCAACCTGCGCTTGTAATGATACAGGAGGTGGATCTCAGACTCCAGCAGACAATGTGTGTAATCTGGAGCACTGACTTCACCCATGGGGTAACAGAGCAGCACCCCCGAATCTCACGGTGGTTTGTAACCTTTGCAGATTGTGACGGATCAGCAGACCGGGCAGAAGATCCAGATCGTGACGGCCGTCGACTCCTCTGTGTCGCCCAAGCAGCAGTTTATCTTGGCCAGCCCCGATGGATCTGGAGCAGGGAAGGTGATCCTGGCGACCCCCGAGTCTCCAAATGCCAAGCAGCTGATATTCACCACGGAAAACCTAGTGCCAGGGAGGATCCAGGTACCGGGCGAGGTTCAGGAGGCCGCTCACTCGCCAGAGGTCTGTTGTCGGGGTTCTTACTTTCTCTGTTTCGGGTTTCTGCAGATAGTGACAGATGCCGCCTCCGTGGAGAGACTGTTGGGCAAGGCAGACGTCCAGCGGCCGCAGATCGTAGAGTACTGCGTCGTCTGCGGGGACAAAGCGTCAGGTGAGGGTGGAGCAGGCATCATGCGGGGCGATCACAGGGAGATGGGGGGCACAACTGGGAAAAGTTATGTGCTTCGTGCATCGATTCTTTATGGATTTCAAGATCTCTGCTTGCTGTCTACACATGGGAACTTTTCCAGAGGATGATGCTCAGTCCTGGTCATGTGATGATCTCTCAGATGCAGGGCTCCTTACACTGATCAGATTTCTCTATCACTCAATGACAGCTAGCAGAGATCTTGGATCCATGAGCTATTGCATCCTTACTTTATTGGTCCGGCACATCCAAAATAAAAGATGAAGAAACTTTGCAAGCAGTCCTGATAAAAAAAATCCCCTACTGTTCTGTGTCGACAGCTCCTATGCAGAACCATGTAACACCAAGGCTAACAGGCCGCACACTGTCCCGGTGGCTGCTATGCATTATTACATTGGATAGAAGCCGGGGACAGGCAGGAGGGAGTGTGCCGCGGCAGGCTGCACAGGGTCTGTTTGTACTCTGTAACCATGGAAACACATTGGTTTGCACAGAAGCTGTAGACACAAAATAGTAGCAGAGTTTGCAGGAAGTCTGTTTGCAAAGTGGCTTCAACCGAACGTTTAGAAATAAGTGTTCGTTTCCTCTTCTCATGTTCTGCTCTTCTCCCGCAGGCCGTCATTATGGCGCTGTTAGTTGTGAAGGATGTAAGGGCTTCTTTAAGAGAAGCGTCCGCAAGAGCCTGACCTACAGCTGCCGCAGCAGCCAGGACTGCGTCATCAACAAACACCACAGGAACCGCTGCCAGTTTTGCCGGCTTAAAAAATGCTTAGAAATGGGCATGAAAATGGAATGTGAGTTCCAGGCGAAATCCGAGTCTCCGTATAAATATGTCTTATACTCCAGATAATCAGTAATGTATGTAATAGTGAGTGCAGCTCTGGAGTATAATACAGGATGTAACTCAGGATCAGTACAAGATAAGTAATGTAATGTATGTATACAGTGACTGCACCAGCAGAATAGTGAGTGCAGCTCTGGAGTATTATACAGGATGTAACTCAGGATCAGTACAGGATAAGTAATGTATGTACATAGTGACTGCACCAGCAGAATAGTGAGTGCTGCTCTGGAGTATAATACAGAATGTAACCCAGGATCAGTACAGGATAAGTAATGTAATGTATGTACACAGTGACTGCACCGGCAGAATAGTGAGTGCAGCTCTGGAGTATAATACAGGATGTAACTCAGGATCAGTACAAGATAAGTAATGTAATGTATGTATACAGTGACTGCACCAGCAGAATAGTGAGTGCAGCTCTGGAGTATAATACAGGATGTAACTCAGGATCAGTACAGGATAAGTAATGTAATGTATGTACACAGTGACTGCACCAGCAGAATAGTGAATGCAGCTCTGGAGTATAATACAGGATGTAACTCAGGATCAGTACAGGATAAGTAATGTAATGTACACAGTGACTGCACCAGCAGAATAGTGAGTGCAGCTCTGGAGTATAATACAGGATGTAACTCAGGATCAGTACAGGATAAGTAATGTATGTACACAGTGACTGCACCGGCAGAATAGTGAGTGCAGCTCTGGAGTATAATACAGGATGTAACTCAGGATCAGTACAGGATAAGTAATGTAATGTATGTACACAGTGACTGCACCAGCAGAATAGTGAGTGCAGCTCTGGAGTATAATACAGGATGTAACTCAGGATCAGTACAGGATAAGTAATGTATGTACACAGTGACTGCACCAGCAGAATAGTGAGTGCAGCTCTGGAGTATTATACAGGATATAACTCAGGATCAGTACAGGATAAGTAATGTATGTACACAGTGACTGCACCAGCAGAATAGTGAGTGCAGCTCTGGAGTATAATACAGGATGTAACTCAGGATCAGTACAGGATAAGTAATGTAAAATATGTTCACAGTGACTGCACCAGCAGAATAGTGAGTGCAGCTCTGGAGTATAATACAGGATGTAACCCAGGATCAGTACAGGATAAGTAATGTAATGTATGTACACAGTGACTGCACCAGCAGAATAGTGAGTGCAGCTCTGGAGTATAATACAGGATGTAACTCAGGATCAGTACAGGATAAGTAATGTATGTACACAGTGACTGCACCAGCAGAATAGTGAGTGCAGCTCTGGAGTATTATACAGGATGTAACTCAGGATCAGTACAGGATAAGTAATGTATGTACACAGTGACTGCACCAGCAGAATAGTGAGTGCTGCTCTGGAGTATAATACAGAATGTAACTCAGGATCAGTACAGGATAAGTAATGTAATGTATGTACACAGTGACTGCACCGGCAGAATAGTGAGTGCAGCTCTGGAGTATAATACAGGATGTAACTCAGGATCAGTACAGGATAAGTAATGTAAAATATGTTCACAGTGACTGCACCAGCAGAATAGTGAGTGCAGCTCTGGAGTATAATACAGGATGTAACCCAGGATCAGTACAGGATAAGTAATGTAATGTATGTACACAGTGACTGCACCAGCAGAATAGTGAGTGCAGCTCTGGAGTATAATACAGGATGTAACTCAGGATCAGTACAGGATAAGTAATGTATGTACACAGTGACTGCACCAGCAGAATAGTGAGTGCAGCTCTGGAGTATTATACAGGATGTAACTCAGGATCAGTACAGGATAAGTAATGTATGTACAGTACATAGTGACTGCACCAGCAGAATAGTGAGTGCTGCTCTGGAGTATAATACAGAATGTAACTCAGGATCAGTACAGGATAAGTAATGTAATGTATGTACACAGTGACTCCACCAGCAGAATAGTGAGTGCAGCTCTGGAGTATAATACAGGATGTAACTCAGGATCAGTACAGGATAAGTAATGTAATGTATGTACACAGTGACTGCACCAGCAGAATAGTGAGTGCAGCTCTGGAGTTTTATACAGGATATAACTCAGGATCAGTACAGGATAAGTAATGTAATATATGTTCACAGTGACTGCACCAGCAGAATAGTGAGTGCAGCTCTGGAGTATAATACAGGATGTAACCCAGGATCAGTACAGGATAAGTAATGTAATGTATGTACACAGTGACTGCACCAGCAGAATAGTGAGTGCAGCTCTGGAGTATAATACAGGATGTAACTCAGGATCAGTACAGGATAAGTAATGTATGTACACAGTGACTGCACCAGCAGAATAGTGAGTGCAGCTCTGGAGTATTATACAGGATGTAACTCAGGATCAGTACAGGATAAGTAATGTATGTACACAGTGACTGCACCAGCAGAATAGTGAGTGCTGCTCTGGAGTATAATACAGAATGTAACTCAGGATCAGTACAGGATAAGTAATGTAATGTATGTACACAGTGACTGCACCGGCAGAATAGTGAGTGCAGCTCTGGAGTATAATACAGGATGTAACTCAGGATCAGTACAGGATAAGTAATGTATGTACACAGTGACTGCACCAGCAGAATAGTGAGTGCTGCTCTGGAGTATAATACAGAATGTAACTCAGGATCAGTACAGGATAAGTAATGTAATGTATGTACACAGTGACTGCACCGGCAGAATAGTGAGTGCAGCTCTGGAGTATAATACAGGATGTAACTCAGGATCAGTACAGGATAAGTAATGTAAAATATGTTCACAGTGACTGCACCAGCAGAATAGTGAGTGCAGCTCTGGAGTATAATACAGGATGTAACCCAGGATCAGTACAGGATAAGTAATGTAATGTATGTACACAGTGACTGCACCAGCAGAATAGTGAGTGCAGCTCTGGAGTATAATACAGGATGTAACTCAGGATCAGTACAGGATAAGTAATGTATGTACACAGTGACTGCACCAGCAGAATAGTGAGTGCAGCTCTGGAGTATTATACAGGATGTAACTCAGGATCAGTACAGGATAAGTAATGTATGTACACAGTGACTGCACCAGCAGAATAGTGAGTGCTGCTCTGGAGTATAATACAGAATGTAACTCAGGATCAGTACAGGATAAGTAATGTAATGTATGTACACAGTGACTGCACCGGCAGAATAGTAAGTGCAGCTCTGGAGTATAATACAGGATGTAACTCAGGATCAGTACAGGATAAGTAATGTAATGTATGTACACAGTGACTGCACCAGCAGAATAGTGAGTGCAGCTCTGGAGTATTATACAGGATATAACTTAGGATCAGTACAGGATAAGTAATGTAATATATGTTCACAGTGACTGCACCAGCAGAATAGTGAGTGCAGCTCTGGAGTATAATACAGGATGTAACCCAGGATCAGTACAGGATAAGTAATGTAATGTATGTACACAGTGACTGCACCAGCAGAATAGTGAGTGCAGCTCTGGAGTATAATACAGGATGTCACTCAGGATCAGTACAGGATAAGTAATGTATGTACACAGTGACTGCACCAGCAGAATAGTGAGTGCAGCTCTGGAGTATTATACAGGATGTAACTCAGGATCAGTACAGGATAAGTAATGTATGTACACAGTGACTGCACCAGCAGAGTAGTGAGTGCAGCTCTGGAGTATAATACAGGATGTAACTCAGGATCAGTATAGGATAAGTAATGTAATGTATGTACACAGTGTCTGCACCAGCAGAATAGTGAGTGCTGTTCTGGAGTATAATACAGAATGTAACTCAGGATCAGTACAGGATAAGTAATGTATGTACACAGTGACTGCACCAGCAGAATAGTGAGTGCAGCTCTGGAGTATAATACAGGATGTAACTCAGGATCAGTATAGGATAAGTAATGTAATGTATGTACACAGTGACTGCACCAGCAGAATAGTGAGTGCTGTTCTGGAGTATAATACAGAATGTAACTCAGGATCAGTACAGGATAAGTAATGTATGTACACAGTGACTGCACCAGCAGAATAGTGAGTGCAGCTCTGGAGTATAATACAGGATGTAACTCAGGATCAGTACAGGATAAGTAATGTAATGTATGTACACAGTGACTGCACCAGCAGAATAGTGAGTGCAGCTCTGGAGTATAATACAGGATGTAACTCAGGATCAGTACAGGATAAGTAATGTATGTACACAGTGACTGCACCAGCAGAATAGTGAGTGCAGCTCTGGAGTTTAATACAGGATGTAACTCAGGATCAGTACAGGATAAGTAATGTAATGTATGTACACAGTGACTGCACCAGCAGAATAGTGAGTGCAGCTCTGGAGTATAATACAGGATGTAACTCAGGATCAGTACAGGATAAGTAATGTATGTACACAGTGACTGCACCAGCAGAATAGTGAGTGCAGCTCTGGAGTATAATACAGGATGTAACTCAGGATCAGTACAGGATAAGTAATGTAATGTATGTACACAGTGACTGCACCAGCAGAATAGTGAGTGCAGCTCTGGAGTATAATACAGGATGTAACTCAGGATCAGTACAGGATAAGTAATGTATGTACACAGTGACTGCACCAGCAGAATAGTGAGTGCTGTTCTGGAGTATAATACAGAATGTAACTCAGGATCAGTACAGGATAAGTAATGTAATGTATGTACACAGTGACTCCAGCAGGATAGTGAGTGCAGCTCTGGAGTATAATACAGATACAACTCAGGAGGGGGCCACATTGCTTTATAAAACACATTGGCATTTATACCTTTGGACCTATGGAATCCTTTGCTGGCTATACTGTCCTTGTGTATTTTGAACCCCTTCCACTCTGACAGGAGCAGAGAGTATAAATGCCCGGCTCCACTCACATTAGACGGCCACGTTCTCTGAACCCGTACAGCGCTCTCACGGACCTCGCGTTTACATTGCCGGCTCTGGATGCCCAGTCCCTGTACAGTTCATGATCCTGATATGCTACCGTTGTGCTTGTGTATTTCAGCGGTGCAGAGTGAGAGAAAACCCTTTGACATACAACGGGAGAAACCCTTAAACTGTGCAGCCTCAACAGAGAAGATCTACATCCGAAAGGACCTTAGGAGCCCTCTCATAGCAACACCCACATTTGTGACTGACAAAGAAGGAGGGAGGTGAGTGTCCTCTGCCCTGCATCATATGTGCTCTTCTGGATGGGCTGTCCTGCTTTGTAACTGGTGCTGTCAGTGTATATGCATGCAATCATCTTTGGACCTTTGCTGACACTATCTGTGCTTGCCGGCTTCTGCTTATGTTACGATGTACCCTACATACCGATGTCACCAATCATGGCCTGCTGCAGGTATGGCAAGCGTGCATGGGCTGCCACTGTATCAGTATGTATGGTTACATACAAAAGGGAGCATAGAATAAGAATCCATACTATCCATCTCCAGGACATGTGGTGGGCGGCTGGCTGCACCATGTGATAAGGAGTTGGGCAACGGCGTATTACCCAGTCTCCACCAGTGGAGATCAGCACCGATTTTATCAGTCCTAGTATGAGCCCGTCCTCATGCTGCTTTCTCTCCTTGTGTTGATGCGTCACAGACAAGCCGGACTCCTAGATCCAGGGATGTTGGTGAATATCCAGCAGCCTCTAATCCGTGATGACGGCACCATGGTCCTGTCTGCAGATTCCAAGGTGAGGAGAATCTCCCTTTCTTCACTAGATTGTGTTATAGACAGATTATAAGAATCCATGAACTTGTCACCAACAGTCAGAGTCGAATCAGAGCGGGCTGGGAACCCTGGCAAACGTGGTAACGTCTCTCGCCAACCTGTCAGAGTCATTGAATAACGGGGACACTTTGGATGTCCAACAAGAGGACCAATTCTCCAGTGAGATCACCCGGTGAGCCCTTCAGAATTGTCTTGCACCGTGATTAGAGTCAGTGCTGCCTGTATTGGGTATCAGTCATTTACATGAGTCTGGACCATGTCACCAGATCTATGACCATTGTAGAAATCCTGCATCAGCCACCTTGTTACTACCCGGGGCTAGTTATAATGGATTTCTGCCTGCACAGTATGTAAGGATGACTTAAAGGGGTTGTCAAAGTTCAAATTTTAGGGGCAGACTGTAGTGAGGCACTTTGGTGTAAGACTTGACTCTATTTCAGAGCGTTTGACACCTTAGCAAAAGCACTTAACACAACAGACGCCGGACAGAACTTGTCGGAAGGGGCGGACACGGTGTCAGGAGGGAACATTCATGTAATTAGTCGGGATCATGCCACCCCTATCCTCGAAGTGGAAGGACCGCTCCTCTCAGACACGCATGTCACTTTCAAGGTCAGTCTAATAGTAAGAATTAACATGAATTATTAACCATTTACTGTTCAGCATCATACGTCTCAGCTTTCCTCTCTAAGAACTGTGGGGAGGTCTTCTGATATTTTGACTCTCTTGCAGCTCACAATGCCCAGCCCGATGCCAGAATACCTGAACGTACACTATATATGTGAGTCTGCGTCTCGTTTGCTTTTCCTTTCCATGCATTGGGCTCGGTCCATACCTGCCTTCCAGGTTCTGGGGTAAGTACTCTCCTCCTGCCTGTCCTGTGAAATACAATGCACAAGAGGTCATACATGTTCTGAGCACAAACCTGTATAAGGGTAGGTTCACATCTCTGGCACATAACTCCGGTATCCATTCCGGGAATCAGTCTAGGAATAAGGCTCTGCTGATACACGAGAACTAGTGAAGACAGCAGAATCCTGGACACACAGATCTTACACCCAGACTGTATTACTGGGAGGGACACGTCAACATGACAAAAGACTGAAACTAGGAGAAGGTTGAAAACCGAACATCATGGGGTCTGAGAATGAATAAAGATTAGCCTGAAACTTACTGCTAGCCTATGTATAAATCATTTCTTCCATGTCCAAAGCCTTCAACATGATTTATAGATATTGTCCTTTGTGATATCCAAACTCCCCCATGTCACCCCCATGATATCTTATATGCATTGTCCTTGATTTCTTGCAGGCAGGACTGTAACACAAGCCTCGTACGTGCCTGCTGGAACGAGCTGTTCACCTTGGGTCTCGCGCAGTGTTCGCAGGTGATGAGCCTCTCCACCATTCTGGCCGCCATAGTCAACCACCTGCAAAACAGCATACAGGAAGGTGGGTCCTGGCTGCGTCCAGCCGCTAGCTGAGGAGGAGATGGCGTCTCAGCTTCACTTCATCCATTTTCCTGTTTTCAGATAAACTGTCTGGTGAGCGGGTGAAGCAGGTGATGGAGCACATATGGAAGCTGCAGGAGTTCTGCAACAGTATGGCGAAACTGGACATCGATGGCTACGAGTATGCCTATCTGAAGGCTGTGGTCCTCTTCAGTCCAGGTTAGAAGTATTCCTCCATTTGGTTTGCAGCAAAACACACACTACCATGAGTTCCAAAAACTCAGGTCTGTGCTGCAGGCTGCAGTCTGTGCACTCACAAAACATGAGGGGCAAGATGTCCGCTAAATTTCTTCCCCTGACTAACAAATACTAGAGCCCCTAAGACAACAATGCCTGTCGCCATGCCATAGACCGGTGCAGATATGGGCCCCGAGCTGCTGTTTTCTTGCTATCACGGTTTTGTTTTATACTGACTTAGTCCTGAACGTTTTAGCTTCTTTTTTGGAGACTTGAATATTTAATCCTCTGCTTTTCGTCTCTACAGATCACCCTGGGCTCAGCAGTACGGTGCAAATCGAGAAGTTTCAGGAAAAGGCACAAATGGAGCTTCAAGATTATGTACAGAAAACATACCCAGAAGACACATACAGGTAGACAGCGCGGTAATCGCATAGAAAGCTTCTGCTACATTAAGTAGACATATATCGACATAATGAGGACCGGTACTATGTAGTATCCATTAAATAATTTCTTTATTATTAAAATGACATAAAAGACATAAACCAATACATAAATTAGAGACCATTCAGAGTGCCAACAGAGGCAGTCCACATGTAAATCACTATACCAGCAGCAGATAGTAGCTATACCATCCAGCTGTATTGCTCAGGAAGGGCTATGTGTCAACCGTCAGGTCAGCATAAAATATCCAAGCTGGCTCTGGCAGTGTGTGCAGCTCCCTAACTCCAAAGACACATACAGCTGGGGTATAGACAGGGTGTAAACAGTGTGGTTATATTGAGGCAGACATCTTATACAATGTATCACAAATACTATTATGGATGTAGTCAGGCCGATCAACGTCTCATCTCTTACCCTATATCCAGTGTGGTATAAGTGTGGGCTAGCTTCGTTTGGCGTGCTCCTCGACGCACGTTTCGCCTTTAATGCTTCATCAGGAGGGGCTAGTTTTTTAATGAATCCTGAGGTCTTTTAATATGGTACTTGACCAATGGCGCAGTCGCTCTAGTGTCACGTGACTCCACTGACGTAAACTTCTTTTCCGGCGCGGCATGCGATGGCTGGATTGG
This sequence comes from Bufo bufo, assembly GCF_905171765.1. Lineage (NCBI taxonomy): Eukaryota > Metazoa > Chordata > Amphibia > Anura > Bufonidae > Bufo > Bufo bufo. Next base: position 11,813,284 of record NC_053397.1, on the reverse strand, counting down.
GAAGTATAATGGGGCTTCCGCCCTTCCGTCTGCGCGACTCAAGGCGAGGGCAGAAAGCGTCTGACGTCACCCGAATCTCGCCTGACGGGACGGCGAAAGCCCTCCCATCTGCAATCCATGACGCGCACTGAAGTATAGGTCTGGGTTTCCCATATACATGTATATATATAGAAGAAAAAGGGTAACATATATATTCAGATAACATAAGATAGGGTAAGATAACATATATATTCAGTAGGTGTTTTATATTGAAGACTTAGATCGCCCCAACTACAGGCAACCACATATGATATCGCCATATCAGCATACAGTCTATATAGTTATCAGCATACATATATCAGCATACAGTCTATATAGTTATTACATGCTCAATGCATATAAAAAAAGGGTTCAGAAGTGCATATTTGCAATTATATAAGTGAAATATCAAGTACAAATATAGTGAATACAACAATTCAGCATAAAGTGTCCTGTGCATATATATCCTATATGATATCGTGTATAAATCATCAAATTTTATTTGATATAGTATCGTGTATATATCATCAAGTTATATTTGATATATATCGTTCAGTGCAATAATATTATTATAATCGTATTAAAGTGATATGTGTCAGTGTGGTGTATCTTAGATACATTTATCTATTATTATTAGTACTACTAAATAAAGTGTCATGTGCTAGTGGCAGTCTAAAAACATGTACATATCTAATTTATATATAGAGTGTACATAACCAGTTAATATATAAGGTGTCCTGTGCATGCATATCAATCAGTTCATTATTATTTTCAATATAGATTTCATATAGTAAAGTAATACCTCAGATAAAAAGATAAATAGATAAGAAGGACATATATGTGTACATGTATATATATGTGTATATGAATGTAATAATGTATATAGAAAATAGGAAAAATTGGACATCCAACAAACATATTAAATTATCTGAGGTATTACTTTACTATATGAAATCTATATTGAAAATAATAATGAACTGATTGATATGCATGCACAGGACACCTTATATATTAACTGGTTATGTACACTCTATATATAAATTAGATATGTACATGTTTTTAGACTGCCACTAGCACATGACACTTTATTTAGTAGTACTAATAATAATAGATAAATGTATCTAAAATACACCACACTGACACATATCACTTTAATACGATTATAATAATATTATTGCACTGAACGATATATATCAAATATAACTTGATGATATATACACGATACTATATCAAATAAAATTTGATGATTTATACACGATATCATATAGGATATATATGCACAGGACACTTTATGCTGAATTGTTGTATTCACTATATTTGTACTTGATATTTCACTTATATAATTGCAAATATGCACTTCTGAACCTTTTTTTATATGCATTGAGCATGTAATAACTATATAGACTGTATGCTGATATATGTATGCTGATAACTATATAGACTGTATGCTGATATGGCGATATCATATGTGGTTGCCTGTAGTTGGGGCGATCTAAGTCTTCAATATAAAACACCTACTGAATATATATGTTATCTTACCCTATCTTATGTTATCTGAATATATATGTTACCCTTTTTCTTCTATATATATACATGTATATGGGAAACCCAGACCTATACTTCAGTGCGCGTCATGGATTGCAGATGGGAGGGCTTTCGCCGTCCCGTCAGGCGAGATTCGGGTGACGTCAGACGCTTTCTGCCCTCGCCTTGAGTCGCGCAGACGGAAGGGCGGAAGCCCCATTATACTTCCCAATCCAGCCATCGCATGCCGCGCCGGAAAAGAAGTTTACGTCAGTGGAGTCACGTGACACTAGAGCGACTGCGCCATTGGTCAAGTACCATATTAAAAGACCTCAGGATTCATTAAAAAACTAGCCCCTCCTGATGAAGCATTAAAGGCGAAACGTGCGTCGAGGAGCACGCCAAACGAAGCTAGCCCACACTTATACCACACTGGATATAGGGTAAGAGATGAGACGTTGATCGGCCTGACTACATCCATAATAGTATTTGTGATACATTGTATAAGATGTCTGCCTCAATATAACCACACTGTTTACACCCTGTCTATACCCCAGCTGTATGTGTCTTTGGAGTTAGGGAGCTGCACACACTGCCAGAGCCAGCTTGGATATTTTATGCTGACCTGACGGTTGACACATAGCCCTTCCTGAGCAATACAGCTGGATGGTATAGCTACTATCTGCTGCTGGTATAGTGATTTACATGTGGACTGCCTCTGTTGGCACTCTGAATGGTCTCTAATTTATGTATTGGTTTATGTCTTTTATGTCATTTTAATAATAAAGAAATTATTTAATGGATACTACATAGTACCGGTCCTCATTATGTCGATATATATTTAGGTGGTACATCCCTGTTATATAACAGGCTGTGTCGATCTAGTTGAATCATACATTAAGTAGACAGTAGTTTATATAGTTGACTCCAGAGCTGCATTGAATTCTGCAGAGTTCAGAGTAGATTTCCAGCATCCCCTCAATGTCCGCACAGAGCTTGTCCTGGTGATGCGCAAATTTTACACCAGACCTTAAAGTCCTCTCATGTAATGAAGCTCACTGCCCTTCAGCATTGTAGGAGCTCAGAACAGCTGTTAGGAGCACAGTGGTACACAAACTGGCTGCATATTTGCAATGACAACCAGCAGAATAGTGAGTGCAGCTCTGGAGGGTGTATGTCAGGGTCACTACAGGATAAGTAAATAATGTATGTACACAGTAAGTGCAGCTCTGGAGTATAATACAGGATGTAACTCAGGATCAGTACAGGATAAGTAATGTATGTACACAGTGACTGCACCAGCATAATAGTGAGTGCAGCTGTGGAGTATAATACAGGATGTAACTCAGGATCAGTACAGGATAATGTACACAGTGACTCCACCAGCAGAATAGTGAGTGCAGCTCTGGAGTATAATACAGGAAGTAAATCAGGATCAGTACAGGGTAAGTAATGTATGTACAGAGTGACTGCACCAGCAGAATAGTGAGTGCAGCTCTGGAGTATAATACAGGATGTAACTCAGGATCAGTACAGGATAAGTAATGTATGTACACAGTGACTGCACCAGCAGAATAGTGAGTGCAGCTCTGGAGTATAATACAGGAAGTAAATCAGGATCAGTACAGGGTAAGTAATGTATGTACACAGTGACTGCACCAGCAGAATAGTGAGTGCAGCTCTGGAGTATAATACAGGAAGTAAATCAGGATCAGTACAGGGTAAGTAATGTATGTACACAGTGACAGCACCAGCAGAATAGTGAGTGCAGCTCTGGAGTATAATACAGGATGTAACTCAGGATCAGTATAGGATAAGTAATGTATGTACAGAGTGACTGCACCAGCAGAATAGTGAGTGCAGCTCTGGAGTATAATACAGGATGTAACTCAGGATCAGTACAGGATAAGTAATGTATGTACACAGTGACTGCACCAGCAGAATAGTGAGTGCAGCTCTGGAGTATAATACAGGATGTAACTCAGGATCAGTACAGGATGAGTAATGTAATGTATGTACACAGTGACTGCACCAGCAGAATAGTGAGTGCAGCTCTCGAGTATAATACAGGATGTAACTCAGGATCAGTACAGGATAAGTAATGTATGTACACAGTGACTGCACCAGCAGAATAGTGAGTGCAGCTCTGGAGTATAATACAGGATGTAACTCAGGATCAGTACAGGATAAGTAATGTATGTACACAGTGACTGCACCAGCAGAATAGTGAGTGCAGCTCTGGAGTATAATACAGGATGTAACTCAGGATCAGTACAGGATAAGTAATGTATGTGCACAGTGACTGCACCAGCAGAATAGTGAGTGCAGCTCTGGAGTATAATACAGGATGTAACTCAGGATCAGTACAGGATAAGTAATGTATGTCCACAGTGACTGCACCAGCAGAATAGTGAGTGCAGCTCTGGAGTATAATACAGGATGTAACTCAGGATCAGTACAGGATAAGTAATGTATGTACACAGTGACTGCACCAGCAGAATAGTGAGTGCAGCTCTGGAGTATAATACAGGATGTAACTCAGGATCAGTACAGGATAAGTAATGTATGTACACAGTGACTGCACCAGCAGAATAGTAAGTGCAGCTCTGGAGTATAATACAGGATGTAACTCAGGATCAATACAGGATAAGTAATGTATGTACATAGTGACTGCACCAGCAGAATAGTGAGTGCCGCTCTGGAGTATAATACAGGATGTAACTCAGGATCAGTACAGGATAAGTAATGTATGTACACAGTGACTGCACCAGCAGAATAGTGAGTGCAGCTCTGGAGTATAATACAGGATGTAACTCAGGATCAGCACAGGATAAGTAATGTATGTACACAATGACTGCACCAGCAGAATAGTGAGTGCAGCTCTGGAGTATAATACAGGATGTAACTCAGGATCAGTACAGGATAAGTAATGTATGTACACAGTGACTGCACCAGCAGAATAGTGAGTGCAGCTCTGGCGTATAATACAGGATGTAACTCAGGATCAGTACAGGATAAGTAATGTATGTACACAGTGACTGCACCAGCAGAATAGTGAGTGCAGCTCTGGAGTATAATATAGGATGTAACTCAGGATCAGTACAGGATAAGTAATGTATGTACACAGTGACTGCACCAGCAGAATAGTGAGTGCAGCTCTGGAGTATAATACAGGATGTAACTCAGGATCAGTACAGGATAAGTAATGTATGTACACAGTGACTGCACCAGCAGAATAGTGAGTGCAGCTCTGGAGTATAATACAGGATGTAACTCAGGATCAGTTCAGGATAAGTAATGTAATGTATGTACACAGTGGCTGCACCAGCCGAATAGTGAGTGCAGCTCTGGCGTATAATACAGGATGTAACTCAGGATCAGTACAGGATAAGTAATGTATGTACACAGTGACTGCACCAGCAGAATAGTGAGTGCAGCTCTGGAGTATAATACAGGATGTAACTCAGGATCAGTACAGGATAAGTAATGTATGTACACAGTGACTGCACCAACAGAATAGTGAGTGCAGCTCTGGAGTATAATACAGGATGTAACTCAGGATCAGCACAGGATAAGTAATGTATGTACACAGTGACTGCACCAGCAGAATAGTGAGTGCAGCTCTGGAGTATAATACAGGATGTAACTCAGGATCAGTACAGGATAAGTAAAGTATGTACACAGTGACTGCACCAGCAGAATAGTGAGTGCAGCTCTGGCGTATAATACACGATGTAACTCAGGATCAGTACAGGATAAGTAAAGTATGTACACAGTGACTGCACCAGCAGAATAGTGAGTGCAGCTCTGGAGTATAATACAGGATGTAACTCAGGATCAGTTCAGGATAAGTAATGTATGTACACAGTGACTGCACCAGCAGAATAGTGAGTGCAGCTCTGGAGTATAATACAGGATGTAACTCAGGATCAGTACAGGATAAGTAATGTATGTACACAGTGACTGCACCAGCAGAATAGTGAGTGCAGCTTTGGAGTATAATACAGGATGTAACTCAGGATCAGCACAGGATAAGTAATGTATGTACACAGTGACTGCACCAGCAGAATAGTGAGTGCAGCTCTGGAGTATAATACAGGATGTAACTCCGGATCAGTACAGGATAAGTAATGTATGTACACAGTGACTGCACCAGCAGAATAGTGAGTGCAGCTCTGGCGTATAATACAGGATGTAACTCAGGATCAGTACAGGATAAGTAAAGTATGTACACAGTGACTGCACCAGCAGAATAGTGAGTGCAGCTCTGGAGTATAATACAGGATGTAACTCAGGATCAGTTCAGGATAAGTAAAGTATGTACACAGTGACTGCACCAGCAGAATAGTGAGTGCAGCTCTGGAGTATAATACAGGATGTAACTCAGGATCAGTTCAGGATAAGTAATGTATGTACACAGTGACTGCACCAGCAGAATAGTGAGTGCAGCTCTGGAGTATAATACAGGATGTAACTCAGGATCAGTACAGGATAAGTAATGTATGCACACAGTGACTGCACCAGCAGAATAGTGAGTGCAGCTCTGGCGTATAATACAGGATGTAACTCAGGATCAGTACAGGATAAGTAATGTAATGTATGTACACAGTGACTGCACCAGCAGAATAGTGAGTGCAGCTCTGGAGTATAATACAGGATGTAACTCAGGATCAGTAATGTATGTACACAGTGACTGCACCAGCAGAATAGTGAGTGCAGCTCTGGAGTATAATACAGGATGTAACTCAGGATCAGTACAGGATAAGTAATGTATGTACACAGTGACTGCACCAGCAGAATAGTGAGTGCAGCTCTGGAGTATAATACAGGATGTAAATCAGGATCAGTACAGGATAAGTAATGTATGTACACAGTGACTGCACCAGCAGAATAGTGAGTGCAGCTCTGGAGTATAATACAGGATGTAACTCAGGATCAGTACAGGATAAGTAATGTATGTACACAGTGACTGCTCCAGCAGAATAGTGAGTGCAGCTCTGGAGTATAATACAGGATGTAACTCAGGATCAGTACAGGATAAGTAATGTATGTACACATTGACTGCACCAGCAGAATAGTGAGTGCAGCTCTGGAGTATAATACAGGATGTAACTCAGGATCAGTTCAGGATAAGTAATGTAATGTATGTACACAGTGGCTGCACCAGCCGAATAGTGAGTGCAGCTCTGGCGTATAATACAGGATGTAACTCAGGATCAGTACAGGATAAGTAATGTATGTACACAATGACTGCACCAGCAGAATAGTGAGTGCAGCTCTGGAGTATAATACAGGATGTAACTCAGGATCAGTACAGGATAAGTAATGTATGTACACAGTGACTGCACCAGCAGAATAGTGAGTGCAGCTCTGGAGTATAATACAGGATGTAACTCAGGATCAGCACAGGATAAGTAATGTATGTACACAGTGACTGCACCAGCAGAATAGTGAGTGCAGCTCTGGAGTATAATACAGGATGTAACTCAGGATCAGTACAGGATAAGTAAAGTATGTACACAGTGACTGCACCAGCAGAATAGTGAGTGCAGCTCTGGCGTATAATACACGATGTAACTCAGGATCAGTACAGGATAAGTAAAGTATGTACACAGTGACTGCACCAGCAGAATAGTGAGTGCAGCTCTGGAGTATAATACAGGATGTAACTCAGGATCAGTTCAGGATAAGTAATGTATGTACACAGTGACTGCACCAGCAGAATAGTGAGTGCAGCTCTGGAGTATAATACTGGATGTAACTCAGGATCAGTACAGGATAAGTAATGTATGTACACAGTGACTGCACCAGCAGAATAGTGAGTGCAGCTTTGGAGTATAATACAGGATGTAACTCAGGATCAGCACAGGATAAGTAATGTATGTACACAGTGACTGCACCAGCAGAATAGTGAGTGCAGCTCTGGAGTATAATACAGGATGTAACTCCGGATCAGTACAGGATAAGTAATGTATGTACACAGTGACTGCACCAGCAGAATAGTGAGTGCAGCTCTGGCGTATAATACAGGATGTAACTCAGGATCAGTACAGGATAAGTAAAGTATGTACACAGTGACTGCACCAGCAGAATAGTGAGTGCAGCTCTGGAGTATAATACAGGATGTAACTCAGGATCAGTTCAGGATAAGTAAAGTATGTACACAGTGACTGCACCAGCAGAATAGTGAGTGCAGCTCTGGAGTATAATACAGGATGTAACTCAGGATCAGTTCAGGATAAGTAATGTATGTACACAGTGACTGCACCAGCAGAATAGTGAGTGCAGCTCTGGAGTATAATACAGGATGTAACTCAGGATCAGTACAGGATAAGTAATGTATGCACACAGTGACTGCACCAGCAGAATAGTGAGTGCAGCTCTGGCGTATAATACAGGATGTAACTCAGGATCAGTACAGGATAAGTAATGTAATGTATGTACACAGTGACTGCACCAGCAGAATAGTGAGTGCAGCTCTGGAGTATAATACAGGATGTAACTCAGGATCAGTAATGTATGTACACAGTGACTGCACCAGCAGAATAGTGAGTGCAGCTCTGGAGTATAATACAGGATGTAACTCAGGATCAGTACAGGATAAGTAATGTATGTACACAGTGACTGCACCAGCAGAATAGTGAGTGCAGCTCTGGAGTATAATACAGGATGTAAATCAGGATCAGTACAGGATAAGTAATGTATGTACACAGTGACTGCACCAGCAGAATAGTGAGTGCAGCTCTGGAGTATAATACAGGATGTAAATCAGGATATATAATGGAATGTATGTGTACAGTTATCCTATTTTTATGTATATTATTTCTATAACCTATAACGAGGGTAATTTCTGATTCTCTGTTATTTCTCTCATCGTCTCCCCTCACCCCCGCAGACTGGCCCGAATCCTGGTGCGGCTCCCAGCTCTCAGGCTTATGAGCTCCAGCATTACGGAGGAACTTTTTTTTACCGGCCTTATTGGCAACGTTCCCATTGACAGCATCATCCCCTACATCCTGAAGATGGAGACGGCGGAATACAACGGGCAGATCACAGGGACCAGCGTATAGCCGGAAATAGCACTTGTGCACGGATCAAGCACTTTTCAACGTACCTTCCAGGGCGTGAGAAAGCGCACTAACACTTGGGGAACATGTACTTAGATCCCATTCAGGAGTAAACGCGTCCCCCGCCAGTGAACATTTCAGTAGCCGTAACCCTTTTTCCATTACCGCAAAGACACCATGTAAACAGCCATAATCCGATGATCAGGTAGGAGCGTTCATCTATTACAGGTCAATGTTTTCTAGGCGTGTACCTACCTTTGTATATCCTAACAGAATCAGTGACTATTTCCAGCTACCCCTCCCCCCTTTTTTATTGTAACTATAAGACTATGTATTATTCCATATGTGGGACAGGATTGCAGAAGCGCGCCTTAGAAAGGCAGTATTAGAGGTAAACCCGTCATTTCACAGAGGGAAGCAGGTCACTTATTATTTTCCAATCCTTTACATTTCCAGTCACATTTTCCCCTTTAGTTAGATGTTCCTGGAAACACAGCCGATGTCTTGAGACTACAGCTCCCCTGACCCGAATGTATGATACACACAGTCAGTCTCTATCTGATCGCAGGGCTAATGCTGTGTACCAGGGGCGGACAGGGGAACTTCCCTGTGGGCTGATGCCGTGGCGGTCGTCACAGCCGCCAGCCAGGTAAGTGATGCCCAAGCTTTCCTTACTGCTGCCGACCGCCGGGTACATAGTGATCTGCTGCTCTCAGCATGAATCAGCACTTCTGTACCCGGCTGGCAGGTGCCCTCATGAATTCCACTGTATCACCATCCATAAGACGATAATACAGTTGAATACTGCAGCGGGGTACATCAGTATTTAGTGCTGCCCTATGGTATTGCTGGCCCTGCCTACAACATGGGGCCACTTTTTTATTTTTTTTCCCAGGGCCATTTTTTTAAGTTCCCAGTTCACCCCTGTTGTGTACTAACACATATAAACTGACTGTATCATAATGATGGTCAGTTTGGGTCAGGGGAGATGTAGTCAACACACGGGCCATGCTTCCCGGGCCGATCGCGGTCATTTGCATGAGCTCTTACCTAAAGAATGCTTAAAAGGGTTTTCTGGGATTTTTTTAAAATTCAGGATAGGTCATCAGTATCTGATCGGTGGGGGTCTGACACCCAGGACCCCCGCTGATCTGCTATTTGAGAAGCCACCGGCTCACCTGTGAGCGCCACAGCCTTCTCTGCGCTCACTAAGCACAACGCTGTACACTGTATAGCGGCCGCGCTCGGTATCGCAGCTCAGCCTTCTTCACTTGAATGGGGCTGAGCTGCTCCTAGGCAATGTGGCCGATGAACATGTCATCACTGGCCTAGGAAAAGCTGAGAGAAGGCTGCGGTGCTACTGCCAGCCTTCTCAAAGAGCTGATCAGCAGGGGTCCCAGGTGTCGGACCCCCACCGATCAGAGACTGATAGATCATCAGTGAAAAAAATCCTTTACAGGGGTTTTCTGGATTTGGGATATTGATAGAGTATCCTCAAAATAGGTTATCAGTATGTCCGACTCTCCGTCAGAGCCTGTTTGAAGGGGCCACAGTGCTTGTGCCACCACCGCAGCCTCTTCATTGTGGACAAGGCATCTACTTATTGACGGCGGTGCAGGATACCGCAGCTTCATCTCGGGATGAAGCTGCAGTATTTGGCTCTGCAGCTACTAAATAGATGTCGTGCAGACCCACAGAAAGAGCGAAGAGGCTGCAGCAGTCACACAAGCACTGGGACCCCGTCAAACAGCAAGACTCGGACCCCCACCGTTCTGATATTGATCCTGAGGGTAGACAATCAGTATTCTGAGCCCTGAAAAACCCTTAAAAGGGGTTGTCTCGCTTTAGCAAATGCCATTTATCATGTAGAGAAAGTTACTACAAGGCCCTTCCTACTGTATTGTGATTCTCCATATTGCTTCATTTATTTTTCTATCACATTATACATGGCCCATATCCAGGGGTTACGACCACCCTCCAAATCCATCAGCAGTGGTGGTCGTGCTTGCACACTATAGGAAAAAGCGCTGGCCTGGACCATGGGACTCACATAGGCACGCATGCGCAGCAGCTCCCGTATCTGTCCCGCAACGGTGGCCGTAACGCCTGGAAACGAGCCGCGTATAATGTGATGGAAAAATGAATCCAGCCAGCACAGGAGGCAACATGGAGAATCACAATACATTAGGAAGTGCCTTGTATTAACTTTCTCTCCATGATAAATGCCATTTGTTGAAGTGAGACGACCCCTTTAAATCTGTTCAACAACTTTCTAAGATATTTTGTGTTCCAATTCCTCACCAATTTTATAACTCTGCTTGCTGTCAGTGAAAAAAATATTCCTGTTTATGCCCAGAGGCTGAAAACCTGTAGTGACCTAAGACATAATTGTTGCAGAAATGTCAGTTATCAATGCAGTAATCCCTGCACCTGCTTCCAAGTCAAGCACATTCCGATACCCGGTAGCATCATTTCTGCAACATAATCTGCCATGTGTGAACTCCCCCCGATACTGAGGGTTTGTATCCAGCCTTGACAAGCCTGGACTCCAGACTGATACACTTTACCTGCCCTGATACATTGTAACAAATCATCAGGACAGGAAGGAGATTTGTGGCGCTGTTGTGTTCAGCTCACAGAGGAGTGTCTAGACTGGATACAATTGTAGCAAACCCTCAGCTATAAAATATATTTGGGCAAGACTGGTTTTCTTCCGCCAGATGTAAACTAGAATGTTTGCCAACAGCAAGCAGAGATCTTGATGCAGAACTTGCACCATGATGAAACTTTATTGATTTGAAATTGGGCAATTTGGATAACTGATTTAACTTTGATTTCAGCCCATTTAGTGCATTAAATCCTGCTGCCTGTAGGGGGCGCCGTTAGATGGAGCGGTCAGAGAACCGTCACTCCCTGGACACGACCTGCACATACTGCTTGTACTGTGGAGATTATGGACATGTAGTGCACACACCAGGGGTTGTAGTCCAGCACTGGGGATGGGCACCATACTCGGGCCACAGCCTTGGAGACGGGCAGTGGTGTCCATCTTGGTGAAACATTTCCGTTGGTCAGTCTCATTTCAGATTCCTTCAGACATTTCTCATACCGGGCATTTCTCACCGAAGGCTATTTACTAAGGTGTAAACTAATGCAAGATGCAGTCCTGCAAAAAAGAAGTTATTCTTGTTTTCTCCATTCACATCCAAAGCTGCTTTAAAAAAAATCTGCTGCTAACCTGTAAACAGGCAGAGATTTAGCTCCTTCCCTCTGTAGGTCATGTGACTTGGGGAACAGTCGGCGGAGTTCCAACAGGCGGAATCTTGAATTTAGCTTTGGATGTGACAGGAGAAGGGAAGCTGTAACTGAAGATTGATAAAGGACTACGGAGGTCCACTTAAAATGCTGAGGAACATTTTGACCCTTAAAATGATGCACTTGACTCCCATTTCTTTAACCCCTCATGGACAAGGGTTCTGTAGACAAATGCACTTATAAGACTCTGGTCTTTTTTTTTTCCATGTAATATCATTTTTTTAAATATTCCTTGAATCCGGCACCAGTGATGCGTCCAAGTTCATTCATTGTATCACGAGATGTCTTTCAGCTTTGTATCCTGCTACCTCACAGTTTTCAAGCTCTCTGCTTGCTGTCAGTGATTAGGAACGTGATTGTTTCTATCGAGAGGATGAAACCCCACCCTGCCCTAGTCCTGCTCACGCAGTTGCTGAGCTCTGATACGCTGAAGGTATGTTCACACGTGGCCGCGGATTTCACTCTGTGGAACTGCAGGTCGAAAGATCCGTGGCATATTGCAGTAGCCGCGTCCACACGGCGCAGAAAAACACCCGCAGCGGAAATTTACCTCTGATGCAAACTGGCAGCGTGTCCGTTTACCCTGTGTGCAATGCAGGCAGGCAATACAGCAAGCGTATAGCGGTCCGCTGCGGATTGGGACACGGTGGAAATTCCACCTGTTTCTTGTATAATATTAGGTACCAGAATAATGTCTGCGCCATTTGTAGTGACGCATAGCGCTGTTTTTAATGCATTTTTATAGAAAGGATTTTTTAATATATATTATTAAATCGGCAGACCCTGCGTTGCAACTTTTTTAATGCCTGTACTACAGTGTTCTGTAGCACAGGCATGTTTTGCGCCGTCCTTGCTACCTGGGAGTGGCTGGAGCCGGGCCGGTGCTGGTGCCTCGGCCCAGACTAATTTACCATATTTTACGCAAAATAGAAGCAAAAACTTTACCAGTCAAGTAAAGTAGTTTTCACTCCAGGCGCATGGACCGCGTCATAAATTAGCCGAATCCTCCAGCAGCGCAGGGGGGACAAAGACTTTGTAAATGACCCCTAATATATTCCTTAAATATTCAAGATGTCTGGGGGGTACTAGTCACACTTTATGGGTTCATAAAGTTTTGCAAGGACATCCATAGGAGCCATGTTTGCGTCTATTTTCCGTGCACCTAATTTTGCGCCTGATTTAGTCGTAAAAACAGTCTAATTTCTACTCCACCCCAGGGCTGGCGTACTTTTCTGCCTCTGTTTTGAGTGGTGAGTTGCGCCACGATTTGCCTACTTTTATAGAGACGTATGCCTAATTTCAGCTCACTTGCGCCACAATTTTATGCGCATTCTAATTAGATCAGTCTTAGTGAATATGAACCTGTCTTACAAGAAAACAACCACAAGAGGTCAGACTTGGGCCTCTTTCACACGACCGTACGGCTTTTTCAGTATTTTTCACGGATCCGTTGTTCCGTTTCCGTTGTGTTTCCGTTTCCGCTCTGTTTTTCTGTTCCGTTTTTCCGTATGGCATATACAGTATACAGTAATTACATAGAAAAAATTGGGCTGGGCATAACATTTTCAATGGATGGTTCCGCAAAAACGGAACGGATACGGAAGACATATGGAGTACATTCCGTATGGGTTCCATTTATTTGTGGACCCATTGACTTGAATGGAGCGACGGAACGTGGAACGTGATTTGCGGGCAATAATAGGACATGTTCTGTCTTTCAACGGAACAGAAATAGGGAAACGGAAGGCATACGGAGTACATTCCGGTTTTTTTTTGCGGAACCATTGAAATGAATGGTTCCGTATACGGACCGTATATGGAACGCAAAAAACGGCCTGCAAACAAAAAAAAAAAAAAAGGACATGTGAAAGAGGCCTTACACCAAAAAAGAAAAGCCTGGTTTATTAAGGGATAATAAAGGAGGCTCAAATTAAAGACAGACATCACTCCAAAAAAAAGTTGAGCTTGATAAATGTGCCCCATCGCGATCCGCATCCGACAGTCCATACCGCAATAAAGTACTTGCGGAGGCAGGGACAGAAACCCCACGGAAGCGCTCCATAGAGAATGGGTTTGTGGGTCGCAATATGGGCACGGCCGTGTGCATGAGCCCTAAGTCAGGATGGCTCTGGATGGAGACAATAAATTTCTGTTCATTGACAGGAAACAGAGTTAGTAAAGACAGTGAGAAATTGATATATGGTCTCCTAATGGTTCTCCGGTCTCTGGATTATTGGGCACCGGATAAAAGGAACTTCATTGTCTATTGCACCAGGATCTGTCTGTTGCACCCCATTACTTGTTTTGAGAGATCCAAACCTTGTGTCTCTCCAGCGGTTTGAAAACTACAACTCCCAACGTGCGCTGACAGTCAGTGGCTTGAGTTGTAGTTTTCAAACAGAAAGATGCCACCAGAGGAGTTATACCAGGAGGTATAATGAAGACTTTCTCTGTGAACACAACAAATCACTAACTGAAAAACATAGGAGGTGAGAGCTTACTAAAACGTAGGGCTCGTTCACAAGACCGTGTGAAGCCTGCGGTCCGCAATGCGCGGGCACCGTCCGTGGGGCAGCCGCATGGGGATTGCAGACACATTCACTTGAATGGGTCCGCGATCCGTCCGTTCCGCAAAAGGATAGAGCAAGTTCTATCATTCTGCGGTGCGGAGGCACGGAGCGGAACCTCAGAAAGCACTCCGTAGTGTTCCGTTCTGTGCTTCCGTTCCACATCTCCGGATTTGCGGACCCATTGAAGTGAATGCGGAATGCACACGGAACGGTGCCCGTGTATTGTGGATCCGCAAATGCGGTCCGCAATACGGGAACGGGCAGCATCCTAGTATTTTATTTAATTGATTAAACGTTAACTGTTAGTAAGCTGCTACCTCCTGGAGAGTCACAGGCTACCACTGATCTGACAGGGGCCCGGGGTCCGGTGACGCTACATTTCCCCGGATCATCTGCAGACTTTTTGTCGTTCCCCACCCCCCGTCTCTTCTCTGAACTGTTATTTACCTTGCGACTCGAGCACTTTCTTAATATGCAGCTTCTGTTACCCAGACCCGGCCGTGGCCGACCTGCCGCACGAATAACCTCTGTATATACAGCAGTCCATACGATGCATCTGACAATCGTCATCCCCCCTTCCTCCCCCGCCATGGTCCCCAGCGGGCCGTCCCAACTGTTGCAGAAGTACAACTCCCATCATAGCGTGACTGTTTGCGAGATGCATTTAGTATTGTTCGACCACTGGCAATGAAAAGAGTGAATGTGAAATTGCCTCCCAGCAGCACTGGAAGGGTTAATGGACAGGGCAGCTCAATGTCAACGAAAGGAAGAGACGAGCGGCGCCGCACATCGCTGTTTTCTGTTTCGTACCCTTCTTGGGGTCAGGGGACGCCTTGTAGAATAGGTTATCGAATAAATTAAAGGGATTCTCTGAGATTTTGATATTGATGACCTATCCTCAAGGTAGGTCATAAATATCTCATTGGTGGGGGTCCGACTCCTGCCCCCCCCCCCCCCGCCCCCATCGATCAGCTATTTGATGCTGAGCGCCACGGCTTCTTTCTAGGCCAGTGACGTCACGTGGCCTCGGCGCAGCCCGGTCACATTCAAGTGAATAGGGCTGTGCTGCAATACCGAGCACAGCCACTATACAATGGACGGCGCTGTGCTTGGGGCGCTGACAGGACGCCGCTGCCTCCTCAACCAGCTGATCGCCGGGGGTGGCGGGAGTTGGACCCCACCGATCTGATATCGATGACCTGAGGATAAGTCCTCTATATTAACACCTGGGAAACCCCTTTAAATGAGGTCTCCTGGTTATAATGGAATAGTCTGCATCTTCAAGATCTCTGCTTGCTGTTAGTGAATGGGAACATTGGTGTACAGACCCTATACTTCTCATAGCGAGGGTTTGTTACAGTTGTATCGAGTCCAGACAATCCTCTGTGAGCTAAACAGCCTGCACTCTGGCCTGATACAATTTACTTGCACTGATACATTGTAACAAACTATCAGGACGGGAGAGATGTGTTTAGAGACATGTCTAGGCTGGATATAATTGTAACAAACCCTCAGCTGTAAAAAAAATATATATTGGGTCTGTGCTGATATTCAGACTTTTGACTGTATGGCAGAATGTTTTATTCCCTGACAGTAAGCAGAGAACGTGGGAAATTATTAAAACATAAAGTGTAAAAGAAAGATGCAGCGGGGGATACAGTGTCCTATGGAGACACCTATGCAGCACGTGGCACCCCGTGGCCTGGGCACTTGGCCTTGTCTTGACTCTGAGCCCTTCGGAGTTGTTATTTAAGCACTGCCATGACTTGTTCTGTTACTCCCTGCGACCATCAGGTGCAGCCAGAAGGGGGCAGTATTCACAGGACAGTAATGTGCCTTATCTGCTGCATTACACATGAGCGCTGCTCAGAAGCCATGTCTGGGGCACGACCCACGGGCTGGTCTGTAACACCCCATATAAGACCGGGGGACGGAAAACAAGCTTTTGTCTTGCATTTAGATCACGTGTCCCAAGATGGACATTTATCACCTGTCCACGTCTGATGGAGACCCCCAACAAGGTCCCACGGACACAGCCAAGTAGAGCTCTCTGCAGTTTGCGTCAGCCCCATAGACTCCATTCCCATCTTATCCACAGGACATAACATAGGTGGGGGTCTGATGACTGGGGGAGGGGGGTCCACAATTCCCATACTGCAACCTCCCATGTGTCTAGGCTTAAGTGCATATGCCAAGGCTTGCAAAATGAGGCTCAGGAGACATTGGCTGAGGTTAGGAAAGCCCCTACCGTTTTGTGTATGCAGCTCCTATGCATAGCTATTTGACTCCCTGATCCTGCAGTCACACTCCAGACTACACCTCGGGCTCCATATTGAAGCCAATATAGGGGGTGGTCAGCCAAAAGCTGGGGCTACAGATGAAGCCTGTGATGTATGGGGCCAGATACACACATATCCCACCCTGTAGGTGGTCACCGTCATCCATAGGGACTCCTAACCTGTCACCCCACCCCCCGGACTGATTGCACTGAGGACTCTGCTCCTGTCATTTTCACTCCGTACTGTTTTCTACAATTTGCTACCAGACGTATTACGAGCCCGCCGAGGTTTTGCTGCATTAGTGTTTGTTGGTTCTGGCTCCCTCTAGTGGCTACGGGATCTGGAGGACCGAACCGCTATCTGTCAGCTGCTGCATTGTATATTATACGCTGCCAGGAGGTCTGATCGCGCCCCCCGACGGCCCCTCCGTCAGTCCTCCTGTCACCAGCCTTCTTTCTGTGATGTTGTAGATGACGGCATGTGTGTTCTCATTTTCTATCTATTTTCTGTCTAATCATGGTCTTCGTCTCGGAGAGATCTGCATTGTTGTTTTGTATATAGAGTATTGCAGTGCATGGATTAGCTGATGCATTTCATTAAATGCTCTTTCCTTGTGGCGTTGTTTTCTCGTTGCTTCATAATAACTTCCTGAATGCGGTTTATACTATTAAAGTGGATAATAACCTTTAACAAATCTCAGCGTCTTTTCATTTATTTCATGATGGTGGCGACTCGCGGGGTGACAATCACCATAGAGCCCCAGAAGTACCCTATGTACATACATTACTTATCTTGTATTATACTCCAGAGCTGCACTCACTATTCTGCTGGAGTCACTGTGTACATACATTACTTATCCTGTACTGATCCTGAGTTACCTCCTGTATTACACTCCAGAGCTGCACTCACTATTCTGCTGGTGCAGTCACTGTGTACATACATTACTTATCCTGTACTGATCCTGAGTTACATCCTGTATTATACTCCAGAGCTGCACTCACTATTCTGCTGGAGCAGTCACTGTGTACATACATTACTTATCCTGTACTGATCCTGAGTTATATCCTGTATTATACTCCAGAGCTGCACTCACTATTCTGCTGGAGGAGTCACTGTGTACATACATTACTTATCCTGTACTGATCCTGAGTTACATCCTGTATTATTCTCCAGAGCTGCACTCACTATTCTGCTGGTGCAGTCACTGTGTACATACATTACTTATCCTGTACTGATCCTGAGTTACATCCTGTATTATACTCCAGAGCTGCACTCACTATTCTGCTGGTGCAGTCACTGTGTACATACATTACTTACCCTGTACTGATCCTGAGTTACATCCTGTATTATACTCCAGAGCTGCACTCACTATTCTGCTGGTGCAGTCACTGTGTACATACACTACTTATCCTCTACTGATCCTGTATTATACTCCAGAGCTGCACTCACTATTCTGCTGGTGCAGTCACTGCGTACATACATTACTTATTCTGTACTGATCCTGGGTTACATCCTGTATTATACTCCAGAGCTGCACTCACTATTCTGCTGGTGCAGTCACTGGGTACATACATTACTTATTCTGTACTGATCCTGAGTTACTGTATTCTTCTGAGCTGAAATCTTCCAGCATTCCCTCTGGTCTGCACAGAACTTGGTGATTTCCTGGCTAGGTGTTAGAGGGATGTTGACTGGTTCCAATGACAACCAGCAGAATTATGAATGCAGCTCTGGAGCAGAAAATAACCTATAAGGCACTGTTATGAGAACTCACAAACTCAATGCAGATTGCTACTCAGCATATCAGTCAGAACAGGGCCCCCGTTTCTCTAGGAAGTGATGCGGGCGGGGGTTCACTATGTGACGGGGGCTCCCGGTCTGCAGAATCGCCATATAATTAGATTTTCTGTTCAGATCTTTAGGAGAGCTGAGCAGTCACGTGATCAGGGGACAGGTGACCGCCCCGCAATGGTCAGGCCGCAGAGCAGAGCGCACGTGACGTCACTGAGCCGAGGACAGGACTACACTTCCCGGCGTGCCGTGCGGCGGCCGCTGACAGTTCGCTCCTCCCAGCATGCACTGCGTGTGAGAGCTGCAGTTCCCGGCGTGCCGTGCGGCCATGCTCCTGTAAGTGTCCCCGGCCGAGCGCCAAGATGCCGATGAAGGGGCCCTTCCCGATCCGCCGCACCCTGCAGTATCTGCAGAGCGGGGAGGTCGTCTTCAAGAACAGCGTCAAGATCATGACCGTCAACTACAACACCCGGGGGGAGCATGGAGAGGGCGCCAGGTGAGGAGAGGTCACAGGGCAGGGTGCGCCAGGTGAGGAGAGGTCACAGGGTGAGGGGGCAGAGGGCGCCAGGTGAGGAGAGGTCACAGGGCAGGGGGCGCCAGGTGAGGAGAGGTCACAGGGTGAGGGGGCAGAGGGCGCCAGATGAGGAGAGGTCACAGGGTGAGGGGTGCACCCATAGATAGGTCACAGGGTGAGGGGGACAGAGGGCACCAGGTGAGGAGAGGTCACAGGGCGAGGGGTGCACCCATAGATAGGTCACAGGGTGAGGGGTGCACCCATAGATAGGTCACAGGGTGAGGGGGACAGAGGGCACCAGGTGAGGAGAGGTCACAGGGCGAGGGGTGCACTGATAGAGGGCACAGGGTGAGAGAGGGGGTGTCAAGATACTTAGGGCACAGGTTGAGGGTATTAGGAGGGTGAGGGGCTCAGGATATGCAGATGATGGGTGCACAGGGCGAGGGGTGTACAGACACTTAAAGGAAATGTGTTTAACATTTTTAAAGAATTTTTGGTGACATTATTTTCCAGGTCACTGTCTATATTAAAACAATAACTATAAAATCCTGCAGTTTTTAGCACCGGCCACTAAGCCTAATAATAGGCGCCACTTCTTGGTCTGTATGGATCACTTTACTGCAGTTATCTGCTTATCATTATAGGCAGGATTAGAATGACAGATAAGACAGGATCCACCATTAACAATAGGTGATATCGCAGCTTGTCTACTCCACCTCCCTGCACAATGACCTCTGCACAGGTCACAGAGCCTAGAAAACTCTGCCATAGAAGTCAATGAGGTCCCCTCCTGACCATTGTGTTTGTAGCCCATGGGGCTGCCGTAAAGCAATTTCCTTAATGCTGTTAAGAACAGCTCAGGCAAGATGGCCGCCCCCATAATCATGTTCAGAAAATTTAATAAAAAATGTACAGTTAGGGGTGAGGACACTGGGGGCACAGAGTGGTAACAGAGGGTGAGGACACTGGGGGCACAGAGTGGTAACAGAGGGTGAGGACACTGGGGGGGGGGCACAGAGTGGTAACAGAGGGTGAGGACACTGGGGGGGGGCACAGAGTGGTAACAGAGGGTGAGGACACTGGGGGGGGCACAGAGTGGTAACAGAGGGTGAGGACACTGGGGGGGCACAGAGTGGTAACAGAGGGTGAGGACACTGGGGGGCACAGAGTGGTAACAGAGGGTGAGGACACTGGGGGGCACAGAGTGGTAACAGAGGGTGAGGACACTGGGGGGCACAGAGTGGTAACAGAGGGTGAGGACACTGGGGGGGGCACAGAGTGGTAACAGAGGGTGAGGACACTGGGGGGCACAGAGTGGTAACAGAGGGTGAGGACACTGGGGGCACAGAGTGGTAACAGAGGGTGAGGACACTGGGGGGGGGCACAGAGTGGTAACAGAGGGTGAGGACACTGGGGGGGGGCACAGAGTGGTAACAGAGGGTGAGGACACTGGAGGGGGCACAGAGTGGTAACAGAGGGTGAGGACACGGGGGGGGGGGCACAGAGTGGTAACAGAGGGTGAGGACACTGGGGGGGGCACAGAGTGGTAACAGAGGGTGAGGACACTGGGGGGGGCACAGAGTGGTAACAGAGGGTGAGGACACTGGGGGGGCACAGAGTGGTAACAGAGGGTGAGGACACTGGGGGGGCACAGAGTGGTAACAGAGGGTGAGGACACTGGGGGGGGCACAGAGTAGTAACAGAGGGTGAGGACACTGGGGGGGGGGGGCACAGAGTGGTAACAGAGGGTGAGGACACTGGGGGGCACAGAGTGGTAACAGAGGGTGAGGACACTGGGGGGCACAGAGTGGTAACAGAGGGTGAGGACACTGGGGGGCACAGAGTGGTAACAGAGGGTGAGGACACTGGGGGGCACAGAGTGGTAACAGAGGGTGAGGACACTGGGGGCACAGAGTGGTAACAGGGTGAGGACACTGGGGGGCACAGAGTGGTAACAGAGGGTGAGGACACTGGGGGCACAGAGTGGTAACAGAGGGTGAGGCTCATGTATATTTTGGGGCACAGGGTGAGGGGTGTACAGACAGGCTTAGTGGAGAAAGAGCACCTGAAGTAACGGGTTGAGGAGTATGACAGGGCGACGAGGGGTCATCAGTGGGATGAGGGGTACGAGGAGGGTGTTGATGGCACAGGCTTAGGGGTATAATAATATTGGGGCGAGGTGGGTGAGACCTTGGGTTGTTCACATTTTCCCTTTCATTCTCGTCGTCTTCTTGCAGGAAATTTGTCTTCTTTAACATTCCTCAGATCCAGTACAAGAACCCCTGGCTGCAGATTATGCTGCTGAAGAACATGACCCCCTCGCCCTTCCTGCGCTTCTACCTGGGTGAGTGCGGGGGCCGCTCAGTTACTAATCAGCTTTCCCTGATATCTGCGGGGTGGTCACCGTTACTATATCACCCTGTACTGCTGCCCTGACTGTGGCAGTCCTCACTGTTCATGAACCAGGAAGCTCAGGATGAAGAGATGTACGAGTCCCTTCTGGACAATACACTGAATGATCCTATTAATCTGCACTGTATTAATCCCAGTATCAATGCTGTTATCTCTGGGGGGGGGGTTCTGTATAAACCCTGAGCAGTCTCCGCCCCGTTCGCTTACAGTCCGCGTGTCTTGTCTCGGCAGATGACGGGGATCAGGTCCTGGTGGATATCGAAGACAAAAGCCGGACCGAGATCTTAGAGCATGTGAAGAAAATCCTGGGAAAGACAGAGTAAGACCACCAATACCTCTCTGCTTGCTGTCAGTGAATTCATCTTTTACATCCAGAAGCTGGAATCCTCACAGCTGAAGGTTTGTTACAGTTGTATCCAATCTAACACAATTCGCTGTGAGCTCAACAGTCTGGATTCCAGACTGATACATTTTATCTGCACTGATACATTGTAACAAACCATCAGTCTGGAGTTCAGACCGTTTAGCTCACAGAGTATTGTCTAGACTGGATACAGTAGTAACAAATCCTGCTGTGAGAACAATTAGTCTCTGTTCACACTTATATTATCGACTTTCCATCGGGATTTATTGACCGCAGGAATATCACACACAAAACCTGTTGGATCCAATTTTGAGCCAGTGTCATACTGGTTAATTGTTTACTTATCTTCATAGTAATCAGAGCTCCATTTTCCTGATACAGAGTTCCAAATCCCCTGCATAGTCACCGTTACCTGATAAAATCCTGACTTCCTACAGCCACCACTAGAGGGAGCTCCCTGTATGCAGATTATCAATCATAGCACAGTATGTAGTGAGCTCCCCCTAGTGGTGGCCGCAGGTAGACAATTCAGTCATCTAACACTGTGGCCATGCAGGGGATTTGGAGCTGTGTATCAGAAAAACGTAACTCCGACCGCTGTAATTATGTTTTACAGATTAGGGTACTTTCACACTTGCGTTGTTGGATTCCGACAGGCAGTTCCGTCGCCGTTTCGGCAACCTGTATGCAAACGGATACCATTTGTAGACGGATCTGGATGCGGATCTGTCTCACAAATGCATTGCAATACCAGATCCGTCTCTCTGGTTGTCATCCGGAAAAACGGATCCGGTATTTATCTTTTTCACATTTTTAAACCGGATACGTTTTTCCGGAACACTTGGGGCAGGATCCGGCATTAATGCATTTCAATGGAAAAGAATGTCTGATCCGGCATGTGTTCCGGGATTTGGGATGGAGAAAATACCGCAGCATGCTGCGGTATTTTCTCCGTCCAAAAACCGTACAGTGACTGAACTGAAGACGTCCTGATGCATCCTGATCGGATTGCTCTCCATTAGGATAAAACTGATCAGTTCTTTTCCGGTATTGAGCCCCTGGGACGGAACTCGGTACCGGAATAGAATAACGCTAGTGTGAAAGTGCCCTTAAATGAGCACAGATTTTAGGCCAATATGGGGGGTGCTCACAATTGGCCCTTGTCCACGACCCTCCACCAGGTTTATTTCATGTAAGTATCTTGTATTTTCTCCCCACAGAGAGACTCTAAAAGCAGAAGAAAAGGCAAAAATGGTGTCGTCCAATCCCGCCAACTTTGGCCCCAAAAAGTACTACCTGCGCAAGTGCATGTGTGAGGTGGATGGGCAGGTCCCGTGCCCCGGGCTGGTGCCGCTGCCAAAAGAAATGACTGGGAAGTACAAAGCTAAACTGAGAGCTGGGACTGAGGTGTGACCCGCCCGTATCGATGCAGGGGGCACCGCGGCGGGGGCGGTTTACCTGCTGTCATCACTGCTGTTTTTTTTTGTTTTGTTTTATAAATTAAAAGACTGTTATTTTCACGACTATTTTATCCTCTGGTGGCGGGTCGTGCGCCGCCTCGTCAGAAATATCTAGTGAAAGAGGGGCAATCAATGAGAGTTTCAGGAGGGGACCCTCAAAATAAAAAAACACCTGTAGCAGTACATGATGGATGGGGGGCATTTACTTTTGTTTTGTGATTTTTGTATTCCATGTCATTGGAAATATCTTAGCACCAGGCTGTTCACAGACCTCACCAGGAAAAACGAAAATGTTCTGCAGCCCTTGGCTCTGTCTGTGCCTCTGATTCTCCATAAGGGGGAGAACCCAGAAAGCTTTCTGTATATCACACAGGCTTGTAGGCTGAGGAAGAAGAGCGGGAGACCAAGGCTGAAGCCTCGTGGGAGAAGATCTAACGGGGTCCTGTATAGTGTCTCTAGCTATAAACTCCCAGCGTGTGTCCAAACAGCTGCCGGCAGGAGAAGAAGGCTGCAACCCCGGGATTTATAAAGTCTCCAACCTGCGGCTCTCCAGCTGAGTGAAAACTACAACTCCCAGCATGTCCTGGCAGATGCAGGTTTGTCAGCAGAGAAGAGACCCATGAGATATCAAGTCTGACAGTTGAGGTTTTGCTGTCTCCATCAGGAAAGCAGGCAGGTGGGCCCACAGAATATTCTGATAAGGCCTCATGCACACGACCGTTGTTTGTTTCCGTTCTGGTTTTTTTTGTGGATAGCGGACCCATTAATTTCAATGGATCCGCAAAAAAAGTGGACAGCTGTCCGCATCAGTATAAATAGTGCATGTCCTATTTTTTTCTAGTTTGCAGACAAGGATAGGCATTATTACAATGGATCCGCAAAAAAAATGGATGCCATATGGAATGTCATCAGTTTTTTTAGCGGGACCGCAAAACACATACGGTCGTGTGCATGAGGCCTAACTCTTAGGCTTGTAGGATGAGACAGGAGACCTAGGCTTGCAACTCAGTGAAATACCAATGTTGGCAGCATATGCAGTGTTTATCCACCTGCTGCAAAGCTACAACTCCCAGCATGCCCTTACAGCTGCAGGCTTGTGGGCTGAGAAAGATGACTGGGAGACCAGAGCTGCAGTCCCATGAGACCACAGGTTTGATAAGACCCTGTGCAGTGGTCTCCAACCTGCGGCTCTCCAGCTGTTGCAAAACTACAGCATCCAGTGTGTCCTAACAGCCGCAGGATTGTAGGCTGAGAAAGGAGACTCATGACCTGTGCAGTTAGACAGGACCTTGTGCAGCTGAAGTTCTGCAGCAGCTGGGGAGCTCCACCATTTTTCTCTCCCATCAGGAAAGCAGGCAGGTGAGCCCAGGGAATATTCTTTTATGGCACTGGCTTGTAGGATGAGAAGGGAGACCAAGTCTGACAGGACCATGTGCAGTGTTCTTCCACCTATTGCAATACTACAACTCCCAGCATGCCTTAGCTGCATCCTTGTGGGCGGAGAAGGGAGACCAGAGCTGCAGTCCCATGAGACAGGTTTGATAGGACCCTGTGCAGTGGGGCTTTAGTGTTAGCATGCCCTGACATGACAGCTGCAGGACCAAGAAAGGAGACGCATGAGAATTTGACAGGACTCTGTGCTGTTGCTATTTTGCATCATCTAGAGACCCACAGGGTGAGGACCGCTGCATTGGCCCCCCGCAGGGTGAGGACCGCTGCATTGGCCCCCATCCAACTTATATCATGGCGCCGCAGCCGTAGTCTCCCTTCTCAGCCTACTAGCCTGAAGATCTGTCGCCATGCTGGAGACCACCAACTTCGTGTGATAGGAGTAAAAACATAGAGTTGGTGAAATTGTACATCTATATATATTATTACGGGGGAAATGTCTGGAGTGAAATGTAATTAAGGAAGTTTTCCCGGATTCCGTCAGTCGTTCCCGTGACACCTCCGACGCTGGAGTAATGGCAGGTAATCCGGGCGATTTCCATTTGAATCCTCCGATGCTTTTGATCAGCGCCTTCTCCGGGGTCTTTTGATGTCGCAGCGAGCAGTAATTACCGTCTCATTTCCATGTCTGGCGCTCAGTAAATTAGAGTGAAAGGGGCCGCAGATACGGAGGTAGATCAGAGAGATACCTTCTGCCTCCCTCTCCAAGTAGGGCAGCTCTTTATTCCCGCAGATATCCTGCTCTTTAACCCCTTCTGCTCTTCCTGCAGAACTACAAGCCCCAGCAGATCACCCCGTGTGGCCAGTTGAATATTTGCATTGCCCCCATGTTGGATATTTTTGGCTGATTATTGTTTAAAAGGGACTAGGTCACTAAGGAAGGATCCTTTTAGATAAAAATAGAAAATAAGTCGGGGCGTTTCCCACCGCTCCTATTAAACCGACTTCTTCATGGAGTCTGGGAAGTGTCGTCTGACTAAGGAGGCTGATCGGGCATGTATGAGAAGCTACCTGACTGGCACGTTGGGGTTCATATTGGGGCTGGCGGCACAATTTGTGGCAGTGGGTCAAGCAAGACGAGTCTGGGGGAGATGGGTGCACCTACTGACTATACATTTACCCTGCAGGGGCCGCGATACATGCCCGGCCTGGATATGGTCTTAGCGCTTCACGACCGTAGGTCCTGGGGGAGTCCACAGTCTCTATCTGCAGTCTTAAAGGGGTATGGGATCTGACCTGGATCCTGAGAGTGAGGGAGCGCCGATTCAGCACCACCGAACGTTCCATGGATTTCTGCTGCGGATTTGCAGTTACACATGCCACGGATCCACACATGGATTTAGTCCTCTTCAGAGGGGTTAATCTGCACGTGACCACCCAGCATGGATTCCGCACCAAGACGGGACATATCCAATCGGAGCACGGAAAAATCCACTTAATGTGTGCAGTAAGGACTAAATTTCCCACTGACAATAGAAGGCGGATTTTAAGGAATAACAGGCACAAAAATCCACCTTAAAGGGGCTTCCAGAATTAGAAAAACATGCCTTTCTAGAAACAGCGCCACCTCTGATCACGGGTTGTGTCTGGTAGTGCAGTTCTGGGGCTGAGCTGCAATATCACCCCCGACCTGAGGACAGGTGTGGCGCTGTTTTTCTAATCCAGGACTTACCCTACATCTACGGGTTACACATTCGTTTTGACGTTTCCGAGGTTTTGTTAATGACGCCAACATGGTTTAGTTAACTTTTATTTTATTTTTAATTATAGAAAAGTTTCCAGCAGTCGGAGAAGTTATCACATGCATCGTCTGCAGCATAAATACATAACTCACATTCAGACTCTCACGGCGTCACTACGGGATGTTCACCGCACAAGAGCGGAGGGCGGCGGAGCCGTATAGTGTCCTTAGGACTAGTGATACGGACCATGGCCGGGGCCAGGACACGCCCCTTTAATTTAGGGCCTCCACAAGCCATAGACTAAACAGACTCTTAAAGGTGCAGTCCAGTCTTATGATAATGAAAAGTTATGCAACTTCTTCACATACTTTTCAAGATCTCTAATTGCTTTCAAGGAATAGGAACATTTCTCTTTACATTCAGAGGCTGAACACACAGAACAGACCCTAAGGCTACACGCACACGACCGTGAAAAAAAAAAACGTCCGTTAAAAACTTAATTATTTCACCGATGCCTTTCTGAGAAATGGACGTTAAAAATAGACCTATTCAATTGTATGGGGGCAGTCTGTCAGTGAAAAACGGACAAGATAGCGCACGTTCTAATTTTCTACGTCCGTTTTTCACTGACAGTCCAAAAAACTGCCGTGTGAATAACCCCATAGACGATCATTGGTCTTAAAACAGACACGTGATGTCCGTTTTGCATGTAGCCTAATATGTCTCACCGCTTGTTACAATTGTATCCAGCCAGCAAAAATGTCTGTTACAATGTATCAGTATGGAATTAGCTCAGGGACGATTGTTTAAAACTGGATACTATTGTATCAAAGCTTCAGTTGTGTGAGAAGTATTCCCATTCACAGACTGCAAGCAGAGATATTGAAACTGGCAAGAAAATGAAGCAAAGAGTATACTGTAGAGCACAGACCCTTTAAAGCTGAGGATGATAATGCGTTTGATCAATAAATTAGGGATATTAGGGCTGATTACAGTGAAGATCTCGTTAGTAAGTAGCTGATTTATTAGTGAGCAGCGGTGCGGCGTCGCCATCGGCGGCTGCTGCTCTATGTTAATACAATACACCGAGAACTTCTCTGCTGGAGCCTGGTTCACATTTTGCAGTTATTGTGCTGTTATTTCTTGATCTGCATTTCAACTATGATGAGGTTTTTAGGTCTCGCTGCAGGTTTTCTTCAAGATCTGTGCAGATCTGATGCCGACATTGAGCGTTTTCATACGATCAACTCTAAGGACCCTTTCACACGGGCAAGAATTCCGTGCGGGTGCAATGCGTGAGGGGAACGCATTGCACCCGCACTGAATCCGGACCCATTCACTTCAACGGGGCTGTGCACGAGCGGTGATTTTCACGCATCACTTGTGCGTTGCGTGAAAATCGCAGCATGCTCTATATTGTGCGTTTTTCCCGCAACGCAGGCCCCATAGAAGTGAATGGGGCTGCGTGAAAATCACAAGCAAGTGCGGATGCGGTGCGATTTTCACCCATGGTTGCTAGGTGACGATCGGGATGGGGAACTTTATTAGGGCAGAGAGCTGAGCGCTCAGCTAGAGGAGACAATTCATATTTTGCATCTTTTATTTTCTAGATCGGGCTCCTCTGACATTCTGCTTCTGGAGCTGCAGGTTCCCAGCTCAGTGGATGCTCCACGATTGTGGGTCTGCCGTTTCACAGCTCAGTGGCTGACTCCTGCTTATGGATCTGCAGGGGAAGAGCTCAATGAGTGTCCCCTGCTTGTTAAGCTGCAGGTTTAGTATATGTTCTCCGCTCGTGAAGCTGCAGGGTCAGAGCTCAGAGAGTGCTTTCTGTTTGTGGCGCTGCGGGTTCATAGCACATTGTGCGTTCTCTGCTTGTGGAGCTGCAGGGTCAGAGCTCAGCAGCTCTTCCCTCCTTATGGGGCTGCAGGTTTAGAGAACCGTATTTGTCTACTTTCACACTGGCGTTTTGGCTTTCCGTTTGCGAGATCCGTTCAGGGCTCTCACAAGTGGTCGAAAACGGATCAGTTTGCATTCTAATATATTCTGAATGGAAAAGGATCCGCTCAGAATGCATCAGTTTAGTCTCCATTCTTGCAGCGTTTTGGTGTCCGTCTGATGAAACTGAGCCAAACGGATCCGTTCTGGCAATGGGGACGGATCTGTTTTCACTGACACAATAGAAAACGTATCTGTCCTCCACTGACTTTCAATGGTGTTTAAGACGGATCTGTCTTGGCTATGTTAAAGATAATACAAACAGATCCGTTCTGAACGGATGCAGACAGTTGTATTATCTGAACGCATCCATCCATGACGGATCCGCACAAAACGCAAGTGTGAAAGTAGCCTAAGTTCTCTTCTTGAGGAGCTGCAGGTTCAGAGCTCAGTGGGTATTCTCTAGCTCAGTATATGTTCTCTGCTTGTAGAGCTGCAGTTTCTGGGCTCAGTGGGCATTCCCTCCTTATGGAGCTGCAGGTTCAGAGCTCAGTGGGTGTTCCCAACTTCTCCTCCTCTCTCTCTGCTCTCTCTGCTCTCGCCTCCATCTCCTGCCTGCTCTCACATTAACATGGCTCTGCTAGCTGCAATTCCAGGGGGACAGTTCGGCTCAGATATCAAACGCTGATCGGCACTGTCCACAGAGTCCTGCAGGAGGAGGAATACAGACTATATACAGTTTTTTTTTGTAGTCTGTAACCATGGAGACACAGTTCTTCAGAGTGGCTGTGTACCCAAAACAATGGATTATTTTTTTTTTTTAAATCAAAACTAAATTACTTTATTTATTCTAAATTACGAATTAGAGGAAAGAAAATGTTATGGTTGCAAATGTGAACACAGCCTTTAAAGGCAAAGCAGCATCTCAACAAAGGAAGCAGCGCCCCCTAGAGTCTCCGTACAGCAGCACCGCACGCAGCTCAGCATAATATGATATATAAAAAGTGTTAACAATAATAATAATAATCTGCCAATCATTTACTACATTGCACAGGGACCAATCAGCATGCAGCGTGGACCTTGCATCGTCATGCTGATTGGTTGTAACGATTTGTGCGGCGCAGGTCGTCCGTCGTGTAACGTGTACGTGCGCTGGGTAATGAAATCAGAGAGGCCGCCTATTAACAGCAACAGACGGCACAAAGTATAATAACGTCAGAAATAATACTCCTTTCTCCTTGAGTTTAGCCCTAAGAGGACAAGGGCCACCAAACTACGTTACTAGAGTACTTCCTCGATAAGGCTCCATTCACACGTCCGTAATAATGGGTCCGCATCCGTTCCGCAAATTGCGGACCCATTCATTCTCTATAGGGCAGGAATGGATGCGGACAGCACACAGTGTGCTGTCCGCATCCACATTTCCGGAGCGCGCCGCCGATCTTCCGGTAGGAGGCTCCGGAAAAAAATAGAAAATGTCTTATTCTTGTCCGCAATTGCGGACAAGAATAGGCATTTCTAAGGGGGTGCCGGCCGGGTGTACTGCGGATCCGCAATGCACAACGGACGTGTGAATGGACCCTAAGGTCCCTTTACACGGGAAGACGGAGCAGCAGATTGTCGGGAGGGAAGCGTTTCTTCTCAGCAATCGCTTGCTCGTTAGTGGAGGAGAGTGCGGCTATTACCTGCAGCGATCTCCTCCACATTATAGGGAGCAGTCATCGCTACGCCATCGCTCGTCCCCATACTGAGTCGTTGTTTGCCGGCAGCAGATTAGCGTGATTACACAGCACAATCTGCTGCCGGCAAATGACGATTTTTGTGTGTGCACAAACTATCAGATTACTCGATGAATGACCGTTACGCTCGTTTATCGGGTAATCAGCGGTACATTTACACTGCCAGATAATCGCTATGAACGGTCGTTAGCGATTATCTTTAGGATTCTCGGCCCGTGTAAAGGGCCCTTTAGAAATGTTTGCCCCCACCTCTTCTGCAAGCCATAAAATTGGTAGCAGGGAAACTCTGTCTTACACTCCAGTCACATCCAGAGCTGCATTCCGAATTCTGCTGGTAGCTGCCGCTAGAAATAGTTCAACACTGTTCATATGACAGACACAATGCTAACGACTAACCATAATGCATTGCATTCAGGGAGGGGTAGTGCTACGTCTTACTGAAAAATGCCCGGTATACATAGTAACACTACATCTCCCGCAATGCTATACAGCATAACCTGCTGGGCGGAGGTTGCAGAAAACCTACGGAATTTTGAAAGCAGCTTTGGATGGAACCGGAGTATAAGCCATAATATATTAAACATAAGTTATTGGGGTTTCGTACTCTTCTCCATTAATGAGGAAGGGGGGAGAAGGGCATTGTACAGTCATGGCCGGGGCGCTTTGATCTATGAACGGGACGACGAGGCCCTTCCTCAGCTTCCTTCCCGTAGTCGTCTATTTCCGCACCAGCCTCAGGGATTCTCTGACAGAGAGCGGGCCTCCGAGCCAATCAGGAAGAAGTACAAGTACGCCGACGACGGGCACAGACGTTATACACACACGTACACACAGTAATACTGGCGCGTCGAATAATACAGTCCAAAAAATACTGACGAAAGATAAAATTGTGCTTCAAAGCAAAACGCTGCAAAATCTCCTTCAGATACCACAATCACATGCAGCACAACAGGCAGTAAAGTGAGGGCCCGCCTGTATCGGGACAGAAGGGTCACGCTCAGCACGACCACCGACCCCCTTAATTGTAGCACTCGGTGGAGGTGTCAGTTCAGGGACCTCACTAATAGTCTCAATGTTGGGGGGGTCTTCACTTTAATTCATTCATTTCCAGTTACTTGTCCTGAGGGCAGGTTCTTTTAAATTAAGTGTTTAAATACTGCATAAAGTTATAAAACTTTTGAATTTCTTTACATTTCAATTGTCTGCTAGCTGTCAGTGAATCGGAACATTCTAGACACCAACTGTTGGTGGTGAGGGTTTGCTACAATTGTATCCAGTCTAGACAAATCTCCTACCAGGTAAAAAAGCCTGGACTGATACATTGTAGCAAAGCCTAGTAGTGCAGCTCAGCTAATCATTGTAGAGATGGCCTAATTTAAAGGGATCCTGGTGACACCACCCCTTTATAATCCACTGTCAGGAAGCTGCTGGATGAATATAAAGGGCAGGGAATTATGCAGGGACCAAATACGTACAGGTTTGGGCACCGCAGAACGAACGCGTTTAGACGACATGATGCATCTATCTCTCTCCGAAGCCCCGTGTGCAGCACAGTCGTCACGTGACATGGGTGCAGTGGCAGTGGTATACCAGAGGTTTTACTGGATCCGGCAGGGTTCAGCAAAAACGCTTCCATTACTGATAATACAACCGGCTGCATCCGTTATGAACGGAAGTTGTATTATCTTTAACATAGCCAAGACGGATCCGTCATGAACTCCATTGAAATTCGTCGGGGGACCTTTTTCTATTATGTCCCCATTGACTTGCATTGTGGGTCACGACGGATCCGTTTTGCTCCGCGTGCTGCGGTTTTCTCTCCAGTATGAGAACGGAACAGAATGCATCTTGGAGCGCTCCGTTCTGTTCAGTTACGTTTTGTCCCCATTGACAATGAATGGGGACAAAACGGAAGTGTTTTTTCCCGGTAATGAGACCCTATGACAGATCTCAATACCGGAAAATATTAACGTTAGTGTGAAAATAGCCTAAGTCACTGTGTAAATAACATTACTTACCTTGTACTGATCCTAACATCCTATATTATACTCCAGAGCTGCACTCACTTTTCTGCTGGTAGAGTAACTGTGTACAAACATTACTTATCTAATGTGAGTGCAGCTCTGGAGTATAATACAGGATGTAACTCAGGATCAGTACAGGATAAGTAATGTATGTACACAGTGACTCCTACAGCAGAATAGTGAGTGCAGCTCTGGAGTATAATACAGGATGTAACACAGGATCAGTACAGGATAAGTAATGTATGTACACAGTGACTCCACCAGCA
This sequence comes from Bufo bufo, assembly GCF_905171765.1. Classification (NCBI taxonomy): domain Eukaryota; kingdom Metazoa; phylum Chordata; class Amphibia; order Anura; family Bufonidae; genus Bufo; species Bufo bufo. The sequence goes on along the minus strand of NC_053397.1, from coordinate 11,780,875 downwards.
GAATAGTGAGTGCAGCTCTGGAGTATAATACAGGATGTAACTCAGGACCAGTACAGGATAAGTAATGTATGTACACAGTGACTGCACCAGCAGAATAGTGAGTGCAGCTCTGGAGTATAATACAGGATGTAGCTCAGGATCAGTACAGGATAAGTAATGTAAATGTTTGTACAGTGACTTCCCTTTTTATGTAGACTTTATATAGAAATGAGGTGTTCAAAAGGTGGACATACCCTTTAAATGTCACAACTCTTTCCTGTAGTTCAGCTTCAGGCTATACCAGACATCATTCATGTTTTCCACCGCCAGCAGCTTCCTGCCGTATAGCATCCTATGTCCTGTAGTGTTATAATCACAGATCATTCATCCACACCTCACATCTCTTCACACCATATTATGGTCCATGTAGCTTTGTTCCTATGGGCAGTCGCTAATTTCCCTACAGATTGATCCACATAATGGGCTCATGAGATTAACAAAAACTCTAAAAGGCTCTTCACATTCAGTGGCGATAAGGTTAGGCAGCATAAGGGTTAATGTTCCAGCCCTCCTACCTCCGTTCCTCTGTGGTATATATATATATATTTACCAGAGATTCACTGCACTGATCCAATAGCGGTTCCGTTGGTCATTTTGAAGCACGCCGATACAACACAGGCTTTGCTGGTAAGAAACTTGTAAAGGAGAACTGGAGGGTGACCCCCGAGCTTTGGGGGGTTGGTCACTTGGTCTGTCCTTTCTGTTTGGACAACGTCTTCTTCAGTTCTCTCAGGTTCTCCGTTAGGAGTTCCACCTCGTCCAGTCGTCCACTGTGCTTGGCGTCAAATATATAGGCCTTGATGTTATCGATCTGTTGTAGAAGCAGATCCTCCTCAATCACCTCCTCCTCGATTGCCCTCAAATCATTCGCCTCCTTGAAGGGATTCCCGGCGCAGGCTCCATCATCCTCTTCAAATGGGTTTTTTGGAACTGGTGGCGTGTAGTCACGATCTGGCGACGATTCAAAGGGATTGGACGAGGCCTGTGTGACCTCATGGGCACCTACTGCTTGCTCTTCTGGATGTTCCTCATCCTCCTCATCAAATGGGTTGTATTCCTTGTTGCCGTTCTGCTGGATCTGGTCTGAAGGGGCCGGTTCAGACTCCTCTTCTTCATCCTCAAAGGGGTTTAAGGTCACAGGTTGGCTGGGGAGAACAGGAGAGATACGTAAGGGGAGGACCGGCCCTGCGTCTGGAGGACTTTGAGGCTGCACAGGGATGAGGTCTTGTCTAGGAAGCTGCAGATCTAGCGCTGCTGTGTTTTTATCCTGCCATCCCGCCAGCTGTCGATGGTCTCGAAAGTCCAGGGAGTGAGCTCGACTGTGCTGGGACAAACCCTTCGTCAGCTCCCTGCTTTCCTCCCTCTTCCTGAGCAAGTCCAGCTGTTCTCTCTGCATGGCCTCCTCCTCTGCTAGCTCTGTGGACATCCTTATGGCCGTCTCCACCTGCTGCTGGTCGTACTCATCCTGCAGTTGCCTCAGATTCTCCTCTAACATATGAACCTCATCCACACGTCCGGCCGCCTGAGCCTGCTGGATGAAGGAAGTAATGTTCTCGATTTGTTGAAGGAGAGGGTCAGAGGTCTCCCGATTTCGAGGTACACCAGATGTTGGCAACCATCCTTCCACTTTCCGAATACGACCTGTCTGCTTCGGCTTTCCGTTCAGTGCGTCAGAGGTGCGGGGAAGGGTGTCCTTTTTCTTCTCATCTCTTCTCCGCTGTACTTCAAGAGCAGCCTGCCAATAAACAGGGTCTTTAATAAACCTTGCAGATTTTTATCAGAAAAGTTTGAGTCCCAGTTTGTGTCAAATATGCAACTTTTTGCCACATTTCTTTTAAAAAAAAGGTTAAAAAATTGGCTCGGAAACGTGCGTCAGAAAACTGGTGCTCATTAGACCTGAAATCTAATCCAGCTCCTGGCTGCAGTAGATTTCAGCTCTGGTTCTTGGATGACCTGAAATGCATCACAACTATTAAAGGGCATCTGTCAGCAGTTTTGTACCTATGACACCGGCTGACCTGTTACATGTGCGCTCGGCAGCTGAAGGCATCTGTGTCGGTCCCATGTTCATATGTGCAATGCTGAGGAAAATTATGTTTTAATATATGCAAATGAGCCTCTAGGAGCAACGGGGGTGTTACCATTACACCTAGAGGCTCTGCCCTCTCTGTAACTGCTGACCCTCTGCACTTTGATTGATAGGACCAATCAGTGTAAATGTGATCACAACTGGTCCTGTCAATCAAAGTGCAGGGGGCGCGGCAGTTGCAGAGAGAGCTGAGCCCTAAGGTGTAATGGTAACGCCCCCATTGCTCCTAGAGGCTCATTTGCATATATTAAAACATCATTTTCCTCAGCAATGCGGGCACATATGGACATGGGACCAACACAGATGCCTTCAGCTGCCAAGCGCACATGTAACAGGTCAGCCAGTGTCATAGGTACAAAACTGCTGACAGATGCCCTTTAATAGTTGTGATGCATTTCAGGTCATCCAAGCACCAGAGCTGAAATCTACTGCAGCCAGGAGCTGGAGTAGATTTCAGGTCTAATGTGCACCAGTTGTCTGACGCACGTTGTTAAGTGTTTTAGGTCTTGCCTGTCTTTTCCCACCCAATTTTATTTTTTTAAGAAATGTGGCAAAAAGTTGCATATTTGACACAAACTGGGACTTAAACTTTTCTGATAAAAATCTTTAAAAAAAAAACAAAACACCAGTCTTAATAAATCTCCTCCTTTAAATTCAGTACTGAACTCTGCTTTCTGTCAATGAATCCTGACTTGGAGGCTCCACAGTGAAAAGTAAGTTCCCTGCTGCTCTGTGCACGAGGCACAGCGCAGGAGGGACAGTGTAACATCCTATTCAATAGATCTCTATTAGGGTGAATAGGAGAGAAGGGATTAAAAGACCCCAGGTTCTGCCCCCTAGGGGCTAATAGTTAATGAATAAAAAGTAAAAAAAAAAAATATAAAGCAGCAAAATATTAAAAGTTTAAATCGCCCCCCTTTCCCAGTTTTACATGAAAAAATATATAAAAAATAAACAAACATACTAGGTATCGCCACGTCCGAAAATGTCTGAACTATTAAAATATAAAAACAGAAAAATGCGATTTGACATTTTTTGTCATCTTGTCCCCTGCAAAAAATTGAATAAGTGATTAAAAAGTCATACCTACCACAAACATGGTAGCAATAAAAACTACAGTTCATTACGCCAAAAAACAAGCCCTCATACAGCTCTGTAAAGTTATGGCTGTTAGAATACGGCAATGCCAAAAAAAAATGGATGTTTTCAAAGGCTTTTATTTATTTAAAAGTTTGGTATCGCCGCAATCGCATTGAGCCACATAATAAGGGCGTCGGGTCATTTTTAGTGCACAGTGAATGACAAAACCACAACCTTGCCAGAATTGTTTTCAATTTTACCCCAAAAAGAATTTTGTTTCCTATTTTCCAATACAAGACATGGTAAATTAAATGGTGAAATAAAAAAAATGTACGGTATCTTGTCTCGCAAAAAATAAACCCTCATATAGCTATGAGAATGGAGAAATAAAAAATAAGTTATGGGTTGTGGTTATTGGAACGTGAGGAGGAAAAATCTAAAAATGTCAAAATGAAAAAATAGGCCTGGTCTCTAAGGGGTTAAAGGGGTTCACGGAATAGGTGATAGGTCTCTGACCGCAGGGGGGTCCCAATGCTGGAACTCACAGTGATCACATGTCTCCCATTCATACATGTCTACTGTCACTCCATGAAGATGCGCTGCACTGGGCCACCTCTGCCGGTCCCATAGGAATGGAGCAGCAGGGTGCATGTGACCGGTGATTGGTGGGGGTCAAATGTTCGGACCCTCAGCAATCAGACTCCTTATCACCTCTCCACAGGATAAATTATAAATGTGACTGTAGGACAATCCCGTTAACCCTTTCACGCATTATCACGTACAAGTACGCGGGGGAATGTGGTGCCTTACCGCATTCCCACGTGCATGTACGTGATGCGATCTGCAGCACGGGCCCGGCTGTTACTGATAGCCAGGCCCCTACTGCATCCGCCGGCATCGCGGTCACGTGCAGGGTTTACAGAGGGAGGGGGCTCCCTCCGACTCCATTGGCCCCCCGCGCTGCGCTGGCAGGGGGCCGATGGTTGCCATGGCAGCCCCGATGCCTTACACAGGCATCAGAGCCTGCCAGCTACGGAAGCCCAGGAGATCCAGCCTGAGTGCTGGGTCTCCTAGGCAACTGTCAGCGTCTTACTGTGTAAGACGCTGACAATTCAATTCAATTGTACAAATGTATTGTACCGAATTGAAACGGGGATCAAACCTTGAAAACGTGAAGTCCCACAGTGGGACAAATATAAAAAGTTTAAAAAATATATATATATATATATTTTTTTTTTTTTATAATCAAAAAATTAGTTTCAAGTAAAAAAATAAAAAATAAAAGCGTCCTTTTCCCAAAATAAAAGTAAAAAAAAAAAAAAAAAAAAAAAAAAGGATAAAATAGGGCAAAAAAGAAAAGTAGACATATTTCGGTATCGTCGCGTCCATATCGACCGGCTCTTTAAAAATACCACATGACCTAACCCCTCAGGTGAACACCGTCAAAAAAATAAAATGAAATTTTTTTTTGTCACCTTACATCACTAAAAGTGCAACAACAAGCGATCAAAAAGGCGTATGCCCCATAATAGTACCAATCTAACCGTCACCTCATCCCGCAAAAAAAAGTGAGCCTCTACCTAAGACAATCGCCAAAAAAATTAAAACACTATGGGCCAGATTTATCATGACTGACCGCTCGCTCCACTTTCACATATGGCTAAAGTCAGTTTTAGCCAAGTCAGATTTATGATCGGCCCTTTAAAGGCTCCATTCACACGACCGTATTTTTTACTCCGCATCCGTTCCGGGTGCGGACCCATTCATTTCAACGGGGCCGCAAAAGATGCGGACAGCACACAATGTGCTGTCCGCATCCGTAGATCCATTCCGCGGTCCCGCAAAAAAGATAGAGCATGTCCTATCCTTGTCCGCAATCGCGGACAAGAATAGGCATTTCTATCATAGGGCCGGCTACATTCACACGGCCGGTATCCGTGTTTTGCGGCTCCGCAATTTGCGGACCGCAAAACACATACGGTCGTGTGAATGTAGCCTAAGACTGTAATAAATGTGGTTTGACGGTAGCAGTTTATCCGTCAGTAAGCAGCTTTACAAAAGTCGCACGTTTTTATGAAAAAGTCGCATGTTCTATTAAAGTCTCATAAGCATGGTCCTCACTGGAGTGAAATTGCGCATTTTTTTGCGACTTTTTAAATAGTCCCAATAGTAAATCTGTCTAGAGATTCATTTACATAAGAAAACACGCCCACTTTCAGAAAACTGGCGAGCATAGTGCAGAGCAGAAAAAAAGTCGCAAATTTGTGCGCAGTTTTAGCGTTTGCGCATTTTTTAGAGACTTTTTCACTCCATTATTCTGACTTGAGCTAATGATAAATCTGGCCCTATGGCTCTCAGACTATGGAGACACTAAAACCATGATTTTTTAGTTTCAAAAATGCTTTTATTGTGTTAAATGTAAAAAAAAATAAATAAAAAAAAGTTTACATATTAGGTATCGCCGCATCTGTAACAACCTGATTTATAAAAATACCACATGACCTAACCCCTCAAAAAAAAAAAAAAAACGGTGTAAAAAAAGCCATTTTTTAAATCACCTTTCATCACAAAAAGCCTAATACCAAGCGACCAAAAACTCATACGCACCCCAAAATCATACCAATCAAACAGTCATCTCATCCTGCAACAAATGAGACCCTACCTAGAACAATCACACAAAAAAAAAAAAAACTATGGCTCTCAGAATATGGAGACACTAAAACATGATTTTTTTTTGTTTCAAAAATATTATGATGTAAAACTTTAAAAAATAAAAAAAGTATACATATTAGGTATCACTGCGTCCGTATCGACCGGCTCTAGGTCACATGACCTAACCCCTCAGGTGAACACCGTCAAAAAAAATAAAAATAAATAGTGTGTCAAAAAAAGCCATTCTTTTTCAAAAATGCTTTATTATGTAAAACACAAACAGCAACAAAAAAAGTTGTCATATTTGGTATTGTCGCGTCCGTAACATCCTGCTCTATAAAAATACCACATAATCTAACCTGTCTGATGAACATTGTAAATAACAAAAAATAAAAACTGTGCCAAAACAGCTATTTTTTGTTACCTTGCCTCACAAAAAGTGTAATATAGAGCAACCAAAAATCATATGTACCCTAAACTAGTACCAACAAAACTGCCACCTTATATCGTAGTTTCCAAAATGGGGTCTTTTTTTGGAGTTTCTGCTCTAGGGGTGCATCAGGGGGTCATCAAATGTGACATGGCAACTGAAAATTATCCCAGTGAAATCTGCCTTCCAACGGGTCCAGACAAAATGAAGGGAGAATAATCTCCTCGTTTAGATGGAATGCCGACACCACCTTCGGCAGGAAGGACTGCACAGGGCGAAGGACCACCTTATCCTGATGGAGGATCAGGAAGGGCGACTGACATGGCAGAGCCGCGAGTTCTGAAACTCTATGGATAGAAATAATTGCAACCAAAAAAGCAACCTTATAAGACAGGAAGCGCAGCAACACCTGCTGCAAAGGCTCAAACGGAGAAGATTGGAGAGCGTTGAGCACTAGATTAAGTTCCCAAGGATCCAATGGAGGACGCATCATGCACCACCCCCTGCAGAAAAGTCTGAACTGCTGAAAGCGAAGCTAAATTTCGTTGAAAAAGAATGGAGAGAGCCGACACTTGCCCTTTAAGTGAGCTGAGAGCCAGCCCTAGGTCCATGCCCGACTGCAGGAAAGCCAAAAGTCGCGGCAAAGAAAAGCGAACGGGAGACAGCTGTCGCCTCTCGCACCAACTAAAGTAGGACTTCCAGGTCCTGTCGTAGATTCTGGAAGACGACGACTTTCTGGCCCGAATCATAGTCTGGACCACTACATCCGAAAACCCACAAGCTTTCAGTACGGCGGCTTCAACAGCCATGCCGTTAAATGTAGCGACCCTAAATTCGGGTGGAAGATTGGCCCCTGCGACAGCAGATCCTCCAGAAGAGAAAGACGCCAAGGTTCGTCAGCGAGAAGGGCGACTAGGGATGCGTGCCACACCCTGCGTGCCCAATCTGGGGCCACGAGAATGACGGGCAGTCCCTCGGACCTCATCTTCCGGAGAAGACCCGTGAATGAGAGGAAGAGGCGGGAACACGTAAGGAAACATGAACCGACTCCACGGGATCACCAGCACGTTGCATGCCAGGGCCATGGGGTCCCTGGACCGCGCGACAAAGTCCTCGACCTTGTTGTTGAAGAGTGAGTCCATGAGATCCACATCCGGCTGACCCCACCTCTCACAGATGTCCCGAAAGACCTGCGGGTGAAGAGCCCACTCGTGAGGAAGTCTGCGATCCAGTTGTTGACGCTGGGTATGTGAACTGCCCAGCTGAGAATCAGCTCCGACTCCATGACTGCCAGGCTCCGGGTGCCGCCCTGGTGATTGATGTACGCCACCGCCGTGGAGTTGCCGGACTGCACCCGCACCGGACAACCCCTCCGGAACGACGGACCCTTCACCAGGATGTCGTCTAAGTAAGGGATTGCCACGATCCCCCTGGCATGGAGCAGGGCCATGACTGCTGCCAGAACCTTCATAAAGACCCTGGGAGCCGTGGCCAGGCCGAACAGGAGGGCTATAAAATGGACCCACTGCGAACCGGAGAAACCTCTGATGCATATGGGCACGTGAAGATAAGTGTCCTTGATGTCTATTGAGGACAGTTTTTTTTTACCTACTAGACCGCCTGTTCTGTGATAAATGGGTGCTTTTACCAACTGTAGCGTCCGAAATTATCTCATCTAGGCGCTTACCAAAAAGTCTGCCGCCGGTAAAGGGAAGGGCCGTCAGGGTCCGCTTTGAAGCATTATCTGCCGCCCAGCAGGAGAGCCATAGGGTACGGCGAATAGCCACCAACAGGGCTGACGCGCGAGCCATAAACCTGGCCGCGTCCAAAAATGCTTCACAAATATATTCACTGGCATGCGAGAGCTGCAGGGCCACATCTGCAAGTTCCCCCGAGGGGACTCCTGAGTCGAGACCCTGACGTAAATTACATGCCCACTCTCCCATACCCTTGCTCATCCATGTAGAGGCAAACACCGGCTGCAGCGCTGTGCCCACTGCTTCAAAGGCAGATTTTGCAAACTCTTCCAGCTTCTTATCTTTGATATCAGAAAAAGAAGCCCCATCCGCCATTAGCAAGGTAGTATGTTTAGCCAAGCGGAAAACTGGCGGGTCCACTATAGGTGGAGCCAACCATTTCTTAGTCAAATCCTCCGGAAAAGAATAAAGGACATTCAAGCGTTTTGGCCACATGAAATATCTATCAGAGAAATTCCACTCCTTGGAGAGAAAGGAATCAAACTCCTGGTGGCAGGGGAAACACTTGTGCGAATGATGCGATGACGGAGCTGGATCCTCAAACTGCAACGTCTCAATAACTGCCGTAATTAAATTGTCCACCATGGAGGACAGTTTGGACGACTGAACCTCCGGTGAGACAACATCCTCATCTGACCCTCTCTCCTCGGAACATGCCTCTTCAACTGAGGACACGTCGGAGTGAGACCCTCTAGTAGGAGGAGAAGAGGCCGAGGAAACGGGAGACACAGACACCGTTTTGTGGGAGGATGTTCTGGCCCGTTTTGTGGGACGGCCGCGATGGGCACGCACCCCATGATCCCCAGACTCGGACCGGTCAGAGAACTGCCTTGCCGACAAACGCCCCAATAGCTTTGTTGGTAATAGAGACATCCTGCACCACCCTAGACAGGGAACGCGCCCATTCCGGTTCTTCCGTAGCTTGGGCAGCGGGAAGCAACGGTTCCGGAGCAGAGCCACTTGATTGCGGCGCAGCACACGCAAAGTAGAGGGAGTCTGACTGAGGGGATGGAAATTTTGCGTGACAAGACGCACAGGCAAAAATTACGTACCAAAGGGACCGCCTGCTTCTGGACCTGGGTTCAGACATAATGGCACCCCTGGCACCCCAATAAGGAAAAAGGGAAGGTTAGGCCCTGTAAGAAGGGACAAACTACCCTCACCCAGCTTGTGTCCCTCCAATCAGCGTCCCGCCAGGTGCTTAAAATCCCGGAAGTGGGCGGAGCCTACTCTCCCTCTGCTCTTGGCTTGGAGCGGGGCGAACACAAGCCCCGCCCCCCAAATGCCGCCGGCTCTCAGCACCCGCCCATCATCTCTGCTAAAATAAAAATGAAATATTTTGACTCAATTTTGCCACTGTCATGAAGTACAATATGTGACGAGAAAACAATCTCACAATGGTTTGGATAAGTAAAAGCGTTTTAAAAAGTTATTACCACATAAAGTGACACATGATTTGCAAAATTAGGCTGCGTCCTAAAGGTGAAAAATGGCTGTGTCCTGAAGGGGTTAAAGACGTATAACCTCACCTGTCGTTCCCGTTGTAGTTTCTGCTCGTTCTCCTGCTTGCGTTTTTCCTTTAACTCTTCATACTTCTCATTCGTTGGCAGTGACATTAATCCTAGCAGTTTCTCCTGAGGATATAAAACAGTTAAAAAGGTCACACAAAAAAAATCCCTGGAGTCAGACTGGTTGATGGGGATCTTCTGAAATTGGGGTAATCATGTCGTAATTCTTGTGTTTGTAGTGTGACTTTTACCCCAATAGGGACATATTGAGCTTCCTAATCGTTAGGTATTTGATGTAAACATACAGCCACAGCCAATCTGATCATCAGACATGTCTTCCATTCCTGATGTAAAGGTCATTTACCTGCACGAATAACGTCGCCGAGTATCTGATCATCTTCTGCAGCTGTAGATTTTTGGGGTGAGGTTTGGATTCTTCATTCAGTCCCAGGGTTAGTATTTTCTTACTGTGACGAATACAAAAAAAAAAAAAAGAATTATAAATTATAGTCATTGCATCAAATAATTCAGGTAAGAATGCTGAGGCTTTGAAAGAGTTAACTATTTAAAGGGTGTTTTCCAGGTACCTGTAAAGAAACCTATACTTACCTGGTCCCCACTGCTCTGTTCCGTCTCCGTGGCCCCTGGACCAACAATCACATGACCCAGCGGCGATATGCTGCTTGTGGACATGTCCAGTGTAGACAGCCCACGGCCCACCAAGGGAGAACGAAGCTGCGGGGAGCAGGGAGGTATAGACTTCACTGGTACCGCAGGGTGGATTTAAAGAAAAAATCCTGGACAACCTCTTTAAGACTAAGGGGGTCATTTACTAGCAGAAGTTTGCCTATCTTTGGCATATTTCTGGCACAGATTGCGTTGCAATGGTTATTTGCGTTGCAATCTGCGACTTTTACCTGTTCACATCAGATCTAAACAAAGGGGGGCGTGGCGAGAGCGGGGAAGGGGACGAGCCGGCAGGTCCATCTTATTTATCATTTTCTACGTGTAGGAAAAGGTCTACATTTAAGGGTACTTTTCACACTAGCGTTATTCTTTTCCGGCATTGAGTTCCATCAGAACTGCCTGCTGGAATCCTCTCCCGCAAGTGTGAAAGTACCTTAAGCTAGCAAGGACGGGCGACGCCTCTTCATACGGCGGATCCACCGCCAGCGCACACGGCGTCTAAAACACCAGTCTTGATAAATTACATCCTAAATGTTTTATGTTTTTTTCCCCTTATTTGCTACAAATAATTTGCATTAGGATTTCACTCCTTCCTAGGGCAACACAGGAATAGAAAAACATGGCTGCTTTTTTCCAACAAAAAAAGCGCCCCTCCTGCCCGGGGGCTGTGTCTGGTATTGCAGCTTGACTCCATTGAAGTGAATAGGACTGAGCTGCAATACCACACACAACCTGTGGACAAGTGTGGTGCTATTTTTCAGAAGAAGCAGCTGTGTTTTGCTAATCTTTAAGACTCCTTTATTGTAATGTTACATTCTATAGTATGAGAATTCTATAGTATTCTATAGTATGAGAATGTAAATGGCTTTAAAAGGGAGACGCCATCAATGTTTGATCGGTGGGGACCCCCAGTGATTGGTAGAATGAAGTTGTCCCCATTACTGCTCACACAGGGGCACAGCAGCATGGCCATAGGGTCACTTGAACCTGGTCCCACTTACTTCAATGTGACGGAGCTGTGGTACCAGTGACGGCACTTGGGTTTCTTAATTCTGCCGATTTGTGGATGTTCAGAGGTCAATCCACCCCCCCCACTCCCCCCAAAGAAATAAACACTGATGGTCATCAATATTTAAGTCTTGTTTGGGAAAACCCCTTTAAAAGGTCACAACTATGTATTCACATGTGTGGGGTTGATGCCATTTAGGCTGAGTTCACATCACCAATCAGCCTTTCCGTTCTCCTGCTCCGTTTAGGAGCAGGAGAACGTAAAGGATGGAAAAGGCACATAACTGACGCCAAACTGAGCCCTTAGGACCCCATAGACTATAATGGGGTCCGTTATGTTTCCGCTCAGAAGATGATTTTGAAGCGGAGACAAAAGTTGTGCGCGCAGGACTTGTCTCAGATTTAAAATCATCTTCTGAGCGGAAACATAACGGACCCGATTATAGTCTATGGGGTCCTAAGGGCTAAGTTTGACTCAGTTTGGCGTCAGTTATGTGCCTTTTCTGTCCTTTACGTTCTCCTGCATCTAAACGGAGCAGGAGAACGGAAAGGCTGAACGGTGATGTGAACGAAGCCCTATAAAAAGACGCGACAAAAACAGAACAGGATTGAGGTGCAACTGGCGACATGAACATTAATGAATGAAACTAGATATTTATGCCTCTCGTACACAGCCCCCTCCTTACAGGCCCCTTCAGCAGTGCCCCCACGTCTCACCTTAAAGCATCTATTAACTCATAGAGTTTCTGCACCTCGATTCTCAGGTTGTTGGCATGGCCCAAATTGTAGGTTGTCTCGCCAGCGCTGCGGATTCAAATAAAACACAAAACATTTTGCAGACTGTTTGTCAGATAATTACCCCTTGTCACGGGTGCACAATATGAGGGAGAGCAGGAGAGATGCGGCCGGCCCCCGCTCCCACCCACATAGACTTTCACAGATTAGTTTACATTCAGCAGACTTTGATTTGGAATATAACAGATATTAGAGAACGCCATGCTCCGGGGTCCGGGCACACGGCTGAGGCAACCAGAGGCCATAAAAAGACACATAAATGGGAATATGGGGGGAAAAAAAGGATTTTCTGGGGTCCGAATGGCTGAATCCCTGCTAATCACGTTTTTATTACATCCCATGGACACATCAGGAAATCATGTCACCTCTAAGGAGAGACAGAGATATAATGAACACGTACTTTATAGACTGCGCCATCCTGATGTATTCAGGGGCCTTTTCATCCACCCTCTCCATACAGGCCCGGAGTCTCTGTAATAAAAAGTCAAAGTGTCATCTTCCTGTACCCCAAATGTTACTATCCTGTACCCCAAGTGTCAGTGTCATTATCCTGTACCCAGAGTGTCAGTGTCATTATCCTGTACCCCGAGTGTCAGTGTCATTATCCTGTACCCCGAGTGTCAGTGTCATTATCCAGTACCCCAAGTGTCAGTGTGTCATTATCCTTTACCCCAAGTGTCAGTGTCATTATCCTATACCCAGAGTGTCAGTGTCATTATCCTGTACCCCAAGTGTCAGTGTCATTATCCTGTACCCCAAGTGTCAGTGTCATTATCCTGTACCCCAAGTGTCAGTGTCATTATCCTGTACCCCAAGTGTCAGTGTGTCATTATCCTGTACCCCGAGTGTCAGTGTGTCATTATCCTGTACCCCGAGTGTCAGTGTCATTATCCTGTACCCCAAGTGTCAGTGTCATTATCCTGTACCCCAAGTGTCAGTGTCATTATCCTGTACCCCAAGTGTCAGCGTCATTATCCTGTACCCCGAGTGTCAGTGTCATTATCCTGTACCCCGAGTGTCAGTGTCATTATCCTGTACCCCAAGTGTCAGTGTCATTATCCTGTACCCCAAGTGTCAGTGTCATTATCCTGTACCCCAAGTGTCAGTGTCCTTATCCTGTACCCCAAGTGTCATTGTATCAGATCTTAAAGCACCATAAAGCCCATAACTAGAAAACACTTGGGTGATGCACATTTTCTTTGCTCCCCTGCCCATCTGACACATGCAGATTTACCTGGTAGATCTTGACGATTTCTGGTGTGTGCTCTTTCTCATCCATTTGCATTTCCCTCTTTAGTAGTGTGTCCTTACAGTGCTGGCAGCAGCGGATCTTATCATCATCCTTCTCCTCCAGGACGGAGCTGACACTGCTGAGGCTGCTGATGCTGCCCCGACGGGAGGTCTGAGCGCTAGTGTTGGGGGATAAGTTAGGACTGCCGTGGGCAGAGATGGAGTGTTTGCTGGCGCTGGTCAATTTATCTGTCAAGGCAAAAGCAAGAGACAGAACTAAAGTTTTACTGAGACTGTAAATTCTTCTATCACAGTCACAAGCGGTAAAAATGTGAAAATATAGACTAATTCTGGAAGAACATCAACACACGGAGCCTGAAGGCGGCTGGCGGACACAGACGACGGACAAAATTATCTCATATCTCACTGGCAAATGGAATGGTGATAAGCTCTGTGCATCTCTTGCACATAATGGACCCACAAAGCCGGCAATGGTGGCGCCTGTTGCGGATGGTGAATTTGTTCCCGCAGTCTGGACAGAAGGGCACATCTTGGTCGCTGACCCACGGCACCACAGACCTCTCTATTACTGGGAGAGAAGCAACACACAAGTTAAAGGGGTTGTCAGGCAAAAAAACATCAACATTAGTCATCGGAATATCCCTTTACCCCAGTCCTTAGAGGAGCAGAGCCGTACCTCTGATCCTGGCAGACTCCGTATTAGTGCGATCAAACGATGTTAGCTGGAGACAAACAGACAGGGAGCGTTAATGACTGAATGCTGACTCTGCTGCTAAGTTCTATTTATGATCTTATATACGTTAGATGAATTTTTATTCCTTTTATTTATTTACTCATTCCCATATAATACAGACAGACAGGAAGCAAAAATTAAAGAGGCCATTTCCAGGCATTTCCTGCACGTAGGAAGGAAGCAGGAAGTAGAGAGCACCAGGGACCGGGGCAGTGTCTGAACAGCAGAGGTGGAGTATCAGTCCTCTTAATAACATTGATGTATCTTCTGATAGTCCATGAGCCAGAAACGCTGGCGCTGATTTGCCCTATAATTCACGCCAACTTCGTGCAGAAGTTATAGTAAATCCGTTAGACTGTGGTTGGTCACGCCCTCCTTCTAAGCGGCACCCACTTTTTAAAAAGAGACGAGAGCTGCGTATTTTTGCATAAATGATGCTTGCACAAAAATCTGCGACTTTATGATGACAGAAAGGGCCGTGTCTGCAAGATCAGACTACACAGTTGGTTGTCTGTTACCATGGAGACACACAGGTCTGTTTAGGCGCTGTAGACACAAAACGCTTGGAAATTTTTAAGAGGAACTTATCATAAAGCGGCTTCATTTCTCATCGGAGAGACATTAAGGCAATAAAAAATAAATAAAAATAGTAGCGAAGGTGAACTTCGGCGCTAACCCAGATGAAACGCACCTTTTCTAGGCGTATGATTAGCTTGTTGACTTCCACTACGTAGTGATCGATTCTAGCAGCTCGGTGCCTCTTAAAGTCAGACAGGTGACTCCGCATTGCCCCTGAGAAAAGGCCAAAGGAAACGTTTAAAGAAGTCAATCCCCCAAAATCGCAGGAGAGGGGATGCAAGCAAGCAATATGGCGAGATACCATGACCCTTTATGTACAGAGAACCAGCCTGTGACACAGCACTGCCACCGAGGCTGGAATCAGGATGGGGGTGCACATTTAAAAGATACACCCCCATCCTGCCCCTGCTCCTTTGTGCTGTGTCCAGTGTACTCCAGTCTGCAGACGTAGAGTCTGGATTGCCTCCTCTTTGAGTTCCAGCCACGAGGACCCCTTTAAATGAACTCACCAATTTCCTGTGGGTCCCACATACACGGGTCCACTCCTCCATAGCTGAATGCCTCATAGCGATCCTGGGATCCACCTTCGGCCCGCTCGCCTCCATCCTTCTTCAGCAGTTTGTTCTTTGCTTTCTTAGCAATTTGCACCAGATCTTAAAGAGCAGAAGAGAATACCATCAGACAGAGCCATGAGTCACGATACAAGATTAGGGAGGGTCCTGCCTATCAGGTCATATGGAAGCCCCAGAGGCGCCGCTACAAAGAGTGGAGGACTCTAGAGGACCATGTATTGAATGAATTCAACCCATGCCATGTAATACCACATTTCTCCTGTAGGGGCTGCTGCAGGAGAAACGAGCACTCCCCCAGAGGTCCCTAGTGGACAGGATCTTTGGGTTGGTCTATGGCAGGGCTGGCCAACCTGCGGCTCCCCAGCTGTTGTAAAACTACAACTCCCACCATGCCCTGCTGTAGGCCGATAGCTGTAGGCAGACTGGGCATGCTGGGAGTTGTAGTTTTGCAACAGCTGGAGAGCCGCAGGTTGACCATCCCTGGTCTATGGCTTGTGTTCAGTTCTACTGAATGGTACTGAGCTGCAATACCAGGTGCAACCTGTGGAAAGATGTGGCGCTGTTTGTAAAAGAAAGCAGCAGAGTTTTTCTATACCGGGGACGTAACACTCACTTTTGAGCTGCCCTTTGACCTCACGGTCTTCAGTGGAGTGCTCCTCCTCGTAGTGGCACTGCAGCTGGTAAAAGGACTGCAGATCCTTCAGGCACAACGGGCACAGGAACCCTTCACGCACTTCACCCTGTTCATCAAACGGGGCATTGTAGTGCGCCGCCATGAGTGTCCCGGGCGCACCCCACCTCTTCAGACGCACCTGCGGAGGCAGAAGGTAAAGTCCTGTCACTGTACAGAGCTATGGGGTCCGGGGGCTGATTTATGGGGTCACCATATCGGTCCTGTTTGGGCACTGCTGGGACTGGCAGGGGTGCTGCAGAGGGGTGTACTATACGGGTGCCCGCTGAGATGAACGCTGCCAGGCTGTAAGTATAAATAATCAATGTCGGGGAGCCCCGCCAAGGAGCACTGATCGGAGGGGGGGGGGGGGGGGGCAGTCACCTCACTTACAGGGGGACAGGGCACATCTGTCTATCCAGAGGGGTCAGTGACACACAAGCTGGGCGACAGTCAGTACAGTTCTCATCAGACCCAGTGCCCCCCAAAAATGGGGTGACCCCAAATATGCCGAGAGTCACACAGCTGTCTCTCTCTATACACCCTCAGTCTCTCCTGTCACACAGCTGTCTCTCTCTATACACCCTCAGTCTCCCCTGTCACACAGCTGTCTCTCTCTATACACCCTCAGTCTCCCCTGTCACACAGCTGTCTCTCTCTATACACCCTCAGTCTCCCCTGTCACACAGCTGTCTCTCTCTATACACCCTCAGTCTCCCCTGTCACACAGCTGTCTCTCTCTATACACCCTCAGTCTCTCCAGTCACACAGCTGTCTCTCTCTATACACCCTCAGTCTCTCCTGTCACACAGCTGTCTCTCTCTATACACCCTCAGTCTCTCCAGTCACACAGCTGTCTCTCTCTATACACCCTCAGTCTCTCCTGTCACACAGCTGTCTCTCCATACACCCTCAGTCTCTCCATACACACAGCTGTCTCTCCATACACCCTCAGTCTCTCCTGTCACACAGCTGTCTCTCTCTATACACCCTCAGTCTCTCCAGTCACACAGCTGTCTCTCTCTATACACCCTCAGTCTCTCCTGTCACACAGCTGTCTCTCCATACACCCTCAGTCTCTCCATACACACAGCTGTCTCTCCATACACCCTCAGTCTCTCCATACACACAGCTGTCTCTCCATACACCCTCAGTCTCTCCATACACACAGCTGTCTCTCTATACACCCTCAGTCTCTCCTGTCACACAGCTGTCTCTCCATACACCCTCAGTCTCTCCATACACACAGCTGTCTCTCCATACACCCTCAGTCTCTCCTGTCACACAGCTGTCTCTCTCTATACACCCTCAGTCTCCCCTGTCACACAGCTGTCTCTCTCTATACACCCTCAGTCTCTCCAGTCACACAGCTGTCTCTCTCTATACACCCTCAGTCTCTCCTGTCACACAGCTGTCTCTCCATACACCCTCAGTCTCTCCATACACACAGCTGTCTCTCCATACACCCTCAGTCTCTCCAGTCACACGGCTGTCTCACCATACGCTGTACACTCTCGGTATCCGTCTCTCCTGCCGTTGAGCTGTGCCCTCATTCTCCGTATCATCCCTTTCTTACCCCCGGTTATCGGTGTCCCTCCCTTTTCCTCCGCCGGACGCCATAGCTGTCACTCGACGTTCGACCTTAGGTCGCCTGACAGAGAAAGTAGAGTGCCGAGCAATCCATTGTCAGGCCTGGCAGAAGAGGGCGGCCCCAGATGTCAGCTCCGTCACGTGACAGGAAGAAGCTGATTACAGTAATGTTACTAGTGGTATTATCACTATTATTAGTATTAATACCGTTATTTATATTATTATTATTATCATCATCATCATCATCACTATTATTAGTATTGATACTGTTATTGCTACTATTATCAGTATTATTAGTATTAATACTACTATTATTATTATTATTATTATTATTATTATTACTTGTATTATCATGTTTACTTTGATAGTTGCTGCTGAGCAGTTATTGTTAATATATTTGTTAATATCAGTGTCATATACACATACACAATTGTATCCCATTATTCTGAGTACTTTTGCAGTCGGCAGCTCGTAGCTCATGAAGGAGGTCACGTGTGGTGAGCTGGCTCGGTGGGTATATAAGGTGTGGTGAGCTGGCTCGGTAGGTATATAAGATGTGGTGAGCTGGCTCGGTAGGTATATAAGATGTGGTGAGCTGGCTCGGTAGGTATATAAGGTGCGGTGAGCTGGCTCGGTGGGTATATAAGGTGTGGTGAGCTGGCTTGGTGGGCATATAAGGTGTGGTGAGCTGGCTCGGTGGGTATATAAGGTGTAGTGAGCTGGCTCGGTGGGTATAAGCTGCGGTGAGCTGGCTCGGTGGGTATAAGGTGTGGTGAGCTGGCTCGGTGGGCATATAAGGTATGGTGAGCTGGCTCGGTAGGTATATAAGGTGTGGTGAGCTGGCTCGGTGGGTATATAAGATGTGGTGAGCTGGCTCGGTGGGTATATAAGGTGTGGTGAACTGGCTCGGTGGGTATATAAGGTGTGGTGAGCTGGCTCGGTGGGTATATAAGGTGTAGTGAGCTGGCTCGGTGGTTATATAAGGTGTGGTGAACTGGCTCGGTGGGTATATAAGGTGTGGTGAGCTGGCTCGGTGGGTATATAAGGTGTAGTGAGCTGGCTCGGTGGTTATATAAGGTGTGGTGAACTGGCTCGGTGGGTATATAAGGTGTGGTGAACTGGCTCGGTGGGTATATAAGGTGTGGTGAGCTGGCTCGGTGGGTATATAAGGTGTGGTGAGCTGGCTCAGTGGGTATATAAGGTGTGAACGTAAGCTATGAAGTTGCGTGAGGGCGGAGGACACCCTACAGGGGAGCAGCTCACCCCAAAATGACCCAGGGGCACCAGACGTGAGTCTAACACAACAGTGCAGAGAACCTACTGCGTCTGGGGCTCCGGACCAGACGGACGGTAATGGCTAAATACTATGCTCCGTAAGGACCTCCTGACGTCACTGCATCAGGTGGCACTCCAAGATCACGTGGATCGGAAATAGGAGAGCCGCGCTCTTTTTCACATGTATCATGGCGCTCGCTAGGGTCAGCAGCGCGGGGAGTGAACTAAAAAACTCCTGCAGCGTTGTAGAAGTGCGCAGAGCCTACTGATTAAGTAACTTATTTGGTACTGAAACTGTTGGGGATGTGCTGTGAGGGATTTTACACCGGGGGGAGCAGCTGCATGGATGCTGAGGGAGGGGGTATCTTGTATGGGGGGGCAGCTGCGTGGATGCTGAGGGAGGGGGTATCTTGTATGGGGGGCAGCTGCATGGATGCTGAGGGAGGGGGTATCTTGTATGGGGGGGGGACAGCTGCGTGGATGCTGAGGGAGGGGGTATCTTATATGGGGGGCAGCTGCGTGGATGCTGAGGGAGGGGGTATCTTATATGGGGGGCAGCTGCGTGGATGCTGAGGGAGGGGGTATCTTGTATGGGGGGGGGCAGCTGCGTGGATGCTGAGGGAGGGGGTATCTTGTATGGGGGCAGCTGCGTGGATGCTGAGGGAGGGGGTATCTTGTATGGGGGGGCAGCTGCGTGGATGCTGAGGGAGGGGGTATCTTGTATGGGGGGCAGCTGTGTGGATGCTGAGGGAGGGGGTATCTTGTATGGGGGGCAGCTGTGTGGATGCTGAGGGAGGGGGTATCTTGTATGGGGGGCAGCTGTGTGGATGCTGAGGGAGGGGGTATCTTGTATGGGGGGCAGCTGTGTGGATGCTGAGGGAGGGGGTATCTTGTATGGGGGGCAGCTGTGTGGATGCTGAGGGAGGGGGTATCTTGTATGGGGGGCAGCTGTGTGGATGCTGAGGGAGGGGGTATCTTGTATGGGGGGCAGCTGCGTGGATGCTGAGGGAGGGGGTATCTTGTATGGGGGGCAGCTGCGTGGATGCTGAGGGAGGGGGTATCTTGTATGGGGGGCAGCTGAGGGAGGGGGTATCTTGTATGGGGGGCAGCTGCGTGGATGCTGAGGGAGGGGGTATCTTATATGGGGGGCAGCTGCGTGGATGCTGAGGGAGGGGGTATCTTGTATGGGGGGCAGCTGCGTGGATGCTGAGGGAGGGGCCATCTTGTATGGGGGGCAGCTGCGTGGATGCTGAGGGAGGGGGTATCTTGTATGGGGGGCAGCTGCGTGGATGCTGAGGGAGGGGGTATCTTGTATGGGGGGCAGCTGTGTGGATGCTGAGGGAGGGGGTATCTTGTATGGGGGACAGCTGCGTGGATGCTGAGGGAGGGGGTATCTTGTATGGGTGGATGTTGAGGGAGGGGGTATCTTGTATGGGGGGCAGCTGCGTGGATGCTGAGGGAGGGGGTATCTTGTATGGTGGGGACAGCTGCGTGGATGCTGAGGGAGGGGGTATCTTGTATGGGGGGGCAGCTGCGTGGATGCTGAGGGAGGGGGTATCTTGTATGGGGGGCAGCTGCATGGATGCTGAGGGAGGGGGTATCTTGTATGGGGGGGATGCTGAGGGAGGGGGTATCTTGTATGGGGGGGGGGGACAGCTGCGTGGATGCTGAGGGAGGGGGTATCTTGTATGGGGGGGGCAGCTGCGTGGATGCTGAGGGAGGGGGTATCTTGTATGGGGGGGATGCTGAGGGAGGGGGTATCTTGTATGGGGGGGGGACAGCTGCGTGGATGCTGAGGGAGGGGGTATCTTGTATGGGGGGGGCAGCTGCGTGGATGCTGAGGGAGGGGGTATCTTGTATGGGGGGGATGCTGAGGGAGGGGGTATCTTGTATGGGGGGGGCAGCTGCGTGGATGCTGAGGGAGGGGGTATCTTGTATGGGGGGGGCAGCTGCGTGGATGCTGAGGGAGGGGGTATCTTGTATGGGGGGGGCAGCTGCGTGGATGCTGAGGGAGGGGGTATCTTGTATGGGGGGGGCAGCTGTGTGGATGCTGAGGGAGGGGGTATCTTGTATGGGGGCAGCTGTGTGGATGCTGAGGGAGGGGGTATCTTGTATGGGGGGCAGCTGTGTGGATGCTGAGGGAGGGGGTATCTTGTATGGGGGGGGGACAGCTGCGTGGATGCTGAGGGAGGGGGTATCTTGTATGGGGGGCAGCTGCGTGGATGCTGAGGGAGGGGGTATCTTGTATGGGGGGCAGCTGCGTGGATGCTGAGGGAGGGGGTATCTTGTATGGGGGGCAGCTGCGTGGATGCTGAGGGAGGGGGTATCTTATATGGGGGGCAGCTGCGTGGATGCTGAGGGAGGGGGTATCTTGTATGGGGGGGCAGCTGCGTGGATGCTGAGGGAGGGGGTATCTTGTATGGGGGGCAGCTGCGTGGATGCTGAGGGAGGGGCCATCTTGTATGGGGGGCAGCTGCGTGGATGCTGAGGGAGGGGGTATCTTGTATGGGGGGCAGCTGCGTGGATGCTGAGGGAGGGGGTATCTTGTATGGGGGGCAGCTGCGTGGATGCTGAGGGAGGGGGTATCTTGTATGGGGGGCAGCTGCGTGGATGCTGAGGGAGGGGGTATCTTGTATGGGGGGCAGCTGTGTGGATGCTGAGGGAGGGGGTATCTTGTATGGGGGGCAGCTGCGTGGATGCTGAGGGAGGGGGTATCTTGTATGGGGGGCAGCTGCGTGGATGCTGAGGGAGGGGGTATCTTGTATGGGGGGATGTTGAGGGAGGGGGTATCTTGTATGGGGGGGGACAGCTGCGTGGATGCTGAGGGAGGGGGTATCTTGTATGGGGGGCAGCTGCGTGGATGCTGAGGGAGGGGGTATCTTGTATGGGGGGCAGCTGTGTGGATGCTGAGGGAGGGGGTATCTTGTATGGGGGGCAGCTGTGTGGATGCTGAGGGAGGGGGTATCTTGTATGGGGGGCAGCTGTGTGGATGCTGAGGGAGGGGGTATCTTGTATGGGGGGCAGCTGTGTGGATGCTGAGGGAGGGGGTATCTTGTATGGGGGGCAGCTGCGTGGATGCTGAGGGAGGGGGTATCTTGTATGGGGGGATGTTGAGGGAGGGGGTATCTTGTATTAGGGGGCAGCTGCGTGGATGCTGAGGGAGGGGGTATCTTGTATGGGGGGCAGCTGCGTGGATGCTGAGGGAGGGGGTATCTTGTATGGGGGGCAGCTGCGTGGATGCTGAGGGAGGGGGTATCTTGTATGGGGGGCAGCTGTGTGGATGCTGAGGGAGGGGGTATCTTGTATGGGGGGCAGCTGTGTGGATGCTGAGGGAGGGGGTATCTTGTATGGGGGGCAGCTGCGTGGATGCTGAGGGAGGGGGTATCTTGTATGGGGGGATGTTGAGGGAGGGGGTATCTTGTATGGGGGGGGACAGCTGCGTGGATGCTGAGGGAGGGGGTATCTTGTATGGGGGGATGTTGAGGGAGGGGGTATCTTGTATGGGGGGGGGCAGCTGTGTGGATGCTGAGGGAGGGGGTATCTTGTATGGGGGCAGCTGCGTGGATGCTGAGGGAGGGGGTATCTTGTATGGGGGGCAGCTGCATGGATGCTGAGGGAGGGGGTATCTTGTATGGGGGCAGCTGCGTGGATGCTGAGGGAGGGGGTATCTTGTATGGGGGCAGCTGCGTGGATGCTGAGGGAGGGGGTATCTTGCGTGGATGCTGAGGGAGGGGGTATCTTGTATGGGGGGCAGCTGTGTGGATGCTGAGGGAGGGGGTATCTTGTATGGGGGGCAGCTGCATGGATGCTGAGGGAGGGGGTATCTTGTATGGGGGACAGCTGCGTGGATGCTGAGGGAGGGGGTATCTTGTATGGGGGGGACAGCTGCGTGGATGCTGAGGGAGGGGGTATCTTGTATGGGGGGCAGCTGCGTGGATGCTGAGGGAGGGGGTATCTTGTATGGGGGGGGACAGCTGCGTGGATGCTGAGGGAGGGGGTATCTTGTATGGGGGGGGACAGCTGCGTGGATGCTGAGGGAGGGGGTATCTTGTATGGGGGGGGACAGCTGCGTGGATGCTGAGGGAGGGGGTATCTTGTATGGGGGGCAGCTGCGTGGATGCTGAGGGAGGGGGTATCTTATATGGGGGGCAGCTGCGTGGATGCTGAGGGAGGGGGTATCTTATATGGGGGGCAGCTGCGTGGATGCTGAGGGAGGGGGTATCTTGTATGGGGGGCAGCTGCGTGGATTCTGAGGGAGGGGGTATCTTGTATGGGGGGCAGCTGCATGGATGCTGAGGGAGGGGGTATCTTGTATGGGGAGCAGCTGCGTGGATGCTGAGGGAGGGGGTATCTTGTATGGGGGGCAGCTGCGTGGATGCTGAGGGAGGGGGTATCTTGTATGGGGGGCAGCTGCGTGGATGCTGAGGGAGGGGGTATCTTGTATGGGGGGATGTTGAGGGAGGGGCTATCTTGTATTAGGGGGCAGCTGCGTGGATGCTGAGGGAGGGGGTATCTTGTATGGGGGCAGCTGCGTGGATGCTGAGGGAGGGGGTATCTTGTATGGGGGGCAGCTGTGTGGATGCTGAGGGAGGGGGTATCTTGTATGGGGGGATGTTGAGGGAGGGGGTATCTTGTATGGGGGGATGTTGAGGGAGGGGGTATCTTGTATGGGGGGGCAGCTGCGTGGATGCTGAGGGAGGGGGTATCTTGTATGGGGGGATGTTGAGGGAGGGGGTATCTTGTATTAGGGGGCAGCTGCGTGGATGCTGAGGGAGGGGGTATCTTGTATGGGGGCAGCTGCGTGGATGCTGAGGGAGGGGGTATCTTGTATGGGGGGCAGCTGTGTGGATGCTGAGGGAGGGGGTATCTTGTATGGGGGGATGTTGAGGGAGGGGGTATCTTGTATGGGGGGATGTTGAGGGAGGGGGTATCTTGTATGGGGGGGCAGCTGCGTGGATGCTGAGGGAGGGGGTATCTTGTATGGGGGGATGTTGAGGGAGGGGGTATCTTGTATTAGGGGGCAGCTGCGTGGATGCTGAGGGAGGGGGTATCTTGTATGGGGGCAGCTGCGTGGATGCTGAGGGAGGGGGTATCTTGTATGGGGGCAGCTGCGTGGATGCTGAGGGAGGGGGTATCTTGTATGGGGGGCAGCTGTGTGGATGCTGAGGGAGGGGGTATCTTGTATGGGGGGATGTTGAGGGAGGGGGTATCTTGTATGGGGGGATGTTGAGGGAGGGGGTATCTTGTATGGGGGGATGTTGAGGGAGGGGGTATCTTGTATTAGGGGGCAGCTGCGTGGATGCTGAGGGAGGGGGTATCTTGTATGGGGGCAGCTGCGTGGATGCTGAGGGAGGGGGTATCTTGTATGGGGGGCAGCTGTGTGGATGCTGAGGGAGGGGGTATCTTGTATGGGGGGATGTTGAGGGAGGGGGTATCTTGTATGGGGGGATGTTGAGGGAGGGGGTATCTTGTATGGGGGGGCAGCTGCGTGGATGCTGAGGGAGGGGGTATCTTGTATGGGGGGGCAGCTGCGTGGATGCTGAGGGAGGGGGTATCTTGTATGGGGGGGCAGCTGTGTGGATGCTGAGGGAGGGGGTATCTGGTTGTATGTGAAGGGGGACAGCAGTGTGTGGGATTGTATGTTGTTGGTAGTGTGTGTAAAGGCTGTATTACAGAGGCAGATTTTCCAGGCACTAAGGAAGGAATCGCCTGCTTGCTGAGGAGACCACTGCTATTACATGCAGCGATCGTTATACCATCGCTTGTCTCAATGCTGTACAGTTATTTGTAAGCGGCAGACTGTAATTAGCACAATCTGCCTTTTGCTTGCTCATCGGCGGTATTAGGCCTCATGCACACAACCGTCCATTTTTTCTTGGGGACGGATCCGTTTGGCGTTGACACAATATGGTGCATTTGCAAACGGATCCGTCCCCCATTGACTTTCAATGTAAAGTCAGGGTATATTTTAACTTGAAGCGTCCCCATCACCATGTGAACGCCTCTGTTAGAATATAACATCGGATTTGAGTTAGATCGTGATAACTCAGATCCGACAGTATATTCTAACATAGAGGCGTTCCCATGGTGATGGGGACGCTTCAAGTTAGAATATACTAAGAACTGTACATGACTGCTGCCTGGCAGCACCCGATCTCTTACAGGGGGCTCTGATCCGCACAATTAACCCCTCAGGTGCCACACCTGAGGGGTTAATTGTGCGTATCATAGCCCCATGTAAGAGATCAGATGCTGCCAGGCAGGAGGGGGCAGACCCTCCCTCCCCTGTATTACATTCATTGGTGGCCAGTGCGGCCCCACCTCCCTCCCTCCCCCTGTATTAATTTATTGGTAGCCCCCCCCCCCCCCCCTCTTCCCCCATCATTGGTGGCAGCGGAGAGTTCCGATCGGAGTCCCAGTTTAATCGCTGGGGCTCCGATCGGTTACCATGGCAACCAGGACACTACTGCAGCTTTGGTTGCCATGGTTACTTAGCAATTTTAGAAGCATTATACTTACCTGCGCTGTCTGTGACCGGCCGGGCCCTCCTCTTACTGGGTAAGTGAAAAGTCTGTGCGGTGCATTGCTTATAGCACAGACCTGTCACTTACCAGTAGGAGGAGCGCCCGGACTGCAGTAACGTCCTGGTTGCCATGGTAACCGATCAGAGCCCCAGCTATTAAACTGGGACTCCGATCCGAACTCTCCGCTGCCACCAATGATGGGGGGTGGGGGGGCCGCATTGGCCACCAATACATGTAATACAGGGGAGGGAGGGGGACCGCACTGGCCACCAATGAATTTAAATGCGTCCGGCTCTTGAGAGAAGAAGAGCGCAGGCAGCGCTCCGGACACCCCCCCTCCCCATAAGAGAGCGCAGGCAGCGCTCAGGAAGCAGCCCTAAGAGGAAGAGTGCAGGAGGCTCTCAGAGGAGAACCCTGACCTGCCCCCAGAAGAAAGGAGAGCGCAAGCAGCACTCAAGGTTGGGAGGAAGAAGGAGAGCGCAGTTAGCGCTCAGAAGATATCCTTGGACTGGAATAAGTAACCCCTGCTCAGCATTACCTACTGCCACCAAACCCTATTTACCCCTGCATTAACCCCTACTGCCCCCTCCTGCCTGGCAGCACCTGATCTTTTACAGGGGGCTGTGATCCACACAATTAACCCCTCAGGTGCGGCACCTGAGGGGTTAATTGTGCGGCTCACAGCCCCCTGTAAGAGATCAGGTGCTGGCAGGGAGCAGTCATGTACACAGTTCTTAGTATATTCTAACTTGAAGCGTCACCATCACTATGGGAACGCCTCTGTGTTAGAATATACTGTCAGATCTGAGTTTTCAGATTTAACTCAAATCCGATGGTATATTTTAACATAGAGGCGTTCCCATGGTGATGGGGACGCTTCAAGTTAAAATATACAATCGGATTGGAGAAAACTCAGATCCGATGGTATAATAGGGACTCCGTTTGCAATTGCACCATATTGTGTCAACGTCAAACGGATCAGTCCCCATTGACTTGCATTGTAAGTCAGGACGGATCCGTTTGGCTCCGCACGGCCAGGAGGACACCAAAATGACTTTTTCCTTCATGTCCGTGGATCCTCCAAAAATCGAGGAAGACCCACAGAAGAAAAAACGGACACGGAACCCATTTTTGCAGACCGCAAAAAAAAACGGTCGTGTGCATGAGGCCTAAGGCTGTGAGGAACCTAGAGCACAGGTATTAGAGGGGGGTGTAGAGCAGATGTACCACAGGGAGGAGGATCTGGAACAAATGCACTCGAGGGAAGAGATACTAGAGGGGATCCTGCTGTAGTGGTACTAGGGTGAGCAGTACCTAGTAAAGGCACAACATGTAGGACCACCCTAGAGCAGGGCAACTATAGGTAAGAGGGCCTGAGGTTAGAGGGCTATTTAGCAGAGGCACTAAAAGGAGATGGAATTGGAGTAGCAAAGCTAGAGGGAATGGGTCCTGTGGGTGCAGAGGTGCCAGAGGGAGGAGGACAACAGTGGGTGTAGTCTGGGGGTACATGGGGGACCAGTGGGGTGGGGGGTACATGGGGGACCAGAAGTGTTAGAATATTGCCACTCCTCTGTAGAAGATTACAAATCGCTGACATGGGCAAGATTACATTGGTTATTCCGGTCCCCAGTGCATGGAACGGGCGGCACATATGTCTCAATATGGGAGCATCTCACCAGATAAAAAAAAGTCCTGCTTGAAAGAGTGTGACGTGCCCTACAATGCTGTTTAGTTTACTATTTTTAATCCTGCATATTTTTTTTTATAGGGATAACCATAATTTGTGGTTAAATAAATAATATTTTTAGATAAATAAAATATGTAAACATTTCAAATAATTGTATTTTTTTTTATTTTTTAATAACTATATACTTTGGGAAACTGTAGCCGTGCATGTGTCTCCGATGGCACACTCTGGGGGAATTGATCATGAGGAGAATATTTGAAGTCAGTTTTGCTTGAGTCTGGGTTGGAGAACTTTATTCCACATTCATCACACGTCACAGGTTGTCTGATAAATGTGGCTTGTTCTTACACCCAACACTTCTTCTAGAGAAGCTCCTCCCGTTTTCCTATTTTTTCCCTCCTGGAATGAGATTGCGACTTTTAAAAAAAAGTCTCAATGATAAATCTGGAGTGAAGCTCATTAACATAGCTAACCACACCCACTTTTCCATCCATATTACAAAACTGGCATGAGTTGTGTAAAAATGCAAAATTTGGCGCAATTAATGGCAAACAAAAGTTGCAAAAGCCATATTTTGCACTTTTTGATGCCAGAATTCTGGAGGGAAGTTCTGATAAATCAGGGCCTATGTATGATGTAACAGACACACACATTACACAGCCTTAGTGACCTTTGCTACTAGGGAGCAGCATCTACTGCTACGAGGGGACTCCCTGCATTGTACGATGCTTCAATCATGTGTCACAGAAAGGACAATTCTGATGCTCACCTACTCTAACAATGTTCCTAACTGCACAATCTCTCCTAGTCCACAGTCACTCCTTAATTCCCCTATACGGGGAAGGTACAGTGGGGTCAAAATAACTGACTAGTGACAGATCAGCCAAAATCAAGTAAAAACTAAGCGGAAACCAAATGAGCCAGGACAGACAAAAACACATGGAAACAGCAGACACAAATCAATAACCAAATTCCACCAAAATCAATACTGGGAGAGACATTTACACTGTCGCTCCTGCACAGTATGCCAGGCAGGGTCGCTAAATCCTATGTCTGAAAAGGACCTCAGCAGTATGAATACTCCATAATAAAGGAAAAAGGTCCTTTTGGGCTATGGGAAATAGCCGACTCACACTGAAGTGACTAAGGGTCCATTCACATGTTCGTAAGTGTTTTACGGATCCGCAGGACACAGCAATTTGCGGACTGTACATCGCGACACTATAATAGAAAATGACTAATCTTGTCCGCAATTGCGGACAAGAATAGGACATGTTCTATTTTTCCCCTTTTATCCTTCATGATGGCATACCATGAGAGATGACCCGCCTCCAACCAGGTAGGGACAGGAAAAATAAATTTGACCCTCCTCCGGCTCCTCACTGTCTTCCTGTCCCTCCTGGTGGTAGACGGGTTATTCCTCACGGCACTTGCTGTGGGTCCACTTTTGTGCCGGCAGGCGGGGTGGCGATTTTACTGTCATTATGCCTAGGCACATGAGGGATGCAGGCAGCACCCGTTCCCTAGTTGGGCATTGGGGTGCTGGAAGTCTGTAGGTAAGGGACCCTGCTCTGCGTGCCGGGGTGGAGGTCCATGTGCCAACCAGACACTTAGTTCCTCCTGTCTTTTCAGCGCTCCTCATGGCATCCCGAATCTTCGGTGCATGACTATGACGTAACAGGAAGTCGCATGCGTTCCAGCGGTACTTCTGGTTGTGTGACTAACGTAGGGGGTGGAGATCAAGGCGGAAGTCACCCTCTGATCTGAGGTCTGCAGGTAAGGAGAAATAAAAAGGGGGACAAACATGGCAGAGGTCTGACAGTACGTTGGAATTGGGATCAGGCCAGATGGAGTCCGCCATGGGTCCTGCTGCTGTGGGGTACTTTACTTGGGGGATGCTGTATATCTTGTACTTATTCTAACCTCCACCCCTAAAATTAGGAAATGTGTAGTGTGTTTGGTAAAATTACCAGAAACATGTACTACAAATATGGCCAAAGATTTGGTTCCATCTATCGGAGGAATTAAGGGACGTAATTAGAGAGGAGATGCGCTCAGCTTTATCCAAACAGCCTGGGTCCGTCTACCTCTAAACGTAGGGAACAAAAAATGATGTATTCTAGCTCCTCAGATTCAGAGCAGGATGCCGACCAAGGAAGTTTTGACTCTGTTGATTCCTCTGGATCTGATACAGATTTTAATTGAGAGAATTGATTAAAGCCATTAGGGCGACCATTGACCTCTCAGACGAAAAAGTCCATAGGTCCGTCCAGGACGAACTGTTTAGTGGACTCGAACATAAGAAAAAACGAGTCTTCCCAGTCCATAAAAATATGCATGATATGATAAAAAGGGAATGGAAGACGCCAGATAGGAAATTATTTATTCCCAAACAATACGACGTAGATTTCCCTTTAGTGAGGAAGATGAAGCCTTGTTAAAGGGTTTCCATCATCCCAAAATTAGTTATGTAGCTGGCTGACATTAGCGATGTGCTAATGTCAGCAGTACATAACTGTGTAACTTTTATCTGCCTATATGCTGCTGTTCGCCCAGAAAACTAACTTTAAAAATATGCAAATGAGCCTCTTGGTGCTATTGGGGCGTTGCTGCAGCACCTAGAGACTCCGTCTCCTCACCGTTTGGCACGCCTATTTTGCTTTGATGGACATCTCTGCTCTGCGCTTTTAAAGTAAAATCCTGCGCCGTCTCATTTAGTAGTCGGCGCAGTGAGTGAAGGACGCTCGCCTGCTGCCGGCTGTCTTCACTTCCGGGGAGCTCTGTGACCTATTCGACACAGGCGCAGTGAGGAAGCAGGTGAGCGTCCTTCACTCACTGCGCCGAATACTAAACGGGACGGCGCAGACGTGGGATTTTACTTTCAAAGAGCAAAGATGTCCATCAAAGCAAAATGGGCGTGCCGAACGGTGAGGAGACGGAGTCACTAGGTGCTGCAGCAACGCCCCAATAGCACCTAGAGGCTCATATGCATTTTTTTAAAGTTAGTTTTCTGGGCGAACAGCAGCATTTAGGGAGATAAGTTACACAGTTATGTACTGCAGACACTAGCACATCGCTAATGTCAGCCAGCTACATAACGAATTTTGTGATGATAGACACCCTTTAACTTCATGCCCTAAAATAGATGTCACTTTCCAAGTTGGTTAAAGGTTCTAATGCCCTTCCCTTTGAGGACATGGGGTCCTTAAAAGACCCCATGGATAAAAAGGTAGATTCACGCCTAAAGAAGACTTGGGAAGCTGCCACGGGTATTTTCAAACCCAATCTAGCCGCCACCTCTGTGTCTCGGTCCCTTAAAAAGTGGTTACAACAATTAGAATCTCTTCTTAGAGAAGGGACGTCTTATGATACGTTGAAAGACTCTTGTCCTCTCTTACTAAAGGCGGTAGATTTCTTGTCTGATTCTACGGCAGAATCAGTTAGGATGGCGGCAAGAACCACTGGGTTAACAGTAGTGGCCAGAAGGGCTTTATGGTTGAAATCCTGGACGGGGGACATAATCCCAGTCCCTCCTCATCAATAAAAGTTGAGTTACTATTCAACCATGTTTTTGGTAAAAAAAAAACGAATGGAACTTTTCGGTTGATAATAAACCTAAAGAGTCTGAACAGATTTATAAAATACGAAAAGTTCAAGATGGAATCCATAAACACCACCATAAACCTGTTAAAAGAAGGGGACTTTTTAACATCAATAGACTTGAAGGATGCGTATTACCATATTCCGGTATGTGAAAGAGCTCAAAAATGTCTTTGTATTGCAGTCTTTCTGGGAACAAAGTTATATAATTTTCAGTTCCAAGTCCTCCCCTTTGGGATCACCTCAGCTCCGAGGGTGTTCACAAAGGTAATGATAGATGTAGTGGCTCACTTGAGGAGACGAAATGTCTTAATAATCCCCTAATCTTCTAATTGTGGGAGATTCAAGAGAATGTCTAGAGAAGACTTTATTTCAGACTTGCCAGACTCTGTTTCAAACAGGTGGGGTGATAAACTGGGAGAAATCAAGCCCCTGCCCTTAACAGAGTTTAATTTTCCTAGGGGTTCGTCTGGAGTCCACCCATCAAAAAAACCTTTCTTCCAACCGAAAAGGTGACAGGAGTAATAGGAAAGGTCTCAAACTTCCAAAATCAGTCAGTTTGTACGATCAGAGAAGCTATGAGACTGTTGGGCACACTAACATCATGTATTCCCGCAGTCAAATGGGCCCAATTCCACACTCGGATCCTCCAGCAGTGGTTATTGGGATGTTGGGACAGAAATCAGGAATCTATATATCAGATAGTTCAAATTCCCTCTTGGGTAAACCATTCCCTACAGTGGTGGATAGATCCAGATCACCTGAGGGAAGGAGTTGCCTGGTCTCCCGATCATCTACAGATTGTTTCAACCGATGCAAGTCTATGGGGATGGGGAGCTTAGTGCTCTCATCACTCCTGTCAAGACCAGATGTCCAGAGATCAGATGGATCTCTCTTCAAACCAGAGGGAATTCTCTGCGGTTTGGAAAGCTCTAAAAGTACTATCCCAATATATAGTGGGGAAGGACATACAAATAGGATCGGACAACACAACCGTAGTAGCCTATCTAAACTATCGAGGAGGAACAAGAAGTGTGGGGCTAAGCAAAATAGTGGAAAAATATTCTCCTGGGCAGAGGTTCATCTAAAATCCCTGTCAGCGATACATTTAAAAGGGTCTTCAAACACAAAAGCAGACTTTTTAAGCAGAGTATCACTGAAGTCGACAGAGTGGAGTCTAGAGGAGCAGGTTTTCCTACAGATAACCTCCTTAGGGGCGATCCCGCAGGTGGATGTGTTTGCCTCCGCAGTGAACACAAAACTAAAAACATTATTTTCCCTAAACCCCTTCGGCGGGAACATAGGGATGGATGCCCTGTCCCAAAAATGGGACTTTCATCTGGTATATGCTTTTCCTCTGATAACCAGTGTGGCGAAACCAACCTCGCCACTGGGCTTTGGAGAGGACTGGCTGCTGGCCTCTTGCCCCTGGATTATGGGCCATATACTAACTTTTGAACCCCTGGTCTGAGTCATGCCATTTTTTAATATGTTGTTCCCCTGAATGGATTGATTGCGAATATGTAATTTTTATGTGAATGTGATGTATGGTTTTAGAGTTATGAAAGTTGGGTAGAAAGTATGTTTAACTGTATGTATAATTGAGTCTCCTCTCAGGATAAGGGGAGGGAATATGCTGGGTGTGTTTCTATTGTCCCATTGTGTGTTTAAAATGGTGATGTCTGTTCTGTTGTCCTCACATGTGTATTGGCGATCTCCCTTTGTCCTCGGAGATAATTGGATTGCTCCTCAGGTTGTCTCCGGGACAGAGAGGAGGAGACCATGATGCATTGTGGGGATATGTTGTCCTATGTCACAGTCTTCATTCTGGTCCTCTGGGGGCGTGAACGATTGGTTGCTGTAGTTACATTGTATGTCTTGTATATACTGATTGGTTGTATTTCAAACCCCTGTGGGCAGTACTATGTTTGTGGTTTATGAATAAAAGAGGCTGTACGTGAAGTACAGTCAGACCACTGTTTGACCCTCAACACGGAGCCTTGTCTCGTTATTGGGGGGATTCGCTGTATGCTGTTAGAGGACCGATTGCCAGGATTGTATGCTTTTCCTGTTCGTCTGCTAGCAGCTATTCGTGAGGTTCCAGTTTGGAGTGCTACTTTGTATCCAGTTCAGGAGTTTGGTGTACTGCAAGTAGCTGTGCCTGTCTCTCAGAAAGGGGCTTATCGCCTAAACGGATTTTAAACCCCTTGTCTGCTGAAACGGTCCTTACAACCAGGGTACTAAAAAAGATACGTCAGGACAGAGCCCATGTGATATTGATAGCGCCATTATGGCCCAAAAAGTGCTGGTTCCCTCTTCTAAAACTCCTGTCAGTACAGAGCCCGTGGATACTTCCCTGGAAGCAAGATTTATTGTCCCAGGGTCCAGTTCACCAACCCAAAGTGGAAAAATTACATCTGGCTGCCTGTAATCTGAGAGGCTAACTTTAAGAGTTTAAGGCTTATCAGATTCCATAATTAACACCATGGCAGCCAGCAGGAAGGAGATTACCTCCAGGATTTATTCCAGGATCTGGAAAAGATTCTGCGGCTGGTGTTACCGGTCCAAATATTCATCCCAGGAGTTCTCTATTCAAACTATATTGGGATTTTTACATTCTGGATTTCAGAAAGGGTTGCGCCCAAATACTTTAAGTGTCCACATATCAGCTTTATGTTCCGTGTTTGATAAAAATATTGCAGACCATCCTTGGGTCATCTGATATCTGAGAGGAGCAGATAGATTAAGACCCGCGGTTCCCCCTTGGGATCTTAATCTAGTCTTGTCTGTGTTAACTTTAGGCCCCTTTGAGCCTCTTTTAGAAGTCCCGTTAAAATATATTACACTGAAAACGTTATTCCTAGTGGCAATTACATCAGCGCGTAGGGTAAGTGAAATTCAGGCCCTGAAAATCGTGGACCCTTTCTTTACGGTATTCCCTGACAAAGTAGTGTTCAGGTTAGACAATTCCTTCCTACCTAAAGTTGTTACTAATTTCCACAGACAGGAGGAAATGACGGTTCCCTCTTTCTGTTCTAATCCAAAATCTGAAGGGGAAGTTAAATTCCACAAACTGGATGTATGGAGAGCCATCCCGGCTTATCTAGAAGCCACAAAACCCTTCAGGAGATCAGACTACCTATTTGTACAGTTCCTAGGGACTTATAAGGGTCATAAAGCCACAACAAATTCCTTGTCCAGATGGATAAAAATGCCTATATCTGAGTCCTACAATACCCTGGGTGAGACCCCACCAGGAAATCTGAAAGCCCATTCTACAAGATCAGTCTCTACATCCTAGGCGGAAAAAGCAAGTGCCTCCATAGAACAAATTTGTAGGGCTGCAACATGGTCAAGTCCTCACACATTTACCAGACATTACAGAGTGGATACTACGGCAAACCAAGAGCTTTCCTTTGGAAGGAAAGTTTTGCAGGCTATAGTCCCTCCCTAAAGGATTAATCTGTTATATCTCATGGTATGCTGTCATGGAGGATGAAGGGCAAAAACCATATTACTTACCGGTAATTTCCTTTTCATGAATCCTCCATGATGGCATGGTTTTCCCCCCAAAAAATAAAAAAAAATATTTGGTATATATAGGTGTGGAAAAAAAGAAGGGAAAAACTCTCTAGGCCGTCGGTTCAGAAAGACACTGAAGAGGAGCCGGAGGAGGATCAAATTTATTCTTCCTGTCCCTACCTGGTTGGAGGCGGGTCATCTCTCACGGTATGCCATCATGGAGGATTCAGGAAAAGGAAATTACCGGTAAGTAATATGTTTTTTTGGCGGAAACGGAAGTGTGGATGCGGACAGCACATAGTGTGCTGTCCGCATCTTTTCCGTCCCCGTTGGAAATTAATGGGTCCGCACCCGTTCCACAAAATTGCGGACCTATTTTGCGGACGTGTGAATGGAGCCTAAATCCTATCCTTGAAAAGGACCTCGGCAGTATGAATCCTTCCTAGTACATGATGGAGGGAAAAGGTCCTTTTGGAGTACAGGAAATAGTCACTTCAGTCTGAGTCGGCTAAATCCTATCCTTGCAAAGGACCTCAGAAGTATGAATCCTCCATAATAGAGGGGAAAAGGTCCTTTTGGGGTATGGGAAATAGTCACTTCAATGCGAGTCGGCTAAATCCTATCCTTGAAAAGGACCTCAGCAGTATGATTCCTCCCTAGTACAAAATAGATGGAAAAGGTCCTTTTGAGAATATAGGACATTTCTAATTAGTTTTTTAACCTCCTCAGGACCGCCGTACGCAGGATTGCGTCTTTGCGGCGGTCCTGTTGTTCTGGGTGGACGCGCCGGTGCGTCCTCTCGCGAGACGCGAGATTTCCTGTGAACGCGCGCACACAGGCGCGCGCGTTCACAGGATCGGAAGGTAAGCGAGTGGATCTCCAGCCTGCCAGCGGCGATCGTTCGCTGGCAGGCTGGAGATGTGATTTTTTTAACCCCTAACAGGTATATTAGACGCTGTTTTGATAACAGCGTCTAATATACCTGCTACCTGGTCCTCTGGTGGTCCCCTTTGTTTGGATCGACCACCAGAGGACACAGGCAGCTCAGTAAAGTAGCACCAAGCACCACTACACTACACTACACCCCCCCCGTCACTTATTAACCCCTTATTAGCCCCTGATCACCCCTGATCACCCCATATAGACTCCCTGATCACCCCCCTGTCATTGATTACCCCTCTGTCATTGATCACCCCCCTGTAAAGCTCCATTCAGATTTCCGCATGATTTTTACGGATCCACTGATAGACTGATCGGATCCGTAAAAATCATACGGACGTCTGAATGCAGCCTTACAGGGGCGTGATCAATGACTGTGGTGATCACCCCATATAGACTCCCTGATCACCCCCCTGTCATTGATTACCCCTCTGTCATTGATCACCCCCCTGTAAAGCTCCATTCAGATGTCCGCATGATTTTTACGGATCCACTGATAGACTGATCGGATCCGTAAAAATCATACGGACGTCTGAATGCAGCCTTACAGGGGGGTGATCAATGACAGTTGGGTGATCACCCCATATAGACTCCCTGATCACCCCCCTGTCATTGATCACCCCCCTGTCATTGATCCCCCCCCCCCCCCCCTGTAAGGCTGCATTCAGACATTTTTTTGGCCCAAGTTAGCGGAATTTTTTTTTTTTTTCTTACAAAGTCTCATATTCCACTAACTTGTGACAAAAAATAAAATCTCACATGAACTCACCATACCCCTCACGGAATCCAAATGCGTAAAAATTTTTAGACATTTATATTCCAGACTTCTTCTCACGCTTTAGGGCCCCTAGAATGCCAGGGCAGTATAAATACCCCACATGTGACCCCATTTCGGAAAGAAGACACCCCCAGGTATTCCGTGAGGGGCATATTGAGTCCATGAAAGATTGAAATTTTTGTCCCAAGTTAGCGGAACGGGAGACTTTGTGAGAAAAAAATAAAAAATATCAATTTCCGCTAACTTGTGCCAAAAAAAAAAAATTTCTATGAACTCGCCATGCCCCTCATTGAATACCTTGGGGTGTCTTCTTTCCAAAATGGGGTCACATGTGGGGTATTTATACTGCCCTGGCATTCTAGGGGCCCCAAAGCGTGAGAAGAAGTCTGGTATCCAAATGTCTAAAAATGCCCTCCTAAAAGGAATTTGGGCCCCTTTGCGCATCTAGGCTGCAAAAAAGTGTCACACATCTGGTATCGCCGTACTCAGGAGAAGTTGGGCAATGTGTTTTGGGGTGTCATTTTACATATACCCATGCTGGGTGAGATAAATATCTTGGTCAAATGCCAACTTTGTATAAAAAAATGGGAAAAGTTGTCTTTTGCCAAGATATTTCTCTCACCCAGCATGGGTATATGTAAAAAGACACCCCAAAACACATTCCCCAACGTCTCCTGAATACGGAGATACCAGATGTGTGACACTTTTTTGCAGCCTAGGTGGGCAAAGGGGCCCATATTCCAAAGAGCACCTTTCGGATTTCACTGGTCATTTACCTACTTACCACACATTAGGGCCCCTGGAAAATGCCAGGGCAGTATAACTACCCCA
The DNA here is from genome assembly GCF_905171765.1 of Bufo bufo. Taxonomy (NCBI): domain Eukaryota; kingdom Metazoa; phylum Chordata; class Amphibia; order Anura; family Bufonidae; genus Bufo; species Bufo bufo. The sequence goes on along the minus strand of NC_053397.1, from coordinate 11,744,279 downwards.
CAAGTGACCCCATTTTGGAAAGAAGACACCCCAAGGTATTCCGTGAGGGGCATGGCGAGTTCCTAGAATTTTTTATTTTTTGTCACAAGTTAGTGGAAAATGATGATTTTTTTTTTTTATTTTTTTTTTCATACAAAGTCTCATATTCCACTAACTTGTGACAAAAAATAAAAACTTCCATGAACTCACTATGCCCATCAGCGAATACCTTGGGGTCTCTTCTTTCCAAAATGGGTCACTTGTGGGGTAGTTATACTGCCCTGGCATTCTAGGGGCCCAAATGTGTGGTAAGGAGTTTGAAATCAAATTCTGTAAAAAATGACGAGTGAAATCCGAAAGGTGCTCTTTGGAATGTGGGCCCCTTTGCCCACCTAGGCTGCAAAAAAGTGTCACACATCTGGTATCTCCGTACTCAGGAGAAGTTGGGGAATGTGTTTTGGGGTGTCATTTTACATATACCCATGCTGGGTGAGAGAAATATCTTGGCAAAAGACAACTTTTCCCATTTTTTTATACAAAGTTGGCATTTGACCAAGATATTTATCTCACCCAGCATGGGTATATGTAAAAAGACACCCCAAAACACATTCCCCAACTTCTACTGAATACGGAGATACCAGATGTGTGACACTTTTTTGCAGCCTAGGTGGGCAAAGGGGCCCACATTCCAAAGAGCACCTTTCGGATTTCACTCGTCATTTTTTACAGAATTTGATTTCAAACTCCTTACCACACATTTGGGCCCCTAGAATGCCAGGGCAGTATAACTACCCCACAAGTGACCCCATTTTGGAAAGAAGAGACCCCAAGGTATTCGCTGATGGGCATAGTGAGTTCATGGAAGTTTTTATTTTTTGTCACAAGTTAGTGGAATATGAGACTTTGTATGAAAAAAAAAAAAAAAATAAATCAGCATTTTCCACTAACTTGCGACAAAAAATAAAAAATTCTAGGAACTCGCCATGCCCCTCACGGAATACCTTGGGGTGTCTTCTTTCCAAAATGGGGTCACTTGTGGGGTAGTTATACTGCCCTGGCATTTTCCAGGGGCCCTAATGTGTGGTAAGTAGGTAAATGACCTGTGAAATCCTAAAGGTGCTCTTTGGAATATGGGCCCCTTTGCCCACCTAGGCTGCAAAAAAGTGTCACACATCTGGTATCCCCGTACTCAGGAGAAGTTGAGGAATGTGTTTTGAGGTGTCATTTTACATATACCCATGCTGGGTGAGATAAATATCTTGGTCAAATGCCAACTTTGTATAAAAAAAATGGGAAAAGTTGTATTTTGCCAAGATATTTCTCTCACCCAGCATGGGTATATGTAAAATGACACCCCAAAACACATTCCCCACCTTCTCCTGAGTACAGAGATACCAGATGTGTGACACTTTTTTGCAGCCTAGGTGGGCAAAGGGGCCCATATTCCAAAGAGCACCTTTCGGATTTCACAGGTCATTTTTTACAAAATTTGATTTCAAACTCCTTACCACACATTTGGGCCCCTAGAATGCCAGGGCAGTATAACTACCCCACAAGTGACCCCATTTTGAAAAGAAGAGACCCCAAGGTATTTCGTGATGGGCATAGTGAGTTCATGGAAGTTTTTATTTTTTGTCACAAGTTAGTGGAATATGAGACTTTGTAAGAAAAAAAAGAAAAAAGAAAAAAATCATCATTTTCCGCTAACTTGTGACAAAAAATAAAAAGTTCTATGAACTCACTATGCCCATCAGCGAATACCTTAGGGTGTGTACTTTCCGAAATGGGGTCATTTGTGGGGTGTTTGTACTGTCTGGCCATTGTAGAACCTCAGGAAACATGACAGGTGCTCAGAAAGTCAGAGCTGCTTCAAAAAGCGGAAATTCACATTTTTGTACCATAGTTTGTAAACGCTATAACTTTTACCCAAACCATTTTTTTTTTACCCAAACATTTTTTTTTTATCAAAGACATGTAGAACAATAAATTTAGAGCAAAATTTATATATGGATGTCGTTTTTATTGCAAAATTTTACAACTGAAAGTGAAAAATGTCATTTTTTTGCAAAAAAATCGTTAAATTTCGATTAATAACAAAAAAAGTAAAAATGTCAGCAGCAATGAAATACCACCAAATGAAAGCTCTATTAGTGAGAAGAAAAGGAGGTAAAATTCATTTGGGTGGTAAGTTGCATGACCGAGCAATAAATGGTGAAAGTAGTGTAGGTCAGAAGTGTAAAAAGTGGCCTGGTCTTTCAGGGTGTTTAAGCACTGGGGGCTGAGGTGGTTAAACAAATAATGTTAAAGGGGTTATCTGATATCGAAAATATCTCCGCTAATGCCCGGGCCCCTTGTATGGATTATACGTGCTCAGGGCACCCGCGTCGCTCCCGATCCCTGCATGGCCGCCGCTGCATCTCCCCGTCACTCAAATCAAAATATCTGGCAACGGGGAGAGCAGGCAATAGCAGGCCGCGACTGGAACGAGCCCCCTTGGGTCTGGTCACCGTTGCGGCCTGCTATTGGCTGCTCCCCCGTCACTGAATCTTTTTATCCGAACGACATGGAGAAGCAGCAGTGGCCATGCAGAAATCCACAGCGACACGGGTGCCAATGAGCAGGTAAGTATAATACATACAAGGAAAGTACAGAGACCACATGATTAGATGTTTCTGCAAAGCGCTTTACCATGAATATCACAAGAACAACATTTCTGAAGATACAAGTGCTCAGAAGTCACATGATAGGTTTTTTTTATTGTAAAGATTTTTCAGAAATAAAAATAAACATAAAAGAGGCTTATTCTACAATAGTCACCTATATAACTTTTTTGTATACTATAACACTGTAGATGTGTTACTGGTCATAGTTAATGACCAGGTCCTAATAGACAAGGGGATTTAGCCAAGTCATTGAGAAACAACTAAATCCTAACAGAGTTCAATAACCAGATCAACGAAGCAGAAGAAGAGTTCCCTACAAATTATGGGAAATAGACAGCTCCTCTACAGTCGGCTATTTCCTATCACTGGTGAGGACCAGGTCCTTATGGAGTATAGTATTTAGCCAACTCACTGTGAACTGGCTATATACTATTTCAGTTCAGGACCTGAACACTAGGGGGCAAAAAGGTCCTTAGGCTAGTTTCACACTTGCGGCAGGACGGATCCGACATGCTGTTCACCATGTCGGATCCGTCCTGCGGCTATTTCGCCGTGCATCTGGGCCGCCGTGCACCACCGTGCTGCGCCGGAGCTCCGCCTCCGTCCCCAATATAGTCAATGGCGACGGAGCGGCGGCCCGGGGGCACGGCGAAATAGCCGCAGGACGGATCCGACATGGTGAACAGCATGTCGGATCCGTCCTGCCGCAAGTGTGAAAGTACCCTTACCCATGATAGGAAATAGCCAGCTCATACTGAGTCGGCTATTTACTATCACTGGCAAGGACCAGGTCCTTACAGAGTAGTATATAGCCGGTTCACAGGGAGTTGGCTAAATACTATACTCCTTAAGGGCCTAGTCCTTAACTGTGATAGGAAATAGCCAACAGAGATCACATGGGCAGATGTTTCTGGAAAGCGCTTTACCATGAATATCATAGGACCAGACATTTCTACCAATACAAGTACTCCAAAGTCACATGACAGTTTTTTTGGTTATTTTAAAGATTTTTCAAATATAAAAATAAACATAAAAGAGGCTCATTCTACTACTATAGTCACCTATATAACTTCATTGGAGACTATAACACTGTATCCATGTAGAATATGTGTTACTGGACATAGTTACTGACCAGGTCCTAATAGACAAGGGGATTTCACCAAGTCATCAAAAATCAACTAAATCCTAACACAGTTCAATAACCAGATCAGGGACCAGGTCCTTACGAAGTATAGTATTTAGCCAACTCACTGTGAACTGGCTAAATACTATTTCAGTTAAGGACCTGACCACTAGGGGGAAAACCTGGTCCTTACCAGTGATAGTAAATAGCCGACTCAGTGTGAACTGGCTATATACTATTTCAGTTCAGGACCTGACCACTAGGGGGCAAAAAGGTCCTTCCCGGTGATAGGAAATAGCCAGCTCACACTGAGGCGGCTATTTACTATCACTGGTAAGGACCAGGTCCTTACGGAGTATAGTATTTAGTCACAACCGACGCCATAGCTGTCACTCGACGTTCGACCTTAGGTCGCCTGACAGAGAAAGTAGAGTGCCGAGCAATCCATTGTCAGGCCTGGCAGAAGAGGGCGGCCCCAGATGTCAGCTCCGTCACGTGACAGGAAGAAGCTGATTACAGTAATGTTACTAGTGGTATTATCACTATTATTAGTATTAATACCGTTATTTATATTATTATTATTATCATCATCATCATCATCACTATTATTAGTATTGATACTGTTATTGCTACTATTATCAGTATTATTAGTATTAATACTACTACTACTATTATTATTATTATTATTATTATTATTATTATTATTATTATTACTTGTATTATCATGTTTACTTTGATAGTTGCTGCTGAGCAGTTATTGTTAATATATTTGTTAATATCAGTGTCATATACACATACACAATTGTATCCCATTATTCTGAGTACTTTTGCAGTCGGCAGCTCGTAGCTCATGAAGGAGGTCACGTGTGGTGAGCTGGCTCGGTGGGTATATAAGGTGTGGTGAGCTGGCTCGGTAGGTATATAAGATGTGGTGAGCTGGCTCGGTAGGTATATAAGATGTGGTGAGCTGGCTCGGTAGGTATATAAGGTGCGGTGAGCTGGCTCGGTGGGTATATAAGGTGTGGTGAGCTGGCTTGGTGGGCATATAAGGTGTGGTGAGCTGGCTCGGTGGGTATATAAGGTGTAGTGAGCTGGCTCGGTGGGTATAAGCTGCGGTGAGCTGGCTCGGTGGGTATAAGGTGTGGTGAGCTGGCTCGGTGGGCATATAAGGTATGGTGAGCTGGCTCGGTAGGTATATAAGGTGTGGTGAGCTGGCTCGGTGGGTATATAAGATGTGGTGAGCTGGCTCGGTGGGTATATAAGGTGTGGTGAACTGGCTCGGTGGGTATATAAGGTGTGGTGAGCTGGCTCGGTGGGTATATAAGGTGTAGTGAGCTGGCTCGGTGGTTATATAAGGTGTGGTGAACTGGCTCGGTGGGTATATAAGGTGTGGTGAGCTGGCTCGGTGGGTATATAAGGTGTAGTGAGCTGGCTCGGTGGTTATATAAGGTGTGGTGAACTGGCTCGGTGGGTATATAAGGTGTGGTGAACTGGCTCGGTGGGTATATAAGGTGTGGTGAGCTGGCTCGGTGGGTATATAAGGTGTGGTGAGCTGGCTCAGTGGGTATATAAGGTGTGAACGTAAGCTATGAAGTTGCGTGAGGGCGGAGGACACCCTACAGGGGAGCAGCTCACCCCAAAATGACCCGGGGGCACCAGACGTGAGTCTAACACAACAGTGCAGAGAACCTACTGCGTCTGGGGCTCCGGACCAGACGGACGGTCACTGCTCCGCGGATAATGAAGTTGCATCAGGATTGGACTCCGCTGATTGGTAAAGGGCTGTCTTCTCCGATGAGTCACGTTTTCTGCTTTATAGAACGGATGGACGTTGGGGTGTCAGGAGAGAAACATCAGAGAGGGAACACCCTGCAGCCATTGCTGGAAGAGCACAAGCTGGTGGGGGCAGCGTTATGGTCGGGGGAGGTTTTCCTGGCATTCTCTGGGCCACTCATCCATGTGGAAGGCGCTCTTAGCTGATCTGGGTATGACTCCATCCTTGCAGATCACGTACACCCAGACATGCCGATTGTCTCCCCTGGGGCGGATGGGATCTTCCTGCAATACAATGCAACACGTCACACAGCTAGAAATGTCTGACGTTGGTTGGAAGAGTATGACAAAGACTTCCAAGTACTACCCTGGCCCCCTTATACCCCTCCAGCATCTGTGGGACCACCTCGCTGGTCATGTTCGTGACAACCTACCAGGACCTTATGGAGTCACTCCGGGCCCTTCTAGCTGCTGTCCGTGCTGCACACGGTGGTTACTCTGGATACAAATAATGGGGCTCCACTGTGCATTCTGTATGACTGACATAAAGATCAGCCATAATGGGCAACTGTAAGGGTACATTCACATGTAACAGATTTACTGCAGATTTCTTTTCCACAGTAAATCTACAGTTCTTAAAAGGAAATCTGCTGCAGAAGATCCTCATCAGTTCATGTGGATTTTCATGTGCATTTCCTTGCAGGTTGTATACAGAAGATGGAGCAGATATTTATTTTTTCTGTGGATAATATCTGAATTATTATGATGCTGAATAATGGCGGAAATCCGTAGTGAAAATATGAGGCAGAAACTGAGATGGTGCAGTTTACAAGATCCATCCCGAAGGTCATGGATTTCTTCAGATCTCTTTGCTGGTGCCGCAATCCATCGTGGATTTCCCATCCTACAGACCTGTTACCTGAGGACAAGCCCTAGGAATGTGACCACCTCTGGTAAGGGCCATATTGTGTAGACGACTGGGTCAGAGCGTCTCCTAAACGGCCTGTCTTGTTGGTGGTCCCCGTTATGTAGTGGTTAGTACCTACCAAAAATACTCCAAGTGAACTGAGCGCAGGGTCATTGTCACCCAAGGCTCATGGAGGTGAAGGCGAGTCCGTCACCGATGAGCTAACGCAGAGAAAATTGCCGTCAACATTACTGCTGGCTATCATAGAAAGGTGTCAGGACATCACAGCGTGCTGCGTATGGGGTCAGTGTGCGAATGCTGACCCCTGTCCACTGCCAAAAGTACCTGCAATGTGCACATGAGCATCAGAACAGATGGAAGAAAGGGACGGCCAGGTGCATGTGCTTCCCTTACCAGGGGAGGAGATGGACTATGGGAAGAAGGGCACTATGGTCTGCACTATGTGGTCTGATGAATCACATTACATCATGGCTGGGTGTGCACGTCCCCTACCTGGGAAGAGATCTCACCAGGTGCACTATGGAAAGAGCCTGATCTGAGGAATCACATTTAGGGCTGCAGCAAACGATTATTTCAGTAATCGAGTATTCTACCAATTATTTTTACGATTAATCGAATAATCTAATAAGAAAAAAATGTCACCGCCAGTTCTATGAGAAGGTCTGACAGACGTTCTTCTCTACCTCTTGTATGACGTTCTTTGTTTTGGTTTCACTTTGTCATCTCGTTTCCTTCTGCCAGGTGTCACTTATTTAGACTAATTGTCTTCGTTTATATTACCTCCCATACTGCCTCACTTTGCGGTTTATACTACTTCCTGGATGAAGTGTTCACTGCTGGAGGCTGCTTCTGCTGTTTGCTCAGATAAGTCTTTTCCTTTATTGTGTTTCCTTGCTGGTTTGATTCTAGGGGACCCTGACTCTGTCCGTATTAAGTGCAGGGAGCCGGTGGTCGTGTCCCCTCACTATTATAGGGTTTTCAGGTGTCACACAGTCTTAGGTACGTGGGCATGCAATCGTCTACCATTGAGACCCTTGCACGTGCTTAGCAGTCAGGGTGAGCTCTTAGGGTTTTAAAGGGCTCACCTATATGCTCCTTAGTTTGGGATCAAGCCAGTCGGTCGTTTATTTATAAGTTCCAGCTATCTGCAACTTCACCCGTGACAAAAAATAATTAATAGACTGTTTTCCTTTATAAAAACTCACCCCCTGCCATCAGTCTCCAACACCCTTCGTTCCTCCATGTGCGATCTGCCCAAGTGTATCAGTTCCCCCCAGTGCCATCAGCTCCGTTCCCCCCAGTGCCATCAGCTCCGTTCCCCCCAGTGCCTTCAGCTCCGTTCCCCCCAGTGCCTTCAGCTCCGTTCCCCCCAGTGCCTTCAGCTCTGTACCCCCCAGTGCCTTCAGCTCTCTCCCACCCCAGTGGCATCAGCTCTCCCCCACCCCAGTGCCTTCAGCTCCACTCCCCCAGTGCCTTCAGCTCTCCCCACCCCAGTGCCATCAGCTCTCTCCCACCCCAGTGCTATCAGCTTTACACCCCCAGTGCCTTCAGCTCTCCCCACTCAGTGCCATAAGCTCTCCCTCAACCCAGTGCCATCAGCTCCACTCCCCCAGTGCCATCAGCTCTCCCCCACCCTAGAGCCATCAGCTCTTCCCCACCCCAGTGCCATCAGCTCTCCCCCACCCCAGTGCCATCAGCTCCACTCCCCCAGTGCCTTCAGCTCTCCCCACCCAGTACCATCAGCTCTCCCCACCCAGTACCATCAGCTCTCCCCACCCAGTGCCATCAGCTCTCCCCACCCAGTGCCATCAGCTCTCCCCAACCCCAGTGCCATCAGCTCCACTCCCCCAGTGCCATCAGCTCCACTCCCCCAGTGCCTTCAGCTTTCCCCACCCAGTGCCATCAGCACTCCCCCACCCCAGTGCCATCAGCACTCCCCCACCCCAGTGCCATCAGCTCTCCCCCACCCCAGTGCCATCAGCTCCACTCCCCCAGTGCCTTCAGCTCTCCCCCACCCCAGTGCCATCAGCTCTCCCCACCCCAGTGCCATCAGCTCCACTCCCCCAGTGCCATCAGCTCTCCCCCACCCTAGTGCCATCAGCTCTCCCCCAACCCAGTGCCTTCAGCTCTCCCCAACCAGTACCATCAGCTCCACTCCCCCAGTGCCTTCAGCTCTCCCCAACCAGTACCATCAGCTCCACTCCCCCAGTGCCCTCAGCTCTCCCCATTCAGTGCCATCAGCTGTCCCCCACCCCAGTGCCTTCAGCTCTCCCCAACCAGTACCATCAGCTCCACTCCCCCAGTGCCCTCTGCTCTCCCCATTCAGTGCCATCAGCTCTCCCCCACCCCAGTGCCATCAGCTCTCCCCCACCCTAGTGCCATCAGCTGTCCCCCACCCCAGTGCCTTCAGCTCTCCCCACCCTGTGCCATCAGCTCCACTCCCCCTTGTGCCATCGTCTCTCCCCCCTTGTGCCATCGTCTCTGCTCCCCTTGTGCATTCTCTCTCCTAAGGCCAGGCCACACTTCAGTTAAACCACGGATGCACGGTCCGTGAAAACCCAGCCTGCCCTCCTCCTGACACCCGGAGTGCACAGCGTAATTGGTTGCTATGACACGGTGCACTACGGGCGCCCGTCCTTAGTCACGCCCCCACCCCCTCAGTGTCACCAACTTACGTTTCCAGCAGGGGCGCCGCCGACACTCCATCGCTCCGCGCTGCGCTGGGCCTGACGTCACACAGCGCGTCAGGTCACAGCGTGCGTACGTCAGGAGGTCAGTGCAGCGCGGGACCATGGACGTGCTGTGGAGGAGGCGCCCTGCTGGAAAGGTGAGTATTCCGAGCGCATTGCGGGCTAGCGGGAGACCACGGAGCGGGAGTAATAGCAAGCGCTTCACTCCCGCTCCGCGGTCATGTGACACAATCGAATCATCGATGCAAAAACATTGCATCAAGGATTTTTTTGTGTCGAATTACTCGATTTAATCGTGTACTCGTTGCTGCCCCAATCACATTACATCATGTGGACGGCTGGATGTGTGTGTGTGTCACTTACCTGGGGAGAGATGGCACTAGGTGCACTTTGGGAAGAAGATGGCCTGGTCTGAGGAGTCACGTTACATCATATGGACAACCAGGTGCATGCACATCATTTTTCTGGGGACAAGATGGCACCAGGTGCACTATGGGATGTACTATGTGGTCTGATGTTACGACCGGGTGTGTGTGCGTCACTTACCTGGGGAGAGATGGCACTAGGTGCACTTTGGGAAGAAGATGGCCTGGTCTGAGGAGTCACATTACATCATATGGACAACCAGGTGCATGCACATCATTTTTCTGGGGACAAGATGGCACCAGGTGCACTATGGTCTGCACTATGTGGTCTGATGTTACGGCCGGGTGTGTGTGCGTCACTTACCTGGGGAGTTAGGGACACATTCAGCCCATCTACATCCCTATGTCTTTCATGATGCAAAGTTATTACAGGCCAGCGATCTGTATCAGTTCCCTCCTAAGCAGGGTCTATATTACAGATTTAATCCCAAAGTGATTATGTAAATCAATGCCAGGCATCATTTCCATATTAATTTGCGCTTTATTTGTGGCCCGACCATTATCTTGTGTATTATATACTGTATCCAACGCGTACAGAGCAAGATTAGTGCATCAAAGTCAAGCGCATCGGCAGAAGATGATCCGGAACGGTGGGTGGTATAATTGTATGTTGTATAGAAATGAATGTGGGGGGGGCGGGGGGAGCCCCCTTATTCTTAAACCTTCTATCTATCCTTGAAGATACGAATCACGATCTTCCTATTTTTTTACATTTTGACTGGTGGAATTAATAATGTGATGATTGAAAAATCGCCATTTAAGGGGGGGCAACCCCCAAATAAAATAATAATCTAATTATAATATAATAATATTATAGAATATAAGACTATAATATAATTCCTCTCAGGTGTCCAGCAGTGTCCGACCTGTGATACCGCCACCTATTCCTACCATAAAGGGTCCTCTGTGCTTTTTATTTTTGGGATTGTGGGGGTCCCCGCCGGACAGTGAGTGCAGGTGCTAACAATTCACCATCACCTATTATGACTTATCATACCTGGATTATATGTTTCACTTTATTTGCAGGAATTAGGAAGTTGTAAAGGGGGAATATTAATTACCAATAGTTATGCAAATATCACTAATTAATATTCATAAATAGGAAGAGTCGTCTAGTGATGACTCCGCCTATTTATACCTTTATAAATTAATAACACAATACTTTCACTTTACCTTACGCTGATCACTAAACTACCTGCAAGCGCCTAACTGAGCTAACTACCGCTACATAGTAGGTATAATACAAATAATACACTATGTTTATTATCAACCTACAGTACACAATACACACAATACAGCACCATAAATACAGCAGTAAATACACTATTCAATCCCCAAATTCCACCCCACACACTATCTATAATACACTTACACACACACACTAGCAACCCACCCAACCTGGACTAAAACTATCCCTAAGGGAATGAAGGGTTCTACGGTGGCGCTGCAAGGGTAAATGCAGGCCACAGACACAGGGTTGCAGGGGTACAGCAGGGGTAAAAGGGGTAAAGGGGAGCAGGGATGCTCCTACAATAGGACAGGGGATTGGTGGTTCAGGGGGGAGAATATGTGCAGGTAGAGGTAGGGGAGAATATGGGCAGGTAGAGGTTAATGGGATCGTTGGTGGGATAGTGGTATGGGGAATAGGAATAGTGGTATGGGGAATAGGATCATTGGTGGGATAGTGGTATGGGGAAAATAGTGGTATGGGGGATAGGATCGTTGGTGGGATAGTGGTATGGGGAAAATAGTGGTATGGGGGATAGGATCGTTGGTGGGATAGTGGTATGGGGAAAATAAGGGTTAATCGTTGGTGGGGTACTCAGCCCTCCGGGTATTGCTCGTTGTCCAGGGAAGATCCTCTTCAGGGGGGAGGCGGCTCGGCTCTTTTTCCCCAGTGCAGGGGCCGCCAGATATTTATGTCCGGCGGCCCGCACTGCAGCACCGCCCACACTGTGGCGCACAGGTGCGCGCCACCATCAGGGACACGTGGGCCGGCCGGCGCGTCCCTGCACGAGCGCGTCGGGGCCGCGCCACTTCCTGACAGGCGGGAGAAGCCTTTGATCTCCCGCCTGCAACACTTCGCATTCCGGACAGCGCGATAGTAATCGCGCTGCCGGAATGCACATAATAGAAGGAGGGGAGGTTTCTCCCCTCTTCCTATTATGCATAATTATCTCCAGCGGCGCTGGAGATAATTAATACAAAGCATACAGGATGACCGGACTCGGTCATTCTGATGCAATTAACCAGATGGCATCAGTGTGAATGCTTGGGGCACATTCACACTGATACCTCTGATTTTAGGTGACATTTTTCCCATCAATGGGGCCTATAAGGGGATATATGATTATAAGGGGACATCATATATAATATACATGTATTTGGATGCTTGGGGCACATCCATACACATGTATACACCACATGAACATGAGTTTGGGATATCTATGAGGGGACACATAGGGGGATATATATACATGTTAGGGGGCACATATTCCCCACAAGGGCCACAATGAGCCCCTGTGCAATACTAAGGGCAGATGTACGCAGATGCTGGGCACATCTGCGCACATCATTCTATAATGTGCCTGTTAATGCATGCATATACACTCACCTAAAGAATTATTAGGAACGCCTGTTCTATTTCTCATTAATGCAATTATCTAGTCAACCAATCACATGGCAGTTGCTTCAATGCATTTAGGGGGGTGCTCCTGGTCAAGACAATCTCCTGAACTCCAAACTGAATGTCAGAATGGGAAAGAAAGGTGATTTAAGCAATTTTGAGCGTGGCATGGTTGTTGGTGCCAGACGGGCCGGTCTGAGTATTTCACCATCTGCTCAGTTACTGGGATTTTCACGCACAACCATTTCTAGGGTTTACAAAGAAGGGTGTGAAAAGGGAAAAACATCCAGTATGCGGCCGTCCTGTGGGCGAAAATGCCTTGTGGATGCTAGAGGTCAGAGGAGAATGGGCCGACTGATTCAAGCTGATAGAAGAGCAACGTTGGCTGAAATAACCACTCGTTACAACCGAGGTCTGCAGCAAAGCATTTGTGAAGCCACAACACGCACAACCTTGAGGCGGATGGGCTACAACAGCAGAAGACCCCACCGGGTACCACTCATCTCCACTACAAATAGGAAAAAGAGGCCACAATTGGCACGAGCTCACCAAAACTGGACTGTTGAAGACTGGAAAAATGTTGCCTGGTCTGATGAGTCTCGATTTCTGTTGAGACATTCAAATGGTAGAGTCCGAATTTGGTGTAAACAGAATGAGAACATGTACCCATCCTCTGATGGCTACTTCCAGCAGGATAATGCACCATGTCACAAAGCTCCAATCATTTCACATTGGTTTCTTGAACATGACAATGAGTTCACTGTACTAAAATGGCCCCACAGTCACCAGATCTCAACCCAATGGAGCATCTTTGGGATGTGGTGGAACGGGAGCTTCGTGCCCTGGATGTGCATCCCTCAAATCTCCATCAACTGCAAGATGCTATCCTATCAATATGGGCCAACATTCCTAAAGAATGCCATCAGCACCTTGTGGAACCAATGCCACGTAGAATTAAGGCAGTTCTGAAGGCAAAAGGGGGTCCAACACCGTATTAGTATGGGGGCACTAATAATTCTTTAGGTGAGTGTATATTATACATGCATGCACAGGTTTGCATGCTCATATATATATATATATATATATATATATATATATATATATATATATACACATGCATATATTTCAACCCTTCCTCAACAGAAGTGCTTCCTCCATTTTTGCTGCTGACTGGTGCGCTACCAGCTCTGAAATTTCAGGGAGAGGGAGAGGTGCTGAAATTTACCAAAAACGGTGCACTACACTGGTAAATGCAATTGACAATATATGGCTAAACCCTCACACTGATATTAAAGAACATACCGGAGCCCGCACACCCCGTCAAGGTATCTCAAAGTGGCACGGGACCTAACGTTAACCTACCTGTGCCGTATGGGCAATTACAGGGGCATAAGGTCTGACACACAGCGAACAACTCCCAGTTACTTCCCGCGTGAAATCACACATACAATGGGAGGAGGGAGGAGGCTGTGAGTCCCACCTATCACTGACTCATGTGACGCAGGCCACACAGGTGCACCTGAATGTTACCCATAGATTAAAATCAAGGCACATTCAAACCTCTAGTTGCCACACCTCCGGACGCGCATGTACAAACAGAATAACAGAATAAAGTGCTCAAAACCCCATATGCTGTTGCACATTTCTAACTGGGGGAGCAAATCCTGCACATGTGATCCGTTCCTAACAGCAATCCCCAAAAAATGGTGCACTACGCTGGTAAATGCAATTGACAATATATGGCTAAACCCTCACACTGATATTAAAATGAGACTTTCACCAATATATTCTTATATCAAGAACATACCGGAGCCCGCACACCCCGTCAAGGTATCTCAAAGTGGCACGGGACCTAACGCTAACCTACCTGTGCTGTATGGGCAATTACAGGGGCATAAGGTCCGACACACAGCAAACAACTCCCAGTTACCTCCAGTGTGAAATGTGCTGGGCAACATTTCTGGAAGAGCAATGACACACTGAAAGATGGTGCATAAAATTAAAATAAAAAAACATTTCTGAAGATTAGAGAACCGGATTTCTCATAAAAAGGTTTCGGGATGCCTACTTTTCCATGGTGGTATACTTACTTTGAAACCGATTTGGTAGATGACACACTCCCTTTAACTTCCTTTATCTTGAACATATCACATCAATTATGTGGTCACATTGGCCGTTCAGCCGTTCCATGCAATGGGGACTGCAATTTGCGGTCCTCAATGCACGGGCAACAGCCGCGCGGATTCCGCAGATGGATCTAGACCCATTCAACTTGAATGGGTCTGTGATCCACCCACACTGCAAAAAAATAGAACATGTTCTGTTTTTTAACAAACACTTGCAAAATAAAAGTGGCGGGCTCACAGTAATTTATTTGCGACTTTTATTAAATCCCCCTATACATACAAAAGTCTATAAGTTCTAAAAAAATTTACACAAGGAATACTATACAATTCATATAATATTAAAACCTTATATATAAAAAATGTAATACATTACATGATCCAGGTCCCTAAATGCGGAGCTCTCGCATTATTAGTAAAAAAATAAAATAAAACTACAAGCGGCTATAAAGTTAGTGGGATATTTCCTTGTGAAGAGAGTTTTGCTTATACTGTATATTTCAGATATATACCTTTTCAGATATGCTAGAATGAACCCTGTCGTTATAAATGGCTCAGAGCCCGTATATTTAGCTTCAGCGCTCTGTGCGCTGACTATAATGTCTGTCCACATATAGTGAAATGGTAGACGCTGGGTTGGAAACACCGTGGATTAGTGCCGTATTATCCTCTCCGTTGTTTGCAGTCTATGAGAGCGATATCTGACCGCCGCATCTCCAGCAAAATTCATGCGCTTCTTCAGATATATATTGTGATCAAGCTGGAAGTGATAATCTGTCCACATACAGTACAGACCAAAAGTTTGGACACACCTTCTCATTCAAAGAGTTTTCTTTATTTTCATGACTATGAAAATTGTAGATTCACACTGAAGGCATCAAAACTATGAATTAACACATGTGGAATTATATACATAACAAACAAGTGTGAAATAACTGAAAATATGTCATATTCTAGGTTCTTCAAAGTAGCCACCTTTTGCTTTGATTAC
This sequence comes from Bufo bufo, assembly GCF_905171765.1. Lineage (NCBI taxonomy): Eukaryota > Metazoa > Chordata > Amphibia > Anura > Bufonidae > Bufo > Bufo bufo. The sequence goes on along the minus strand of NC_053397.1, from coordinate 11,728,958 downwards.
TGCTTTGCACACTCTTGGCATTCTCTTGATGAGCTTCAAGAGGTAGTCCCCTGAAATGGTTTTCACTTCACAGGTGTGCCCTGTCAGGTTTAATAAGTGGGATTTCTTGCCTTATAAATGAGGTTGGGACCATCAGTGGCGTTGAGGAGAAGTCAGGTGGATACACAGCTGATAGTCCTACTGAATAGACTGTTAGAATTTGTATTATGGCAAGAAAAAAGCAGCTAAGTAAAGAAAAACGAGTGGCCATCATTACTTTAAGAAATGAAGGTCAGTCAGTCAGTCAGCCGAAAAATTGGGAGTCAGTGTCATTATCCTGTACCCCGAGTGTCAGTGTCATTATCCTGTACCCCGAGTGTCAGTGTCATTATCCTGTACCCCAAGTGTCAGTGTCATTATCCTGTACCCCAAGTGTAATTATCCTGTACCCCAAGTGTCAGTGTCATTATCCTGTACCCCGAGTGTCAGCATATTGCAGACCTGTTGTTTGCGGGCCGCAATACGGGAATGGCTGGGCAACGGCCATGTGCTTGGGGGCCTTATGAAGGGTTTACCTGTAAATGTCATTATCCTGTCCCCAAAGTGTCAGTGTCATTATACCATGTCCCAAGTGTCAGTGTCATTATCCTGTACCCCAAGTGTCAGTGTCATTATCCTGTACCCCAAGTGTCAGTGTCATTATCCTGTACCCCGAGTGTCAGTGTCATTATCCTGTACCCCAAGTGTCATTATCCTGTACCCCAAGTGTCAGTGTCATTATCCTGTACCCCAAGTGTCAGTGTCATTATCCTGTACCCCGAGTGTCAGTGTCATTATCCTGTACCCCGAGTGTCAGTGTCATTATCCTGTACCCCAAGTGTCATTATCCTGTACCCCAAGTGTCATTATCCTGTACCCCAAGTGTCATTATCCTGTACCCCCAGTGCCAGCGTCATTATCCTGTACCCCAAGTGTCAGTGTCATTATCCTGTACCCCAAGTGCCAGCGTCATTATCCTGTACCCCAAGTGTCAGTGTCATTATCCTGTACCCCAAGTGTAATTATCCTGTACCCCAAGTGTCAGTGTCATTATCCTGTACCCCAAGTGTAATTATCCTGTACCCCAAGTGTCAGTGTCATTATCCTGTACCCCGAGTGTCAGTGTCATTATCCTGTACCCCAAGTGTCAGTGTCATTATCCTGTACCCCCAGTGTCAGTGTCATTATCCTGTACCCCCAGTGTCAGTGTCATTATCCTGTACCCCGAGTGTCAGTGTCATTATCCTGTACCCCGAGTGTCAGTGTCATTATCCTGTACCCCGAGTGTCAGTGTCATTATCCTGTACCCCGAGTGTCAGTGTCATTATCCTGTACCCCGAGTGTCAGTGTCATTATCCTGTACCCCAAGTGTCAGTGTCATTATCCTGTACCCCGAGTGTCAGTGTCATTATCCTGTACCCCGAGTGTCAGTGTCATTAACCTGTACCCCGAGTGTCAGTGTCATTATCCTGTACCCCAAGTGTCAGTGTCATTATCCTGTACCCCAAGTGTCAGTGTCATTATCCTGTACCCCAAGTGTCAGTGTCATTAACCTGTACCCCGAGTGTCAGTGTCATTATCCTGTACCCCAAGTGTCAGTGTCATTATCCTGTACCCCAAGTGTCAGTGATAAACGTCCAAAATAAGCAGCTGAGGAGGGCAGTATAACAAAAGGATTTCTTTTTTGCACATGTGACGTGTTTCAAAGGTGTCACCTACTTCATCAGACACTGAGTCTTGTGCCTTTGAAACGCGTTAAATTTGCAATAAAGAAATCCTTTTTGGATTCCCGCGCTCCTCAGGCTGCTTCTTTTGGACATTTATCTGCAACTTTGGGGTTCCTTTTTATTACCTTCTTTCCTTCTCTTGGAGGGTCCATGTTCTTCTCAGCGTTCTGCCTGCATTTGCACAACTCTGTCTGGTGAGTCTCATATCTTAGGTCTCCTTAACCTGCGGTACATCCCCATGGAGCGCTCTGCTTTGGGATTTGTCAGTGTGTCATCGTCCTACACAACAGTTGTCAGAGTGTCAGGGACTTCAGGGATTTGTCTGTATGATGATGAATGATGATTTTGATCTCCTGTTGTCATTCTAATCTTGGACAGTAGGTGGAGCACGGACACAGAACAACCAGTTAAACTTTTTAAAGCTCACCGCACTTCTCGCTCTTTGACTTCTGTTAATAATTAGAAAAAAAAAATTATTATTATTTTTGGGCAGGTTTAAAAGGGTCTGTAGGGTCCATGTTTTCTCTGTGATATTTGAGATGCAGGTAAGTAGCCACGTCTGTCTTCACTCTACTTTTGCTAATACCCTGGAGACGGTGAACGATATCAATGATAGAGCAAACCTGAACTCCTATATACAATCAAGGCTCCTTACAAGTTTTACTGAGCCGTAATGTAGCCTCCTGGATGTCAGTGGGCCAATACCTTACCTCTGTCTTATACTATTATATTCTCCCATATGGTGTTATTTTTCCATACTATGGTACCATTCGGCGGCACACATTAGGACTAGCACTATAAATTTCCGTTATTTCTGTCCATTCCTGGCTGCACAGCGTGCAAATTTTACTGAGGCCTCACGAACATACGTGCATGAACGTGTGGTGCCCGTTCCGTGCATTGCGGTCCCCAATGCACAGGTGCCATATGCGTGGCTGGCGCAGACTCATGTAGACCCATTCAACTTGAATGGGTCCGTAATCCATCCGCACCGAATTTTTTTGGAAATAGAACACTATGGCTCCATTCACACGTCCGCAATGTGTTTTGCGGATACACGGAGACACGGATCCGCAAATGGAAAGCGGCAATGTGTGTTCCGCATTTTGCGGACCGCACATTGCCGACATAATAGAATATTATGGCTCCATTCACACGTCCGCAATGTGTTTTGCGGATACACGGAGACACTGATCCGCAAAACACGGAAAGCGGCAATGTGCGTTCCGCATTTTGCGGACCGCACATTGCCGACATAATAGAATATTCCTGTTCTTGTCCGCAATTGCGGACAAGAATAGGACATGTTCTATTTTTTTGCGGAAACGGAAGCACGGATGCGGAAGTGCGGATTTGCAAATGTGGATGCGGACAGCACATTCTGTCCCCATAGAGAATGAATGGGTCCGCACCCTTTCCGCAAAATTGCGGAAAGGATGCGGACCCATTTTGCGGACGTGTGAATGGAGCCTAAGCCTGTTCTTGTCCGCAATTGCGGACAAGAATAGGACATGTTCTATTTTTTTGCGGAAACGGAAGCACGGATGCGGAAGTGCGGATCCGCAAATGTGGATGCGGACAGCACATTCCGTCCCCATAGAGAATGAATGGGTCCGCACCCTTTCCGCAAAATTGCGGAAAGGATGCGGACACATTTTGCGGACGTGTGAATGGAGCCTTATAGTGGTGCTTCCGTGGGGTTCCGTGCCTCCTTTCCGCACCGCACCTTCCGGATTGTGGACCTATTCAAGTGAATGGGTCCGCATCCGTGATGCGGTGCAGAAATGGCCGGTGCCCGTATACTGCAGACCCGCTGTTTGTGGGGCGCAATAATGTCACCGGCCGACAACTGTTATGTACATGAGCACATAGAGAGACATATATTGCTCATTTAGACCCTCTTTGTTTAGTAGCTCGTTTGTATGGCGTGCCCATTGATCCGCTTTGCATGTTGTGAACGCCATGATTGTTTTTCTCATGGAATACATATGAATAGGTGAGAAAAATCCTCTGTATGAAATCAGAGCCACAGCTCGTCATATAGCAGGCTATGGGCATTCTCTTATGGATCCTTACAGTCGGCACGAGGCCTTGCACCGGCACACTGTACTGGTGGGTACCAATGTTAGGGACCGAGATTTCGGGTCAGTTTTCAGCCCCCCCCCCCCTTAGACCTAAAACACTTGCATGGAGTTGATTTAAATCGGTTTGTGGTGACCGCGCTTATTATTCTCCACGATCCGCTCTCACAGACTCTGTGACTTTCTACCCTCATTAGGATTGGAAATGGAAAAATTAATGAAAACACGAGGGGCCGCGGTGCATGGGGAGGCCAGGCAACCCTCAGGCTTTGATGTGCCTGCAGAAGTACCTGCGCGCAGAAGTCTACATTAACAGCCTATGTTTGAAAATTTGCTCTCGGGCTGCTAATTGCCAAATCTTTTCCATTAATTGATTGGGCATCTAATTAGGGTGAGAATGCAGAAGACGTTCATGAATTATGGCCCCCTGTGTCCTGGATCTCCAGCGCTCGGAGGAATGATCATTCAAGGCTCATGGTAAATTCATTATATTCCTATATTTGGTCAGAATAGGTTTAATGGGGTTGGAATAGCCTTAAAGGGGAATGCCACTTTGGTCGTAGCATCTTACTGGACATCATAGAAGCAAGGAAGTGTCAATTGTGATGCTTATACTTTATGAGCGATTGCCACGATCAGTTCTTGATGACAGTGATCACAACAGATCTTTTCAGTCTTGATACCCTGAAAAAGGGCGTGACCACAGCAGATGCCCCCTTGAGGTGTCAGCCCCATAGCCTGTTACATTTGCCTGTCAACGATCAGCCTTATGATCCCGATGATGCCTCCTTAAATTTATCTGCTGTAAATGCCCTTTAAAGGGAACCTGTCACCAGGATTTTGTGTATAGAGCTGAGGACATGGATTGCTAGATGGCCACTAGCACATCTGCAATACCCAGTCCCCACAGCTCTCTGCGCTTTTATTGTGTTAAAAAACCTTTTTGATCCATATGCAAATGACCTGATATTAGTCCTGTATCCGGAGATGAGTCAAGCGGAAAGGAGCCCAGCACCGCCCCGCGTCCTCCGAATCTCCTCCTTGCTGGCCGACGTCACAGAGTTGGAGCTCCGAAATCTCTCGTCGCAAGATTTCGGCGCTCAAACTCTGTGACGTCGGCCAGCAAATGTGCTTTACCTGCAGACTGTCAGCTTTAATTTGAGGGTATTTACATCCAAATCAGGTGAACGGTGCAGGAATTACAACAGTTTGCATATGTGCCTCCCACTTGTTAAGGGACCAAAAGTAATGGGACATAATAATAATCATAAATCAAACTTTCACTTTTTAATACTTGGTTGCAAATCCTTTGCAGTCAATTACAGCCTGAAGTCTGGAAAGCATAGACATCACCAGACGCTGGGTTTCATCCCTGGTGATGCTCTGCCAGGCCTCTACTGCTACTGTCTTCAGTTCCTGCTTGTTCTTGGGGCATTTTCCCTTCAGTTTTGTCTTTAGCAAGTGAAATGCTCAATCGGATTCAGGTCCGGTGATTGACTCGGCCATTGCAGAACATTCCACTTCTTTCCCTTAAAAAACTCTCTGGTTGCTTTTGCAGTATGCTTTGGGTCATTGTCCACCTGCACGGTGAAGCGCCGTCCAATGAGTTCTGAAGCATTTGGCTGAATAGGAGCAGATAATGTTGCCCGAAACACTTCAGAATTTATCCTGCTGCTTTTGTCAGCAGTCACATCATCAATAAATACAAGAGAAGCAGTTCCATTGGCAGCCATACATGCCCACGCCATGACACTACCACCACCATGCTTCACTGATGAGGTGGTATGCTTAGGATCATGAGCAGTTCCTTTCCTTCTCCATTCTCTTCTCTTCCCATCACTCTGGTACAAGTTGATCTTGGTCTCATCTGTCCATAGGATGTTGTTCCAGAACTGTGAAGGCTTTTTTAGATGTCGTTTGGCAAACTCTAATCTGGCCTTCCTGTTTTTGAGGCTCACCAATGGTTTCCATCTTGTGGTGAACCCTCTGTATTCACTCTGGTGAAGTCTTCTCCTGATTGTTGACTTTGACACACATACACCTACCTCCTGGAGAGTGTTCCTGATCTGGCCAACTGTTGTGAAGGGTGTTTTCTTCACCAGGGAAATAATTCTTCGGTCATCCACCACTGTTGTTTTCCGTGGTCTTCCGGGTCTTTTGGTGTTGCTGAGCTCACCGGTGCGTTCCTTCTTTTTAAGAATGTTCCAGACAGTTGTTTTGGCCGCGCCTAATGTTTTTGCTATCTCTCTGATGGGTTTGTTGTGTTTTTTTCCGCCTAATGATGGCTTCACTGATGGTGACAGCTCTTTGGATCTCATCTTGAGAGTTGACAGCAACAGATTCCAAATGCAAATATCAGACTGGAAATGAACTCTGGAACTTGTATCTGCTCATTGTAATTGGAATAATGAGGGAATAACACACACCTGGCCATGGAACAGCCGAGAAGACAATTGTCCCATTACTTTTGGTCCCTTAACAAGTAGGAGGCACATATGCAAACTGTTCTAATTCCTGCACCGTTCACCTGATTTGGATGTAAATTCCCTCAAATTAAAGCTGACAGTCTGCAGGTAAAGTAGATCTTGTTTGTTTCATTTAAAATCCATTGTGGTGGTGTATAGAGCCAAAAATGTTAGAATTGTGTTGCTGTCCCAATATTTATGGACCTGACTGTACATCATCAGACACATCCCTGGTCAAATACAGAGTAAGGGGGCGACGCCACAGAACAGAAAGGGGCGTGACTTGGGAAAAGGGGCGCATCTAGCAAAAAAAATAAAAAAATTGCAATGCTACACATGGCGCACACCTTGGTGTTTCAGCCATGTTTAAATTGCTAGCCACAGATGCCCATATAAGAGCATCTGTCAGAAGAATCAACCCTATTACACCAGACAAAATGCCTGGTAGGGCTCAGTCTGCTGATTAAAAAACAGGCCTTTCTTCCTTCCATTCATTGCAGCATTTAGGAGAAATACGTGTTTTTTAAAATATGCACATTAGGCCTCATGCACACGACTGTTGTTTTGGTCCGCATCCGAGCCGCAGTTTTTGCGGCTTGGATGCGGACCCATTCACTTCAATGGGACCGCAAAACCCACAACGGTTGTGTGCATGTAGCCTTAGAGCGAGGGTGTACGGAGAGCGGGCCCTAGTCACTTAGCAGCTTAGCTCCTCCTCTCTTTTTCCCTGGAAGCAGAAACAAGGAGTTAAGGTGCAACCAGTCGCTAGGGCCCATCCTCAGTGCACTTCTGACCTTATTTGCATATTTTTAAAAAACGGATGGCCTCATTTATTGAGACTGACTTTTTAGACGCCGGTCTTAATACACCTTGTGCTGGCGCATCCACCGTCGGCCTAAATCAATAGCAGCTGCATTGCTGGCGTAGATTTAAATCATTTTCTTCACTTGAAACAGGCGTAGAAAATGATAAATGAGACGAGCCAGCCGGCCCACCCACTTCCCCACCCTCGCCACTATCAACTTTTTTAGACCTGGCGTGAGCGGGGAAAAGTTGCAGATTTGGCCGCAAATCCCCTTTGCGACTGAAAAACTGACGTATATTTAATAATGTTTTTTTTTTTTTGCTGTGATAATCAGGAAATTAGAGCAAAATGCTGCGGTTTTGACACGTTTTTTACAATTCGCCTGTAACAGATGCCTTCAGAAGAAATGTGTCACGATTCCGCCAACATTTGGGGTCTCCAGGATTGTTCAACCTCACTTCTTAACGAAAGAAACCGGAAAATCCTTACTTACGTCATGCAGTTAGCAGTTATACCATTATTCTGGAGATAAGTACGCCAGAAACTGGTATAACTGGGTGGCGATTTACTCTAGAAATGAAAGGGGTTGTGAATATTGAGAAACTGTGCCACCCTTCTCCACTGGCCATGTCTGGTACTGCAGCTCAGTCTCTGTAACAATAAATCTGACGCATCAGACCACACTTCGGCTTCAGTTTTTAGGGGATGGCGTGTCTTTTGCGGAGACGTCAGTCTTTTGATGCAACCTTTATTGAGTCATATACAGGCAGTAAGAGGACCATGCTCCTTCTATGTACAGGCTTCAATATCCATAATAAAATAGTTCTGTACAGAATACACAGGTATTTACTGACAACACACAAAAAGATTTTTCGCCTATAAAAATAATTTTTCACATTCATTTAATTTCTTTTATATCCAGGGCAAAGTTGAATATGACAACTGACAGGGGTCCTATCCGTAATATAATACCCTGGATCGTGCTCGCCCGTTGAGCTTCTATTCAGCTGTTTTATGGTGATGGCTATTAAGTTGGGCGACAACCGACGTGGCTATTATTAAAGCTCCAAATGTGGTAGTCACCCAAATATTCAAGACTCCTGAACGCCAAAACGATCCAAGGAGGTGGTCTCCAACCTGTGTCCCTTCAGCTGCTGCAAAACTAGGACTCTCAACATGCCCTGACAACCTGCCTACTGGTTAGGGACTAATGTATATGGCAATGCTCAGTACACTTCAATGGAAGCCTTATTACGGCTCCGTATAAAACACAGCAGTGATATGGCTGTGTGCATGAGTTCTTATGGTGTAGTGATAAGGACCTATATCATTTTTAGGCTGATTTACCATTCAGGAGTCATGGAAAGCTGATCCAAGTCGAAAACCCGAACAGGGCTGTAAGGGCAGGTTCACATGATGCGGTCAGATTGAGGTTTATTGCATTAAAACTGTGGAACTGTGCTGCTATTTTACAGTATTGTTTACTGCAATAAACTGCAAATTGGCTGCAACGTGTGAGTGTGACCTAATAGCTGTCATATTAGTTGTCACCCAGCTTTCTTAGAAACAGAAAAATACCACAGCATGACAAAAGAGGACAACCCAAGGAGTTATAGTTACCAGGGATTTTTAGGTTGAAATTTAATTTAATATTTTTAGTTATTTACACTTTAGGGAGTGGAAAACGCACAGAAATAAATTAACAACCAGGCTGTATCATGTACAAAATCTCATGTAGGCCTCACGTCTACACAGCAGGGTAAACAAGCAGCAGAGCTGTTGCCCATAGCAACCAGTCAGATTACAGCTTTCATTGTTCCAGGTGAGGTTAGTAAATGAAAGCTAAAATCTGATTGGTCGCTATGGGCAACTGATCTCCTTACTGCCTGCACTGGGCCTACACACGAGGCCTAGTCTTCTCCAGGCACCTAAGATTAATAAAACTAATGAAAAGATGGCTGTCCTGTATCCATACTAATAATTCATGGCGCTTCTGGTGATTTTTAGCACTTTCACTCATTTGTTCCGCTGTAAATGGTGGATTGTGTGCAATTCTGAAGCAAGTATCTACTCTGGCTACTCGTGCTGAGGTCCTTCCTGTATGGAGGCTGTTTTTGCAGAGCGGAGGCGCGGACCTGGAAGCCCATGGAAGGGCTTCCGTGTGTTTCCGTGGGCTTACTGCAATGCTGAGTTCACATGACTGGTGCCCGTGGAAACAGGAGAAACGATTCCTTCATTCTGTTCTATTCATTAGGCTCCATTTACACGTATGGGGACGACAGCCATACAGTCGTGTGAATGGGGCCTAAAGAATAGAACAGAATGAAGGAATCATTCCTCCCGTTTTCTGTTTGCATCGGCCTGTGTAATCAATGTTTTGTCATCCTTCAGCCAGGGTATTACCACCTTTACACTATTGCGCTGCATGTTGCTCACATTGGCTAAAATCATTCAGTGATATGGCGATAAACTATTAAACCGCCACTGAGAAAAAAGACTTGGTGCTCATAGACTGAGGGGAATGAGCCTCAATAATGGGGGAAGAGGGGGATTTCTGCTTTTAGGTCAGGGACAAACATGATGAAAAATCCAGTGGAAAAATCCACAGCGGTTTATGCTGTGTTTCCGACGCAAAAACCATAACAAAACCACATGTATTACATGCGGTTTTTGCAGCGGAAAAGCCAGCAGATTGCACGCTATCCATTGGAAAGGGAGAAATCCGCTGTATAAATTGACATGTACCACGGCTGTTCTGCTACGTTCTGGGAAATTCTCTGTATAACGTAGCCGATTCGCTGAACATAAATCCGCAGCGATCAATATGCAACTATTCAGTCACGTGTGAACCTGGCCTTACTGTATGTAGTATGTGCCCTAGCGAAGAAACTGGCGATTGACCTCTGGCCATTTTACTAGCGAGGTTAGGCTGTGTTCAGAAGAAAGCAGCCATGTTTTTCTAATCTCGGGCAACTGATTTGAGGGGTGACCTGAAAGGGATTAAAGGGAACCTGTCACCGGTATTTTGTGTATAGAGCTGAGGACATGGGTTGCTAGATGACCGCTAGCCCATCCGCAATACCCAGTCCCCATAGCTCTGTGTGCTTTTATTGTGTAAAAAAACAACGATTTGATACATATGCAAATTAACCTGAGATGACTCCTGTCCCTGACTCATCTCACATACAGGACTCATCTCAGGTTAATTTGCATATGTATCAAATCAGTTTTTTTACACAACAAAAGCACACAGAGCTATGGGGATTGGGTATTGCGGATGTGCTAGCGACCATCTAGCTACCCATGTCCTCAGCTCTATACATAAAATCCCGGTGACAGGTTCCCTTTAAGACACAGTGCACACTGTACTAATCTAATTATCATATAGTGCCAGTCTGGGTATGGTGCCATGTCCTGCCCTGGAGCTCATGACCTGCTCAGATACCAACACACAAAACCAGGACGCTTCACTAAAACCCAATCTGTATTAAAAGACCAAACGATTAATACAGCATGAAAATAATAAGAGTTATATGGGGAGTCAAATGACAGAATGATATTAACACTGATATATCGCCTCCGGCTGGGTGGGTTGGTTTGGGGAAAGAAACTGGAGGAAAGTTCAACTTTCTTACACCAAAAAGTTGTGTTTAGATGTAACGTACGCTGGTTCCCTGTAGTCGCTGTGCCGGTTATAATTAGAGGATCGTGGGGGGAGCTTGCTTGGACTTATGGTAGCTTGACTCCACAACTGGTGGGGTGAGTTGAAGTGGTACTTGAAATGGTCTGAGAAAACATGGGGCCATTACTCTTGGACAACAGGGACTTCCGCCTCCCAAGTTGACCTCCTCCCGGGGTGTTGTCTCTTCTCCTCCATCCTTCCCCTGTTCACATTATCTAGAAGCTCCAGCAGAAGACTTCCCTTGCCACAGTTGAAAGGTTCAGGTCCCTCACATGGGGGCACATAGTCAAAGTTCTCCGAATCTGTATACCTCTTACCCGGATGTTGGCGTTTCTCTACATCCTGAAGGTCACCTATCTCACCATTTTCATCATCATCCCAGCTTCTTTTACCAGGGTGCTGGCGCTTGGTATAGGCCAGGTTCCTCTTGCCTGGGTGTTGCCTCTTTGAGACATCACTGAGGAGACCCAAAGACGGAGGACTAGAGCTATCGAGAAACTGATCACCAAATGCCGATCTTCTGCCTGGATGCTGCCTTTTGGGCAACTCCAAATACCAGTCGCCTTCTTCTCTTTTGCCTGGGTGTTGTCTCTTTTCCACTTCTTCAAGAAGCCTTTTACCTGGATGTTGCCTCTTGGAGATCCATTCCAGCCCTGGGGAATCTGTGTCTGAAAAATTCAGAAGCCAGGCACAATATACATTTACTGTCACTATTTGTGGAATGTCATAGAAAATGGATAGCAATATAGTAGCGTAGGTTATAGAACTCTACTTTCATTTACAAACCACAGTTGATCCAGAAAGAGACAAATTAACAATGTCAGAAAGCACAGCCCACTTTGTGTATGGAAACCGCTGTAAAATCTCAATAGACATTACTTTTCTTGAGGTGGGCCAAACTGTAGCTTATTGTGGTGGCAGCTGAAATGGAAGAACAGTAGTTCCCAAAGACAATGAAAAGCCCACCATCTGTTGCTATCATCATAGCCATAGGAAACAGGTCTGCGGTACATCAAGTAGACCAAAGCTTGACCTTCTACTATAGACAATGAAGTCTGCCATTGTAGCTGCCACCAGAGAGACCATAGCAGATAGGTCTGTTCCTAGAGAAGTAAGCTCTGTTCAGATTTTAACAATGATAAAGCTTCCATACCAGTAGAAGAAGAGAAGACCAGTCCACCATATTCATGTCTATAGAGGTGTTCACAGTTCCTCCCTGGGACAATCCTACACCAGAACCAGAGCCATCTTTAATAAGGGGCAAAAGGGGCAGCTTCCCCGAGCCCAGTTGCCCCTGGGGAGCCCCGATGGTCAGTGGCGTAGCGTGGGGGGGCGTTGCCCGGGGCGCAAAATTCCAGCGGGTGCTAGCAGGGCCGCACCGCCAATTAGGCAAAGTGGGGTGATGGCCCCAGGCGGCGGGGCCCTGGTGAGAAGTGGGGGGCGGCGGCAGGGAAGGGAGATGAGCTCTTCCATTGTGGAAGCACTCATCTCCATAGTCATCTGTATCGCCGTCCTCAGGAGAAAATTTCTCCCTTCCCCGTTCCTCTAATAGGCTGCCGCCTAGTGCCTGCAGCCTATCAGAGGCCGGTGCAGTATTTTATATGGGGGGCTCTGTATAGGGGCATTTTATACTAGGGCACATTATGGTACATTATGGTGGGTACTATGGGGGAGAGGAGAGAGGAGTACTATGGGCTCATCTATGGGGGGCACTAAGAAGGGGTATTTTATACTTGCTAATTATGGGGGACAATGAGGGAATCTACTCGGGCACTATATATGGGGCGATTTATACTTGTACATTATGGGGGGCACTAGGAAGAAGGGGGGAGAGGAGCACTATGGGGCATTTACTGGGGCACTATATAGGGGTATTTTATACTGGCACATTATGGGGGCACTATGGGGACATTAGCTCAACTGGGGGCATTTTTTGCACTGGAACATTATAAGGAGAATTATTACTACTGGGGGGCATTATAATGGGATTTATTACTACTGGGGGTCTATGGGGAACATGATTACTAGTATGGGCACTATGGGAGCATTATTACTTCTGGGGCACAGTGGGGACATGTTGGGGGCACTGTAGGAGCACTATTACTACCATGTCTGCTCTAGCAGAGAATTATTCCTATTGGTGGGACTTTTGGGAGCACTATTACTGTGGGGGTACCTTAGCACAGTATCAACTTACCACAATTTTTTTGGGGGGATGTTATGTTTACACTATTAGTGTCAGGGGCACTATTTTCTGGGCGCAGTTATTTTAGGGCACTGTGTGCCAATAATTATTGAAGGGCACTATCTGCATGGTACTACTGTTATCAGGGGGTTTATCTGTTTCTGCAGTATAGTATTGGGGAGCACAGCGGCACAGTATTGGGGGTGGTAGGATGATTTGTCCAGAAGATGGGAGGATGATGGAAAAGTAGTAAACTATGATTTTGTTTGTCAAACTGCAGAGACGAGAAATGGCTGAAAAATGGTGTCTGGTCTAAAGGTCTGAAAGGAGAAGATGAGGAAAGAGAACATCTACATCAGAGAGACGTCACTGGATGTAAGAGGTATGTGGAGCTGTATTACTGTAGGGGTGGATGGAGGGGTTAGTAGTACAGTACTATCTGCACATTGTAAAAAAAATACTATATATTTGTGTCAGAAGTTGCATTTTTTTTAATTTTTAGAATAATGATACAGCCCTTTTATTTGATACTTTTGTGCTGATTCTCTTTTTTTTCTTTATATTAAGGGACACTACAGTCACCAGAACCACAACAGCTAAACGTCGTAGTTCTGGTGTCTATAGCTATATAGTGTCTATATATTACTGCCAAGGAACACCTCTAGTGGCCACTCATTATTATTAAAGTTAAGTTTACTACTCTACGAGGTGCGTGGATTTTTTGTGTGTGTGTGTTGTGGTGGAGGCATGATTGCATGCTAGGGTGTGGGAAGGCGGGATCCAGGGGTCCCAAGTAAATTCTTGCCCAGGTTCCAATCAATATTAAATACGGCCCTGACCAGAACAAGTAAGGTCTCACATGAATTTGTTACCTTTCTCACTCTGCTCCTCCTCAATTCGATGAAGAAGACTGCGAATTACAGCCCCCTGGGTTCTCTTCAGTACATTGCTGAGGTCCATGCTGTCCTCGGTCGCATCTTCGTCCTCCTCAAGAAAAGGTTGTTCTTCAGCCATAACCAAATGGAATAACGCTGCTCCTAGAAGCAGCAACCACCAAGTAGACGACATCATGACTGCAATGCAGAAGAAAGACGAGGAAGTGAGTTCTCAGATCCCATGAAGTTCTAATATCAGCCGTACTGCTGTGCAGGGAGCACTGTCTGAACATTAACACATCACAGTACAAATAATTATCACCGCCAACCCGTTCTAGAATCCACAGGTAGCGCCCAAAATCTCATTGTGTATCAACCAGAAAATAGCAGGATGCGCGGATAATTATTACGTATCAACACAATTATATACATCCCTGAACCTGTCCCCAGGGAGCAGCACGCTCTGTAATTTCAGCTGTAACAAAATCACCCATAATCCCAAATTACGATGGTTTAAGCCGCATTTTGTTAACCCTATGAATATAATTTTCCAATCTTTCTAATGAATCTGTATCTATAATATGACAAGTAGTAGGGTCAATGTCACCATCTTGCAATGCTGTTTAGATACCCACTGCAATTGGAGGAACCCAGAGCCCGGATGGGTACTGCACTGATGGGAGGGGGATCAGCACTATCGAGGCTTCCTAGAATCGGCAGGTGGATGGGGGGGGGGTCTAAGAGGGTGAAGTAGACAAGGGTCTGACTGACTGCAGCACAGGAACCCATTTCAACCTGGAGCCATCCATGCAGTTCTGCATATAAGTATCCTTCCTACCCTCGGAGATATACAAAAGTACTGAGGTCGTTTCAATGGAGGTCTTGGTGTTGCCTAGTGGTCATCTGGGGTACTGCAGATAATATCCTTTATTTTAGTTTGTGAATTAAACAATTAATTTTACACTGCAACTACACAGGGCTTAGAACTTGCAGGTGAACCCATACTCCTAAAGGAGTCATAGATACCAAAGCCACATGAAGGAACGGCATACGAAGTACAGGCGGGATGATGTGATACACCGATTACCCCTTAATGTAATTGTGCTATGCAGGACTAACACTCTGTATAATACTGTATATTATTAATAGATCATCTGTGTGATGTTATCATGTACAGTCTGAGAGTAGACTGCCCCCTACAGGCATTTTACACAAAATGTTGGGAATGACAAGAAAAAGACATATCCTATTATCTAGTGCTCCTAGTTATTTGCTGCAAAGCAAGACCCAATGGTGTTCTATTAGAGGAAGCTGTAGAATATAGGACTATTCATGGGAAGAAAAAAGAATCACTATTAAACAGAGCAATGAGTTACTTAAAGCATGTTCATCACAATTTCTATCTGACATAGAGAATTAATCTGCATAAAAAAGTTCAGTCAGTTTACAAATGCCCTATATTGTATATCCTGTTCTGATCCTGATTTACATCCTGTATTATACTCCAGAGCGGCACTCACTATTCTGCTGGTGCAGTCACTGTGTACATACATTACTTATCCTGTACTGATCCTGAGTTACATCCTGTTTTATACTCCAGAGCTGCACTCACTATTCTGCTGGTGCAGTCACTGTGTATATACATTACTTATCCTGTACTGATCCTGAGTTACATCCTGTTTTATACTCCAGAGCTGCACTCACTATTCTGATGGTGCAGTCACTGTGTACATACATTACTTGTCCTGTACTGATCCTGAGTTTCATCCTGTATAAATACTCCAGAGCTGCACTCACTATTCTGCTGGTGCAGTCACTGTGTACATACATTACATTACTTATCCTGTACTGATCCTGAGTTACATCCTGTATTATACTCCAGAGCTGCACTCACTATTCTTCTGGTGCAGTCACTGTGTACATACATTACTTATCCTGTACTGATCCAGAGTTACATCCTGTATTATACTCCAGAGCTGCACTCACTATTCTGCTGGTGCAGTCACTGTGTACATACATTACATTACTTATCCTGTACTGATCCTGAGTTACATCCTGTATTATACTCCAGAGCTGCACTCACTATTCTGCTGGTGGAGTCACTGTGTACATACATTACTTATCCTGTACTGATCCGGAGTTACATCCTGTATTATACTCCAGAGCTGCACTCACTATTCTGCTGGTGCAGTCACTGTGTACATACATTACATTACTTATCCTGTACTGTGCCTGAGTGACATCCTGAATTATATTCTAGAACTGCTCTTACAAGTGCAGGATTCAGAGCTGAAATCTCCTAATGTTCCATGCTTGTTCAATGTCTGCACAGAGTTTACTCTGGTGATTTACGTTATGGAAATTAGCAGCTTTACAGTAGGTTCTGTACAGTCATCCTGTCCGTGCATTGAGTAGCTAAGCTGTTAAGAAACTGTCTGTTGACAAGCTTGTTGACTGTTTCCAGTAAAAAAAAAAATCAGGATAGTTTCTGCAGCCATCCTAATAGCACCATAAACATGCTTGAATTCTAAGTGTGGCGTGGAAATGATGATGAAGATGAGATGATGAAGAAGTGAGATTTGCTATAGATTTCTTGTTTACTGCTCCTTAGATCAATAGGTACAGATAACACGCAGAATCATTCATCAGGCGTATCTCAGCATGTATCACCATGGATTGGCTCCTAATTGGATAATGTGCATAGAACAAGTGCCATGCAGAAGATTCTAATCCCTGCTTAGACAATGGGGCTCGTAAACAGATCCTGGATTTTGGAAATTATCAAAATGATTGATAATTTTTTACATAATTCACCCCATTCCCCTGACCTGCTTGTTATGATGATGAGCATTATTATTACATAGTATATATTATAGTTATATATTATTAATGTAACTAGTATTGCTTTGGCAAAGCTAATATGTATTTAGTCCTGCCAATAAAGCTAGAAATAGATAGATAGTTACAGCCCAGAGATAGGTAGATAGATCAATTGATTGATAGATATGAGATGGATGGATAATAGATAGATATCTAGATAGATAATAGATAGAACATAGACAGTCATAGATAGATATGAGACGGACATATGTGAGATAGAATGTATTGATAGAGAGAGAGTAGAGATAGTGATAGAGAGTGAATGAGATGTAGCAGAGCTGGGCTTGTTGTGTGATACATCATAGTGATATCACTTTATACCTAGAACTCCAAGATATCTATGGCATACATTATCTTCACCCACGCTGAACACAAAAAATGCAGCTCCGAATCATTAACTGAAAGATTCGGCTCTGCTACATTTGTGTAACCATTTATTAAGGGGGCTTTTGTGTCAATGAGGAAAACAATGCGATACTTCACGACATACTCATCTTCGCCAGGCTAATGCCAGGCGGTGCAGGAGAGTCATGCCCTGGCGTTGTGGTAATGGTCGCATATTCTTTGATAGCAGCACCCTCAGGACTGCAATAAATATCACTGACGACAGAGAATCGGATCCAGTCACATAATCCGTTGTACATTACAATAGATACAGCAGAGCCAAGTGTGCTACTGCTATTTGCCCTCATCCTGTGCTGTGATATCACCATATGTTATCAGGGGTTTGTCAAAGGACCGCAATACTGTAGGTGACCACAGACTGCAAGCAATTTTATAGAAATTAGCTGGATTTTCTAAAAAAAACATGTGGAAACATGACAGGAAACTGTTAATAAACTCTAGACTAGGTTTGCATACAGCAGTATTGGCGTAGAACTATAACTCCCAGCATATTTTATCAGTTTATGATGAGAATTGCAGAGATGCTCTGTAGGTCTGCCTCCTGTGCATCAGGGGGAGCAGAGGGGAGAAGGTGACCTCTCCCCAAACCTTTCCCGTCTAATGCTTCCATTTCCTTAAAAAAAAATTGCAGTTGTCAATGCATGACAGGCGGCATCTTAGATCTGATATAGCAGTGCTGAGTTTGTAACCCTGCGCAGGTAACGTGTGGATGTTATTTCTTTTTTTTCTATAGGACTGTAAATAAACCTACTGCATTACATCAAAGCTTAAAGTGACAAATCCAGCTTTGCTACATCTCCTACATCCAGGAGACTTGTAACTACACTGAGCTATCTGCCCCTGAATATCCCCCCACCTGTTACTGTTCTATTTCCAGCTGGACTCTTCCATCTTCTGAGATACAGAGATATACAACACCGAGGAGTCCTGCGGGTGTGAACTGACGACCAAAATGTGTCCCCAGGATTTACATGATGTAAAAGGGGAGAGAGGAGCAAGAATGTTCTGCCACTGATTGTATAAGTTACTCTTGTATTTGTATCTATCTCAAATCTATTTATCTAATATTTACTTCATATTTATCTATTTAGAGAGCTTTTTATAATGACTCTATTTGTCTTAATTCTATCTATCTACAGATGTAGCAGGGTTAGCACTCAGGCTCTTAACTCAAATTTCTTAACTCATCGCGTTATCTTGAGACAAAAGCCATTGAAAAAAGACTGAAGGTGTTTGCTTAACGCATTTAGTTTAGATAACACGTCTCATAAATCATGAAGGCTAACTCTACTACATCTGTATCTATCTATCTATCTATCTATCTATTATCTATCTATTATCTATCTATCTATCTATCTATCATCTATCTATTATCTATCTATTATCTATCTATTATCTATCTATCTATCTATCATCTATCTATCATCTATCTATTATCTATCTATCTATTATCTATCTATTATCTATTATCTATCTATCTATCTATCTATTATCTATTATCTATTATCTATCTATCTATTATCTATTATCTATTATCTATCTATCTATTATCTATTATCTATCTATTATCTATCTATCTATCTATCTATTATCTATCTATATCTATCTATCTATCAATCAATCATCTATCTATCATCTATCTATCATCTATCTATTATCTATCTATCTATTATCTATCTATTATCTATCTATATCTATCTATCTATCAATCAATCATCTATCTATCTATCTATCCATCATCTATCTCAAATCTATCTATTAAGAGAGCTTTTTAAAATAACCCATTCTATCTATCTATCTATCTATCTATCTTAATTCTTTCTATCTTATCTGTTTATCTAATTATCTATCTATCTATCTCATATGTATATATCTGTCTAATAATTATCTATCTAATATCTATTTATCTATTCTCAACTCTTTTGATTCTATTTATTTATCTTTCTCATCTATCTATCTATCTATCTAATATCTATTTATTTATTTATCTATCTCATCAATCAATCTTAATTCTATCTATTTATCCATTATCTATCTATCTTCCTACCCGTTATCTATACACACCTCACTTTATCTGACGCTTTCCCTTTTGTATAACTTTGTATGTCCCCAATTATATTTTGTATCATTTCTGCAGCCTGTCACTTTGCCCTCTTCTGACAACGCTTTGGAGCAGGATAGACCCAGAGATCCCAGAAAGTTGTCAGAGCAGTTACCTGTGTGGTGTCAGCTGGTGGGCTGCGCCTGGTTCCTGGGTGGATGTCCCCTCAGGTGTGGAGCGCGTCTGTCTGGATCTGCCTCTGCTCTCGCTGTGCTGCTGCCTCCTCAGCCTCCTCTCTTTTATACCCTTCCTGGCCCAATTATGGAAATGCCTCTGATGTCATCGGAACGTCTTCATGTTTTTTATTTCTATTATATATATGTTTGATGTCAGAAAAGTAGATTTGGAAACCAGTTTAACCTTTTACGCTCCAGATGGGAAGAGCGTGTGCACCCCTGGCATACAGACTGGACTGTGTCTTATAGCTTTGCTTCTAGAAACACGGACGTCTGTTCCAAGCATCTACTACTCTTTCAGTAATGTTATACTTTCATGTTACCCCTGCTCATCCGCTCCAGGGTCAGATTGTAACCCCCTCATCTGAACCTTCATCAACCCCTTAATTAGGGAATTCTCAGTTAATAGAGGGGGTCTGCTATCCAGAACCCTAATAGTCTATATCGACCACCGCAGAGAGCAACTGCACAATTGTCTCTTGCTCTGGAGGACCCGACACATCCATGGACAGGCCATTGGGTTCAATGAGAAATGTGTAATGCTTCATTTCACCTGTGGTGGCGCTGCAGAGGAAACTCTTGCTACAAGCACAGATTATAGCTGATCGCTGTGATCCAAGCCAGGGGCGCACCCTGGGGTCCGCTTAGTGTTCAGGGGGCTCTTCTAAAAATCGGAGGTTTCAAAACAGGAATATGTTGAAGGCCTTTCTATCAAAGTTCTTTGGCTCCAACAACCAATCCATGCTTCATTGTTTCCGCTGATTCAGTTTGGTCCTTAAGTTTTAATCTTGGGTTTAGAGGCTGCAGTTGTTTTTTTTGGACAATAAGCACTTACACAGGGATCATAGAGCTGGAGGTGCATGCACAGAGTGGACGTCCCAGACAGGAGGTCGCTGTCCCATAACAACCATACTGGCTCCTATTAGGCTACTTTCACACTTGCGGCAGAGGATTCCTGCCGGATCCGTCAAAACATATGCAAACTCAATTTGCATTGAAATGCTGGATCCGTCTCCCCGGTGTCATCCGGAAAAACGGATCCAGCAATTATTTTTTTCACATTTTTTGCAGACCGCAATGCCGGATCCGTTTTGCCGGAACACTCGGAGCCGGATCCGGCATTAATGCATTTCAATGGAAAAAAATGCAAGTGTTCCGGAATTTTGGACGGAGATAAAACCGCAGCATGCTGCGGTATTATCTCCGTCCTGATAAGGCCAAAAGACTGAACTGAAGACATCCTGATACATCTCCATTCTTATTTAGATCCTAAAAATGGAGCAGAAAGAAATGTTAGGAAGTGTAACTCATGGTGGTGAGGGGGGAAGTAGCTCAACTCTTCTCCTGATTAATCAATATAAATGACGACTGGACACAACAACTTGTGGGATTTATAGCAAATGTGGAAACTTTATTGTTACAACCTGGGAATAACATTTTAAGGTCATCAAATCTTCCATAGTAACAGGAGTGACCCGTTTGGGCACTGAAAGGGTTACATAAGAGAAGGGTTAGTGCCAAGGTCTTAGGACCTGGAGATTGCTGGTAGTTGTAGTTCATTCAGAGGGGATAAAAGAGTTAAAGAAAATGGCATCTTAAGGCTCCTTGGTGAAGTGGACGTCAGGCGTCTCTTGTAGTGAGTGACACCCCGGCAGACACTTTATATCTCCCATATAATATGATCCTCGGATGTTAATATTCATATATTTGTCAAAACTGTAACAATGTGTCATTTTAAATCTCATCATAAAGTGGCAGATTACCCCGGAGGGCGCCGCTGAGGGGCATTGCTTATCCTAATAATGTATAGCCAATGGTAAATATTGAAATCGAGACATTAGGGAGAGGGCAGCTGGAGGATCACACATGGCATCATGGGGCTGTCCAGTGACTATAGGCCTTCAAGGGGAGTTCCACTGGACTCTAAGGAATTCCACCGCTTCAGCACCAGTTAAGGGGTTTTGCAACTTGGGATTTCCAAATCTGGTCACATGACGCACAGACAACAGATAGACCCCTTCAACCCCCGAAGCATGATTCCTACAACTTTTTAGCCCTTTCGACTTATAGCCAGGGACCCTTCATTTAAAGAGGACCTCTCACCTCTACTGAAAGGTCAGTTTTAGTAACTTCTTGCATTCCCCGCATAATAGCAAATATAAATCATCTTTTTTTATAGCTGTATTGTGTCATTTCTCTATTATTCCTACTAGAAGTTTCTGAATGATTTGCTAGCAGTCTGCAATAAAGGTGCATTTATGTGTTACCAGTTGGGGGCTGTGTCCCTGGTTAGTCTGAAACCATCCAATCAGTGCTGCCAATCTAAGCCTTTTATCCTTTACGCGAATGACGGCTTCAGTGCACCCTGGGAGCGGCCAGCACTGGAGGTGCAATCAGGGGATATATTTTGTTGCATGGGCAACATGTCCGACATTTGGGCGTGGTAAGAACTTCATCCCCGGCAAATTTACTAACATTTATGCCTGAAAAAAGGTTAAATGTTATCATAAAACGACTCCACTAGCTATACCTGACAGGTGCACTATGTGCCTAGTTTATTACCAGGCGCCTGCTATGGCGGTGCAGAGGGGAAATGAGCCTTTTGTACGGTCCTTCCTCAGGTTCACTGGGACTGTGTGCGGCTGTCCATGGTGCTGAACTCTTCTGTGCTGGGTGGCTCCACTGCTGGGGGTTTAGCTATTGTCAATGTTGGCGGGGAGGAAAAGAGGATGTGAAACCTCAGATTTTCTGCCAATGTGCCCAAAACTATCCATGTGATTAGAAACAGCCCTGCCCGTGTGCTGCAGGGGGGCTCATCCTGTAAAGGTTGGCATTTCACATGTCAGTCTTAGAAAGCTCGCCGGAATAAGATGAGACGATTCAAAACACCGGACTGTTAGTAAATCTGTTCTGTCTGTGCAAAAGAATCTGAAACATATGGCAGCCGGCGTAGAGTTCAGCTCTAATGGACGCCCGTATTCTGCTGGGAATTATAGTGAAGGTGTCGGCCGCCGCGCACAGCGCATCTATCTATCTATCTATTATCTATCTATTATCTATCTATCTATTATCTATCTATCTATCTATCTATTATCTATCTATCTATTATCTATCTATTATCTATCTATCTATTATCTATCTATTATCTATCTATCTATTATCTATCTATCTATCTATCTATCTATTATCTATCTATCTATTATCTATCTATCCATCCATGTATCTATCTCCTATCTATCTATCTATCTATTTATCTCCTATATCTATCTATCTCATATATCTATCTATTATCTATCTATCTATCTATCTATCTATCTATCTATTATCTATCTATCTATTATCTATCTATCCATCCATGTATCTATCTCCTATCTATCTATCTATCTATCTATCTATCATCTATTTATCTCCTATATCTATCTATCTCATATATCTATCTATTATCTATCTATCTATCTATCTATCTATCCATCTCCTATCTATCTATCTATTATCTATCTATCTATCTATCTATTCATATCTATCTATCCATCTATCTATCTATCTCCTATCTATTATCTATCTATTCATATCTATCTCCTATCTATCTATCTATCTATCTATCTATTATCTATCATCTATCTATCCATCCATGTATCTATCTCCTATCTATCTATCTATCTATCTATCTATCTATCTATCTATCATCTATTTATCTCCTATATCTATCTATCTCATATATCTATCTCCTATCTATCTATCTATTATCTATCTATCTATCTATCTATCTATCTCCTATCTATTATCTATCTATATCTATCTATCTATTATCTATCTATCTATCTATTCATATCTATCTATCCATCTATCTATCTATCTCCTATCTATTATCTATCTATATCTATCCATCTATATCTATCTATCTATCTATCTATCTATCTATCTATCTATTATCTATCATCTATCTATCCATCCATGTATCTATCTCCTATCTATCTATCTATCTATCTATCTTCTATCTATCTATCTATCTATCATCTATTTATCTCCTATATCTATCTATCTCATATATCTATCTCCTATCTATCTATCTATTATCTATCTATCTATCTATCTATCTCCTATCTATTATCTATCTATATCTATCTATCTATTATCTATCTATCTATCTATTCATATCTATCTATCCATCTATCTATCTATCTCCTATCTATTATCTATCTATATCTATCCATCTATATCTATCTATCTATCTATCTATCTATCTATTATCTATCTATTCATATCTATCTCCTATCTATCTATCTATCTATCTATCTATTATCTATCTATCTATCTATTATCTATCTATTCATATCTATCTATCCATCTATCTATCTATCTCCTATCTATCCATCTCCTATCTATCTATCTATTATCTATCTATCTATTATCTATCTATCTATCTATCTATCTATTCATATCTATCTCCTATCTATTATCTATCTATATCTATCTATTATCTATCCATTATCTATCTATTCATATCTATCTCCTATCTATCTATCTATCTATCTATCTATCTATTATCTATCTATCTATCTATCTATTATCTATCTCCTATCTATCTATCCATCTATATCTATCTATCTATCTATCTATCTATCTATTATCTATCTATTCATATCTATCTCCTATCTATCTATCTATCTATCTATTATCTATCTATCTATCTATCTATCTATCTATTATCTATCTCATATCTATCTATCCATCTATATCTATCTATCTATCTATCTATCTATTATCTATCTATCTATCTATCTATTATCTATCTATCTATCTATCTATCTATCTAATATCTATCTATCTATCTATCTATCTATCTGTCTTTCTATCCAAAAAACAACAAATAGGCAGCACACTGGAAAAAGTAAAAGCAAAATAAAGTCTTCATTCACCCATGTGGACACGAACGTTTCGACTCAGTGCCCGAGCCTTTCTCAAGCAATGAGGGTATGGTTATGGCATGATTATATTATCATTAAATATAAAGTGTGACACATAGTGTACAATCTCAAAACAATTCACAACTTGCCAACAAAATTGTAAACATGATCGTGATAAAAAGATAGTATGTTTACAATTCTGTTGAAATATTGTTCTTTTTTTTTTAGATTGTACTTGTTTGTGGCAGTGTGTGGCCCTATGTTTTACACTTTATATTTGATGTGGTTGATTAGTGATGTACTGAAAATGCACTATATATATATATATATAGCTTTGCCATATCCACATTGCTTGAGAAACATTTTGTCCACATTGGTTGAATGAAGACTTTATTTTGCTTTCACTTTTTTCAGTTTGCTGCCTATTTGCTTTTTTACCTTTATGGCTATTGGTCTAGTCCAGTGGTGGCGAACCTATGGCACGGATGCCAGAGGCGGCACTCAGAGGCCTCTCTATGGGCACCCGCGCCCTGAAAAAAGTCTATGGTGTAGTAATATGCCTTAGACTTTTCCTGCCAGGGCGCACTATGAACAGCACAGGCAGCGCACTGAATGCAGGCAGGATATTATAGCTAACTGATAGAGTACATGGAGGATATACTCAAGAGCAAAAAGAAAAGTTGATTCCAGCTTCAGCATATAAAAAGTTTTCTTTATTCGGCTTGTGGTATAAAATCCAACAAAAATGTCACATGGAGAGACACAGAAAGATTGTGACGCGTTTCGGGCTGTGGTATTGAGCCCTTCTTCAAGACAATACAAAAGTGTACTAAAAACAAATGCTTTATATACCACACAAATGGATTACTCCTCCTGTGGTATATAAAGCATTTGTTTTTAGTACACTTTTGTATTGTCTTGAAGAAGGGCTCAATACCACAGCCCGAAACGCGTCACAATCTTTCTGGCTAGGTTCAAGCCACTCCTTTTCCGTGCTTCATGCAGGTGACTAGAGGTGAGAGCTGCTAAAATCCTTTCTCTTATTATACATGGAGGATATACTATACCGGACTGTAGTATTCAGGTTACATTGCTGTGTTGGCACTTTGTGATAAATAAGTGGGTTTTGGGTTACAGTTTTATGCACTCGGTCTCTAAAAGGTTCGACACCACTGGTCTAGTCCCTATGGGGCTTGCACCTCATTTTTGTCTTCTCTTTTAATTTTTGGGATCTGGTGCTGTCATTTTTCATATGTATCTATCTAATCTGTCTTATATCTATCCATCTATCTATCTACCTATTATCTATCTATCCATCTATCTGTCTTTCTATCTTATATGTATCTGCAGCAGGCGCCTCCCCTCAGGGCCCTTTAAGAGGGAAAAACTACTTGTTTTCGTGACGCCAGTTGCAGTGAAGCAACAAGGGCACAGGACCCCTTTTTAGTGATACTGTGGATGGTACCCAGGTGTAGGAATGCCAGAGTGGTGTAGGGTGGCCTAAATGTCTCTTAATGTCTTGTGCACGTGTCATGGTGCTTCTACCTGGATACGCTGGACCCTAGGCGTTGGCTCTGAAGCAATGAAAAGAGGGGTTGTTGATAAAGGGGGTGAGGAAATACATTGAGTCCAGACTTGGTGATGAAGTTGAAAACAGCTTTACTTTGCATAAATGTTTCTCCAAACAGACTCAGGCTTTGTCTTGGTTCCCAGCAGGCTTTAGCATTAACTGTGGCAGGCAAACTCCTCTTTGCTATATCTGTTGCTCTCTGGCTCTGCTGTGCTGACAGGATAGCTGTATAACTTAGCTTTAGCTGAAGGCTGCAACTTCCTTCTTGTAGTCTGACTCTAAACTAGTCCAGGGAGGCTTCAGAGGCTTCCAGCTTCTGCCTCAACGTCAAGCTGAGCTGAAGGTGCTCCAGCTGGCCTGGGCAAGGCACGTCCAACAGGGACGTGCACCTGCTGCACACCATCCCTTGGTAGGGGATAAACTAGAACCTTCCCCTAGCAGGGGATAACTGCAACTGAACCTAAACTAAACTCCTCTCTCCCTGCAGCCCCACCACACCACAGAGGGGGGTGTTAGAATAGAAGGGAAGGTTCCATTCTCTGACCCTGTAGCTCTGCCATTTATGCTGCCACCTGCTGGTGAACCAGGCATATTACAATTTAACATAACTGTTACATGGAAAGAGATATGCACATTATATAGGACCTGGAAATAAACGCATAGAATGACTTGACATCAGCCTATTAGAGATAGTAGTGAGGTGCAGAAGTGGTAATGCCACTCTGGGGCGTTACATATCCATCTATCTATCTGTCTATCCCATATCTATCTTCTATCTATCTATCTATCTATCTATCTATCTATCTATTATCTATCTGTCTATCTCATATCTATCTTCTATCTATCTATCTATCCATCTATCTATTATCCATCTGTCTATCTCATATCTATCATCTATTTATCCATCTCATTATCTATCTATCTATCTATCTATCTATTTATCTATCTATCTATCTATCTATCTATCTCATATCTATCTATCTATCCATCTATCTGTCTATCTTATATCTTTCTATCTCATTATCTATCATAGGCGTCTCTACAGGGGGGTAAGGGGGGTTCCTTGGTTATTCCTTGCCCCCCTGCTATTTCCCCTTTAAAACGCCGACCGCCACCGCCGCTGCTAGTACAGCGGCGATCTGTCCAGGGCCATCTTCAACGCGGGGCAAAAGGGGCAGCTGCTCCGGGCCCAGTTGCTCCTGGGGGACCCAAGGCAGCTACCACTTGAGCCCCGCTGAGCCCCATTGTGGAAGCGCTCATCTCCATAGTCACCTGTATCGCCGTCTTCAGGACAGCCATGCAGATGGAAGACTGTGGCGGAGCAGTGGGGGAGAGGCGTCTCCCTTCCCCGTTCCTCTGATAAGCTGCAGGCACTAGGCCTGCAGCTTATCAGAGGCCGGTGCAGGCGCGCGGGATGCAGGCCGGAAGAGGCCTGCATCACATCACTGCCAGCCTGATGGAGGTAAGTATAAGTGTTTATTTTTTTTATAGGGTACTACTACTGGCACATTATTGAGGGGCATCTATGGGGGCACCTGTTACTGGCACATGATTGGGGGGCATTTATAGGGGCACTTCTTACTGGCACATGATTGGGGGGCATCTATGGGGCACCTGTTACTGGCACATGATTGGGGGGCATTTATGGGGGCACCTGTTACTGGCACATGATTGGGGGGCATCTATGGGGGCACTTTTTACTGGCACATGATTGGGGGCGCTGTATTACCCTGGATGTAAGAGGTACGAGACGCTGTATTACCCTGGATGTAAGAGGTACGGGGCGCTGTTTTACCCTGAATGTAAGAGGTATGAGGTGCTGTATTACCCTGGATGTAAGAGGTATGGGGCGCTGTATTACCCTGGATGTAAGAAGTACGGGGCGCTGTATTACCCTGGATGTAAGAGGTATGAGGCGCTGTATTATCCTGGATGTAAGAGGTACGGGGCACTGTATTACCCTGGATGTAAGAGGTATGGGGCGCTGTATAACCCTGGATGTAAGAGGTACGGGGCGCTGTTTTACCCTGAATGTAAGAGGTATGAGGCGCTGTATTACCCTGGATGTAAGAGGTATGGGGCGCTGTATTACCCTGGATGTAAGAGGTATGAGGCGCTGTATTATCCTGGATGTAAGAGGTACGGGGCACTGTATTACCCTGGATGTAAGAGGTATGAGGCGCTGTATAACCCTGGATGTAAGAGGTACGGGGCGCTGTATTACCCTGGATGTAAGAGGTATGGGGCGCTGTATAACCCTGGATGTAAGAGGTACGGGGCGCTGTATTACCCTGGATGTAAGAGGTATGAGGCGCTGTATTACCCTGGATGTAAGAGGTATGGGGCTCTGTATTACCCTGGATGTAAGAGGTATGAGGCGCTGTATTACCCTGGATGTAAGAGGTATGGGGCGCTGTATTACCCTGGATGTAAGAGGTATGAGGCGCTGTATTATCCTGGATGTAAGAGGTATGGGGCGCTGTATTACCCTGGATGTAAGAGGTATGAGGCGCTGTATTACCCTGGATGTAAGAGGTATGAGGCGCTGTATTACCCTAGATGTAAGAGGTATGAGGCGCTGTATTACCCTGTATGTAGGGGTGGATGGAGGGGTTATCCCTGCATACTGCAATACTCTCACAATTTGTAATCTTGTTTATATATACTTATTTCGTTTTTTTCAGTAGTATGATTAAGTGGTGAAAAATAATATAGCCCCCCCCCCCTATATATTGTTCGTAGAGTCGCCACTGCTATCTATCTATCTAACTATATCTATCTATCTATCTATCTATCTATCTATCTAACTATATCTATCTATCTATCTATCTCATATCTATCTCATATCTATCTATGTAATTCATCTATTCCATATTGGTATAGGAGGTGTAGGACTATGTTAGGTGCACCCTCTGACAAGAGAGGAGTAATACAGACCTGAGAATCTGTTGCTGTGATCCGCAGCTTGTAGGCTCAGGAAGGAGACCATTGGCGCAGTAACAGGACATATATCCCGCTGGTCACACACTTCCTGCCACCAAGTATGATGTCCTTATCTGTAATCCTTGGCTGGATATTTTTTTGTTGTGATATTTTGTAATATTACAGAATAAGATGTATTTACTATACCGCCTAATGTGTTGCTGCAAACATTTAGGTTGAACAATCAATACAAATAGTCTGTTAAACAGAATGACGGGATGACGTTCTTTCTTCTGACTGGAGAATTCTATTCCTGACGACCATTATGGCCTCTGCTGAAGCTGTTTTGTCACCCGTCTTTCCTAGACTCCTGAATGGCACATCTGCCTTTATTATGTGATCATGGACAGCCCAAGGCCCAGCTGTGATAGTGCTCATAGTGGTTCCAGAAAGAGATACAAGCAAATGTGAACAAAAGCACTTGGGGGAAGAGGAGGATAGAGGCGCAGATGTAGCAGATCCGGACCTGAGTCATGTCACTGCACAGACGCCAATTAAAAAGTCAATGAAGATTTTCTGCCATTGCTCACGTCTCGTGTTCCAGATGAGGGTCTCAATTTGGGGGGTACTATCTCTCCTTGGGGAGAAAGCGCCTCGAGGGTCTCCGCACGTGTCAGCTGGATGGTGGTCGCTCACAGGAGAAGTCCGCGCTCTCATACACACAGCGACAACATTAGTCTTTAATAAACTCCGGCTCCTCTGGCGGAAGTTTCTGAAGTCAGTTTTCTAATGAGCGCTGCTGTGTGATCTGTATTTCTACGCGGCGGCAGCGGCGGCCTCGCTAATCGTATTCAGGCCGATATCAATATTCCACCCCAGGTTTTCTCTTACGGAACTTTCTTATTTGTAGTAATGAGGCTGCGGCTCCTCCTGGGCCCCCGGGAAGTCAATCCCAACAGACGGCAATTTGTATCAGTGAAGATTGTAACATTGCATTTCTGGAAGAGGATTTACAGAATATTTATAGTCGAGAGGAGCCTCCGAGCTTTATCTGCCTGTTCTATCTGGAAGAAAATCATCTGCACAGAAAAGGGAGTCACTGAGTCTATCTATTATCTATTATCTATTATCTATTATCTATCTATTATCTATCTATCATCTATCTATTATCTATCTATCATCTATCTATCTATCTATCTATCTATTATCTATCTATCTATCTATTATCTATCTATCATCTATCTATCTATTATCTATCTATCATCTATCTATCTATCTATTATCTATCTATCATCTATCTATCTATTATCTATCTATCATCTATCTATCTATTATCTATCTATCATCTATCTATCTATCTATCTATCTATTATCTATCTATCTATCTATTATCTATCTATCATCTATCTATCTATTATCTATCTATCATCTATCTATCTATCTATCTATTATCTATCTATCTATCTATTATCTATCTATCATCTATCTATCTATCTATCTATCTATCTATCTATCTATCTATTATCTATCTATCTATTATCTATCTATCTATCTATTATCTATCTATCTATTATCTATCTATTATCTATCTATTATCTATCTATCATCTATCTATCTATCTATCTATCTATCTATTATCTATCTATCTATTATCTATCTATCTATTATCTATCTATTATCTATCTATTATCTATCTATTATCTATCTATCTATTATCTATCTATTATCTATCTATTATCTATCTATTATCTATCTATCTATTATCTATCTATCTATTATCTATCTATCTATTATCTATCTATTTTCTATCTATCTATCTATCTATCTATCTATCTATTATCTATCTATCTATTATCTATCTATCTATCTATCTATTATCTATCTATTATCTATCTATCTATCTATCTATCTATTATCTATCTATCTATCATCTATCTATCATCTATCTATTATCTATCTATTATCTATCTATTATCTATCTATCTATTATCTATTATCTATCTATCTCATATCTATCTATCTATCTATCTATCCATCTATCTCCTGTCTATGGACATGATGTGCAGTACCAGACACAACCCCTGGACAGATGTGGCGCTGTTTCCGGAGGCCACCTTTTTACCTCTCCATCACATAACACATAGCCAGCGTTGCCAGAAATTTCTGGACAGTCCATAAAAATAGGACATTGTTTTCTTGTGTCCGTTAAAAAAAAAAATGATGTGTTTTTTGGGGGGCTGGGGGTACTTGACCAGATTATTTTGGTGGTAATTGTCATCATTTTTCAGCTCACAGTAAATGCTGGTAGGGAGGTCTCATCAGGATATTCAGCTATAGACAGGTATTACTTATAATCTTTATAGTTTATTATGGTTTTCCAATTTGTCGGTAAAATTTTTATTTATTCGTGATTTTGGGATAAGTTTTCCATAAAAAAGAAAAATTCTGGTAGGTAACCCTGCACATAGGGAACTGGCAGCATGACAAGGTAAAGTCTATCAGGATAGCAGATCGAGGCGGTTGTAAATTCGCTGTCACTTCTAATAACGGAGACGTCAATAATCCTCGTGTGTTAGAAATAGCGCAGGACTGAGGGTCGTGCTCCAGAGCATGTCCGCGGCTTCTCTGGACGTACGAGGCAGCAGGTCCTCATTCACATGCGTCGCTCACACGAGGAGAATCTGTTCTGCAGAATAAATCAGGACCTTCCAGAGACTGAATGCAGGAGCGTCTGTGACCAGTGAACGTAATGGGAAAAGCTCAGACCCTCATTTATGATCTGAGGACCCCTCGCACTGGAGATACTGGGAGAATTACCCGGCCGGATTGAGGCTGAGCCCGACGTGCCGCAAATAGTAATCAGCATGTGCTGCTGTGGAGCGTACACCTGCCCTCACTAACTCTCATAGGAGTGGACTATCAATAACCCTCACAAGGGCAGCACACTCCTCTCCTGAAATCCTCTGTGCTGCTGATGACCCTGCTCCTTCCACTATGTAACTCTCATCCTGTGATCTCCACAAGATCAGCACACTCCTCTCCTGAAATCCTCTGTGCTGCTGGGGACCCTGCTCCTTCCACTATGTAATTCTCAGCCTGTGACCTCCCCTAGATCAGCACACTCCTCTCCTGAAATCCTCTGTGCTTCTGGGAGGACCCTGCTCCTTCCACTATGTAATTCTCAGCCTGTGACCTCCCCTAGATCAGCACACTCCTCTCCTGAAATCCTCTGTGCTGCTGGGAGGATCCTGCTTCTATCACTATGTAACTCTCAGCCTGTGACCTCCACAAGATCAGCACACTCCTCTCCTGAAATCCTCTGTGCTGCTGGGAGGATCCTGCTCCTTCCACTATGTAACTCTCATCCTGTGACCTCCACAAGATCAGCACACTCATCTCCTGAAATCCTCTGTGCTACTGGGAGGACCCTGCTCCTTCCGCTATGTAACTCTCATCCTGTGACCTCCACAAGATCAGCACACTCCTCTCCTGAAATCCTCTGTGCTACTGGGAGGACCCTGCTCCTTCCACTATGTAATTCTCAGCCTGTGACCTCCCCTAGATCAGCACACTCCTCTCCTGAAATCCTCTGTGCTGCTGGGGATCCTGCTTCTTCCACTATGTAATTCTCAGCCTGTGACCTCCCCTAGATCAGTGCACTCCTCTCCTGAAATCCTCTGTGCTGCTGGGGATCCTGCTTCTTCCACTATGTAACTCTCAGCCTGTGACCTCCACAAGATCAGCACACACCTTTCCTGAAATCCTCTGTGCTGCTGGCAGGATCCTGCTCCTTCCACTATGTAATTCTCAGCCTGTGACCTCCCCTAGATCAGTGCACTCCTCTCCTGAAATCCTCTGTGCTGCTGGGGATCCTGCTTCTTCCACTATGTAACTCTCAGCCTGTGACCTCCACAAGATCAGCACACTGCTCTCCTGAAATCCTCTGTGCTACTGGCAGGACCCTGCTCCTTCCACTATGTAACTCTCATCCTGTGACCTCCACAAGATCAGCACACTCCTTTCCTGAAATCCTCTGTGCTACTGGGAGGACCCTGCTGCTTCCACTATGTAACTCTCTTCCTGTGACCTCCACAAGATCAGCATACTCCTCTCCTGAAATCCTCTGTGCTGCTGGGGGCCCTGCTCCTTCCACTATGTAACTCTCATCCTGTGACCTCCACAAGATCAGCACACTCATCTCCTGAAATCCTCTGTGCTGCTGGGGATCCTGCTTCTTCCACTATGTAACGCTCAGCCTGTGACCTCCACAAGATCAGCACACACCTACCCTGAAATCCTCTGTGCTGCTGGGAGGACCCTGCTCCTTCCACTATGTAACTCTCATCCTGTGACCTCCCACAAGATCAGCACACTCCTCTCCTGAAATCCTCTGTGCTGCTGGGAGGATCCTGCTGCTTCCACTATGTAATTCTCAGCCTGTGACCTCCCCTAGATCAGTGCACTCCTCTCCTGAAATCCTCTGTGCTGCTGGGTACCCTGCTCCTTCCACTATGTAACTCTCATCCTGTGACCTCCACAAGATCAGCACACTCCTCTCCTGAAATCCTCTGTGCTGCTGCTCCCCTGCTCCAGATCAGCACACTCTTCTCCTGAAATCCTCTGTGCTGAAATGATCCATGATGTTAATAAGTCGCTCAGCCTGCTGTCAAATGCATCTTATCGTCAGATCGTTAATTGGCAGATAATGAAGCCATATTTCCTCCTGATGAAGGGCTTCGCGTTCAGGATCTTAATAACATTTTTCTGCAATTTCTGCAAATTATAGAAGTGCCTTATGAATCATCATTATTACGGTAAATCCTCATCAGTACTTACATTAACTCGACGATCATTTATTAATCTGTACCCAGAGCTAGGACACGCGGGGGCGCCTCCCGACATAGGGTTAATGCTTGACAAGGCCGCCATGTAGGGGGCGTCTCCTTTTGGGCTTGGACAGACCATTTCAGCGCAGTGCTTATCCATGGGCATCTATTATTTTCAAGGAGCGACCAGTGCAGGGGCCCCTGTGCAGGAACCTAATATGGGCCCCTTGGTATTGAATGGCTCATCATAGAGCGCCCCCTTATGTCCACTATTTACTATAAGTCATAAAACTCAATAGGTCGTAGTAGGTGGCAGTGCAACTCAGAGATCTGCCGAGCACAAGGTAAAGCTGGCGGGACACATCCTGTTTTTTTATTTAAATTGACCCACTAGGGGGCGCATAATATGCCGTCCATATATGTATGATATAAGCGTGTCAGCCATTCTTTCGTATAGGCGCCATGTGAAGCTACCCATTGTACATGTACGGCGGAAGTCGGGTCTTTACAGATACCGCCCGCCCTCAAGCTCAGCGGGTGCCATAGCCAGTGGTTTCTGTTGTTTTAAACACCTGGGGCTAATGTCTGCGATTAACGATAACGCCGATTGCGGACCTTTAACCCCTCAGCTTTGACCACAGCATCTAAGGCGGCTTTCCCCAGAAGCGATTCACTCCCATGGCCCAAACCGAAACGGCTACCCTGCATGGAGATCGGAAAGCTGTTCGTTCTGAAGAGTTCCAGGCTAATAGAGCGGTAGTTCCTATTGAGACCTGCAGGTGGAAGTGCTCCACAGGAATGTGCTGAATTTCCCATACACTACTGTATTAAATCACAGCAGTGTATGGGAGAAGCAATCTAAAGATTGTATATTAAAGACCCCTATGGGGATCTAATATTCTAAAAATGTCAAATCGGCTGTCTTTCCCCAAAACTAAAATAAACAATAAAAAAAATTATTTTTCGCCCTATAAGAAGCACTGGAGCATAAGACACACCTGTATTTTAGAGGAGGAAAATAAGATATTTTTTTTTTTTCATTAGACCATCAATCAGACCCCCAATGTTAAAAAGACCCCCAATCAGACCTCAGCTTCATCTGCCAATTTTAATAGGACCCCAATTTGACCTCAGATTAGACCCCCAATGTTTATAAGACCCCCAATCAGATCTCAGTTCAGACCCCCAATGTTTATAAGACCCCCAATCAGATCTCAGTTCAGACCCCCAATGTTTATAAGACCCCCAATCAGACCTCAGATCAGACCCCCAATGTTAATAAGACCCCATTTAGACCCCAAATGAATAACCCCCAATCAGACCTCAGATCAAACCCCCATGTGAATAACCCCCAATCAGACCTTAGATCAGAACCCCAATATGAATAACCCCCATTCAGATCTCAGATCAGAGCCCCATACTCAGAGCAAACAAAAAAAGTCAACTTATCCCGGATGATGCCACCGCTCCTGGGATCCAGGTCTCTTCTTCTCCACTGCCGCACACAGCGTGAGGTCACGGAGCGACATCGTCTTCGCACTGTGCGCAGCCACAGCACAGCGAGCGGCCGATGAAGACCAGGAAGTGGTGAGTACTGAGCCCGGGGAGCGCTGCTTTCACCGCTCCCCAATCCTCCTGTACTAATGAGCGCCTCCATAATGGAAGCGCTCATTAGTATTTGCCCCATAAGACGCACTGACATTTTCCCCCCAAAAAAAGTGAGCCTTATAGGGCGAAAAATATAGTAAACTTCATAAGCATTATCTACCAAAGCGCCTGAACTATTAAAATATAAATGTATTTACGGTGAACATTGTAACGGAAAAAATAATCAATATGGCCGACTTGTTGTATTTTTATTGGTTCGCTTCCCAAATATTTTTTATAAAAAGTGATCAAAACATCAAAGACACTCCAAAATTGTATCAATAAAAAGTACACTTCACCCTGCAAGAAAATGAGCCCTAACACAGCTCCACAGACATAACTATAGAAACGTTATGGGGGAAAAAATATGGCAATGAAAAGAAAAAAAATATTTTTTAAGTTTTTTTCTTTTTTCAGTATTAAAACAGAAGAAAAACTATACAAGCGCAATATCTCTGTAATTTTACTGACCTGGAGAATGAAGGGAACAGGTCAGTGTGACCTCATAGGGAGTGCTGTAAAAACAAAATCCATGCCCAGGGTGGGGGGGGGTGGGGGATTGTAATTTTTTTACTCTTCTTCATTTGTAATTTTTTTCCATATTTCCACTACATGGTACGCCATCGTAAATGGTGCATTTAAGGCTACTTTCACACTTGCGTTCAGAGCGGGTCCGTCTGGTATCTGCACAGACGGATCTGCTCCTATAATGCAAACGCTTAGATCCGTTCAGAACGGATCCGTTTGCATTACCATGAACAAAAAAAAAAAAAAATTATTATTATTTTTTTTTTGTTCATGATAATGCAAACGGATCCGTTTTGACTTTACATTGAAAGTCAATGGGGGACGGATCCGTTTGAAAATTGAGCCATATTGTGTCATCTTCAAATGGATCCGTCCCCATTGACTTACATTGTAAGTCTGGACGGATCCGTTTGCCTCCGCACGGCCAGGCGGACACCTGAACGCTGCAAGCTGCATTCAGGGGTCCGCCTGCTGAGCGGAGCGGAGGACAAACGGTGCCAAACTGATGCATTCTGAGCGGATCCGCCTCCACTCAGAATGCATTAGGGCTGGACGGGGCCGCTTGTGAGAGCCTTCAAACGGAGCTCACAAGCGGACACCCGAACGCTAGTGTGAAAGTAGCCTAAAAAGTACAACTTTTCCAATTAAAAACAAGCTCTCGCACGACGATGTAAATGGGGAAAAAAAAGTTATGGCTGCGGGAAAGCAGGAAGTAAAAAACAAAAACACAAAAATAAAAAATCCCCCGGGGCTGAGAGGGTTAAGGAGCTTCTTTCACCTTAAACCACCCTATGTTCTCTTGTCCATCTCCTATCGAGTTTTGGAAAACTTCCCCGCTACCCCTAATCCGCAAATATCAGTATTACAGAGCCAACGCTGCCTGCACAAAAAATAATGACATTAGTGATGCCAGCCAATCAGGGGGTCACGCTGCCCCCCGACCACCGGGCGCTCCGAGCTGTTTCTTCAACACAATGTTCTTCCAATGTTCCTTCTTTAAAAATGCACATATATTAATCTCCCCGAGCCGGGCGCGGAGACCAGGATCGGAGCCGTGACTGGTAGAAGACATCAAATTCTAGAATAATTACAGTAATTGCCCCGCAGCTGAAACGAAGACAAGCGCGGGGTCGTTTCCTTCAGTTATGGCCGACGCTTAAAAAAAAACAAAAAAAACTTCCTACTGGGCACGACAGCGTTCTGTAAAGTCTGACCCACAGGCAACGACGTCTACTACCGCACATCACCCAGCTTACATCATTAGGAAAATACCATTCGATTTCTGCTTTTTTGTGCACGTCACAACGTTTCTAATGTCTCCTATCTACACAGCAGCTCTATACAAGAATTTCGGAGAATTTTCTCCATAGAAGGCGGTATTATAGTATCTAATTAATAACAGGGGCAGCTCCAGCAGAAATCGCGGAGCATGAAAGTAATGGGGATCACAAAGTATCCGCAGAAAAAAGCTGAATCCAGCCGCAGGATAAATGACTAAGGCTCCATTCACACGTCCGCAATTTCGTTCCGCATTTTGCGGAACGGAATTGCGGACCCATTCATTTCTATGGGGCAGCACGATGTGCTGCCCGGATACGGAATTGCGGACCCGCACTTCCGGGTCCGCAATTCCGTTCCCGAAAAAAATAGAACATGTCCTATTCTTGTCCGCAATTGTGGACAAGAATAGGCATAATCTATTAGTGCCGGCAATGTGCGGTCCGCAAAATGCGAAATGCACATTGCAGCTGTCCGTGTTTTGCGGATCCGTGGATCCGCAAAACACGTTACGGACGTGTGAATGGACCCTAAGAGTGGGGATTCCATTTGAAACGCATCACAAGCAAGCTATAGTGTTACTGTGTGTCCGTTTTCCTATTTGCATCCTTTGAAGAAGAAATAAAGTTAAGGTGGATTTAGACGAGCAGATAATCGTTTAAGCGATCACCATCACGAGCGACTACCGACCGAAGGTTCTAGCATTTAAAGGAAAGGATTATCGTGCAAAATTTTTTATTTTTTTTGAATGGTCGATACGCCTGCCTACACAGGGCTCTATATTGTCAATAACGTACAGGATGCAGATTTATATAACACAATTCATTAACAACGAAATATGATTGCACTTATTCGCATCAACGATTTCACTGACGTTGGACAAGCGTTTTTGGTCAAATCACTCAATCGTTAGAAACATTTACATGCCGCGATTCTTGTCCATCTTCCATCGCTTGCTTTTAAATTGTAATGTATATCTGAGCAGTATTATAGTAGTTATATTCTTGTACATAGGAGCAGTATTATAGTAGTTATAGTCTTGTACATAGGAGCAGTATTATAGTAGTTATATCCTTGTACATAGGAGCAGTATTATAGTAGTTATATTCCTGTACATAGGAGGCAGTATTATAGTAGTTATATTCTTGTACATAGGAGGCAGTATTATAGTAGTTATATTCTTGTACCGAGGAGCAGTATTATAGTAGTTATATTCTTGTACATAGGAGCAGTATTATAGTAGTTATATTCTTGTACACAGGAGGCAGTATTATAGTAGTTATATTCCTGTACATAGGAGACAGTATTATAGTAGTTATATTCTTATACATAGGAGCAGTATTATAGTAGTTATATTCTTGTACATAGGAGGCAGTATTATAGTAGTTATATTCTTGTACATAGGAGCAGTATTATAGTAGTTATATTCTTGTATATAGGGGCAGTATTATAGTAGTTATATTCTTGTACATAGGAGCAGTATTATAGTAGTTATATTCTTGTACATAGGAGCAGTATTATAGTAGTTATATTCTTGTACATAGGAGCAGTATTATAGTAGTTATATTCTTGTACATAGGAGGCAGTATTATAGTAGTTATATTCTTGTACATAGGAGGAGTATTATAGTAGTTATATTCTTGTACATAGGAGCAGTATTATAGTAGTTATATTCTTGTATATAGGAGGCAGTATTATAGTAGTTATATTCTTGTACATAGGAGGCAGTATTATAGTAGTTATATTCTTGTACATAGGAGGCAGTATTATAGTAGTTATATTCTTGTACATAGGAGCAGTATTATAGTAGTTATATTCTTGTACATAGGAGCAGTATTATAGTAGTTATATACTTGTACATAGGAGGCAGTATTATAGTAGTTATATTCTTGTACATAGGAGCAGTATTATAGTAGTTATATTCTTGTACATAGGAGCAGTATTATAGTAGTTATATTCTTGTACATAGGAGCAGTATTATAGTAGTTATATTCTTGTACATAGGAGCAGTATTATAGTAGTTATATTCTTGTATATAGGAGCAGTATTATAGTAGTTATATTCTTGTACATAGGAGGCAGTATTATAGTAGTTATATTCTTGTACATAGGAGCAGTATTATAGTAGTTATATTCTTGTACATAGGGGGCAGTATTATAGTAGTTATATTCTTGTACATAGGAGCAGTATTATAGTAGTTATATTCTTGTACATAGGAGGCAGTATTATAGTAGTTATATTCTTGTACATAGGAGGAGTATTATAGTAGCTTTATTATTGTATATAAGGGGCAGTATTATAGTAGATATATTCTTAACCATATTTCTTTTTATTGAGGTAAGAAAACAAGGCCACATGCCTACATAAGACATCAGTATCATAACATTAAAAGTTACAGTAGTTATCCAGCATACAAGTCATGAGTAGACAATACTAGCGATTATCATCATCATCATCTCCATAAAACAAACATCAAAAGGAGGAAAAAAGGGGGAGGAGGGGGAGACAATGGGTTAGGTGGGGGAGGGGGCAGAGAAGTGAGGGAATCCTGCTCTATCATGTGAAATTCCTGTGTGATTTCCATGGGGACCATAGCTTTAGGAAACAATGGCGAGAGTTTGTTTCCCAATGCGCCAGTTCCTCGAAGCGGTAGACATGATCTACCTTGTCCGTCCACATATCTAGATTTGGTGGGGAATCAGTTTTCCACAAAAGGGGAACCAGTAATCTCGCAGCTGTGATCAGCATTGTAGGGAGATTATTCTTAGCAGGGGTTATCGTGCTATTAGGGCACCACAGTAGGATAAGTTTGGCATCTAATAGGACTTTAGTTTTGCAAACGCTATTAATCATTGATTCTATCAATTTCCAAAACGGTTGAATCTTATGGCAGAACCACCAGATATGTGATAATGAACCGGTTTCTATGCCACATCTCCAGCACACCTCAGGTACCTCAGGATTAAGTTTGTGCAAGAATTCAGGAGTTTTGTACCATCTACTTAGTAGCTTAAAAGAATTCTCCTGAATTCTTACACAGCGACTGAAGCCATGACAGTGGGCTAAAACAAAGGCTCTCTCTGGTTCCGTCAGGGTCAAGGAAAGCTCTCGCTCCCATGAAGTCACATAACCGAGCTCTGGAGGTAAAGAGGAAAGCAATTCCTTATACATCTGGGATAATGGCCTAAGGGGAGGCCTAGGGGCCAAGACTCTCTTTTCAAGCCATTAAGGGGAGCTATTACTAGCAAAGTTCACTACGCATAACTTAGTATCTCTCTTAAAGTCTGCTAAGTGGAAAAAAGGAGCTGACTTGATTTCGGGGCGATCCATTATTAAATCCCATTGCAAACTACCATCTGGGAGAAGGACATCCCGCAGGGACAAACCAGCGAGCCTTGACCAAATCCCGGAGGGGTTTGACACAGAAGGATGAATATAGCTCTGTAACAATTTAAGAGGCATACAGGGGTTAGGAAAGTTAAACTGCTGGGATTTGACCATTTTAGACCATTCTACTAGCATTCCTTTCCAAACCTGGGAAGAGGCGTAGTGGTTGGCTGAAAAGGGCCTAACACCCCATAGAGTGAGCTGATCTTGGCTGGTGAGTAGTACAGATTCGAGCCGTGAGCAAAGAGAGTTAGATTTGTGGGTCAGGGCAGATATACATCTACATAACTGAACAGCAGTGTAATATGACTTTACATCAGGCATCCCAAAGCCTCCAAACTTCTTGTCCCTTGTAAGGACAGAGTAGGCAATGCGTGGAGACTTACCATTCCAGAGGAAGCGCGTGAACACTCGGCGGACTTCTGAGAAGTATGAGTTTGGCAACCATATGGGAATGGCTTGCAGCAAATAAAGAAATTTGGGGAGAATGAAAGTTTTCAGATAGTTTTTCCTCCCTATCCACGAAACAAAAGGGAGTTTCAGATTCTGTAGGTGAGTGCGAACCTCTTGCAGGAGTGGAGCATAGTTAAGGGAGGCTAGGTCTTGAATATTGGCCGAAACACGTGTTCCTAAAAATGTAATGTCTCTGGAGGCCCAGGTAAATGGGGTGGCACGTTTTAGACTATTGACTACAGATTGGGGACATGAAATATTAAGTGCCATGGATTTCCCATAATTTATTTTAAAATTGGATACAAATCCAAAATCCTCAAAAGTATTCAACAACTTGGGCAAGGCCTCTGCAGGGTTGGAGGTCATGACTAAAAGGTCATCCGCGAATGCTGCAGTAACATGGGTTTGCGAGCCAATCTGAAGGCCTTTGGTAGCAGGATCTGACCTAATTTTACACAAAAGGGTCTCCATGACCAGTACAAACAGTGCCGGGGAGAGGGGGCACCCTTGTCTTGTCCCGTTGGTGATGCAAAATGGTGGGGACAATGCTCCATTGACTTTGACCATGGCAGAGGGGGCCGAATAAAGGGTGTTAACAGCACTAATAAACTGGTCCGGGAGGCCAAACTTCGACAGGGTCCGCGACATAAAGAGCCAGCTGACCCTGTCGAAGGCTTTTTCCGCATCCGTACTCACCAGGACTAAAGGCTTAGAGGATCTCTTGGCCCAATTCACAAG
The DNA here is from genome assembly GCF_905171765.1 of Bufo bufo. NCBI lineage: Eukaryota > Metazoa > Chordata > Amphibia > Anura > Bufonidae > Bufo > Bufo bufo. The sequence continues at coordinate 11,687,302 of NC_053397.1, read as the reverse complement.
ATGTAGAAGCCGCACCGTATTCTCCGACCCCTGTCTGCCATGGACAAAACCTACTTGTTCCTCATGTACAATGTCAGGGAGGACATCCTGAAGCCTGGTAGCCAGAATCTTCGCCCACCACTTCACATCATTATTGAGTAAAGATATTGGCCTATAGTTACTGCAGCATGTTGGATCTTTGTTTTCCTTATGGAGGACAGTGATGTGCGCCAATAAGGAATGAGGAGCAAGAGACCCCCCTGTCAGAAGGTAGTTGCACAAGTTCCTGAAGCGTGGGATTAACACTATAGTAGTTATATTCTTGTACATAGGAGCAGTATTATAGTAGTTATATTCTTGTACATAGGAGCAGTATTATAGTAGTTATATTCTTGTACATAGGAGGCAGTATTATAGTAGTTATATTCTTGTACATAGGAGCAGTATTATAGTAGTTATATTCTTGTACATAGGAGCAGTATTATAGTAGTTATATTCTTGTAAATAGGAGGCAGTATTATAGTAGTTATATTCTTGTACATAGGAGCAGTATTATAGTAGTAATATTCTTGTATATAGGAGCAGTATAATAGTAGTTATATTCTTGTACATAGGAGCAGTATTATAGTAGTTATATTATTGTACATAGGAGCAGTATTATAGTAGTTATATTCTTGTATATAGGAGCAGTATTATAGTAGTTATATTCTTGTACATAGGAGGCAGTATTATAGTAGTTATATTCTTGTACATAGGAGCAGTATTATAGTAGTTATATTCTTGTACATAAGAGCAGTATTATAGTAGTCATATTCTTGTACATAGGAGCAGTATTATAGTAGTTATATTCTTGTACATAGGAGCAGTATTATAGTAGTTATATTCTTGTACATAGAAGGCAGTATTATAGTAGTTATATTCTTAACCAAATTTATTTTTATTCAAAGTAAGTAAGGCATATCAATCGATCACAAACCATCGTAGCATCACTGGTAAGGCAAAGTCACAAATCGGTCATGGAAGTGACCACAAATGCATGTCAGTGCAACACATGTTGTACAAAATGATACATCAAATGTGACAGGCAATAAAAATCAAATATAACACAAATAAGAGGAAAAGAGAGGGAAAGGAAGGGAAAGGAAAGGGGGGGGGGGGGGTAGGGGAGTTTTCCCCAACTCCGTCAGGGGAACTTCCTATATGTCTTCCAGGGCGACCAGATTTTCAGAAAGCGGGAACGCGTGCAAGATTCCCAGTGGGCCAGCTCTTCAAACCTGTAGATCTGATCCACCTTATCCCTCCACATCGAAACAGTGGGAGGTTCAGTATCCTTCCAAAGCAGCGGGATGAGCAGTCTCGCCGCCGTGATGAGCATAGTAGGAAGATCAGATCTACAGGGGGAAAGCGAGTCATTAGGGCACCAAAGCAGAATCAGTTTAGGATCCAGCTTAACCTGCTTATCACACACCTCATTTATCAGAGCTTCTATACTGGTCCAGAATGCTTTAATCTTTTCACAGTGCCACCAAATGTGTGACAGAGAGCCTACGTCTTTTCTACACCTCCAGCAATCACTTGGGAAATCTGCATTAAGCCTATGCAAGAACTCCGGGGACTTGTACCATCTCGTAAGCAGCTTATACGAGTTTTCTTGTACCTTAATACAGCGGCTAAAGCCGTGAGAGTGTGTAAGGACAAAAGCCCTTTCCGGGTCTGTAAGGTGGATGGACAATTCCCTTTCCCATGAAGAAAGGAAATGTAGCTCAGGAGGGGAGGCTGAGAGTAACTCCTTATAAAGGGTAGACAGCGGTTTAGGGATCCTACGGGCATCTGACAGTCTCTTAGACAGCCAAGAGGGGGTTCTAGAGGTGGTGGGGGGTGGTAGCTTAATCATCTTAATTTCCTTCTGCAGGGCAAAACTCTGTAGGAAGGAAGCTTTTTTGACTTTAGGGTCATTCAAGACCGTGGACCAATCCAGGGACCCATCCGGGGACCTAATCTCACTTAAAGGGATCTCGGCCAAAAGAGGCCAGATACCTGAGGGCTTCTCGGCTTCCGGATGGACATAAAACTGTAAAGAGGAAAGCGGAGTACCCGGTATGGGAAACTCAAGTGTTCTATCCTTAAACTGCTTGGCCCACTCAACAAACATACCCTTCCATAGGAGTGGCAAAGAGGAACTACCCGGAGAACAAGGGGACAGCCCCCAGAGAATCCGCTTCATTCTAGTGGAAAGCAGAGAGCGCTCAAGACACACATATGGAGCACTATAAGTGCTATTGAGGAGGGATAGACCTCTAAATAGTTGAAAGGCCACATAGTAGGAACGTATGTCGGGCAGACCAAAGCCGCCAAACCTCCTCTCTCTGGTCAGCACCGAATAAGCAATTCTGGAGGGTTTACTTCCCCACAAAAAGAGGGAAAAAAACTCTGCGGATGTCTACAAAAAATGAGTGCGGCAGCCAGATAGGCAACACCTGCAGAAGGTACAAAAATTTAGGAGCTATAAAGGTCTTGAGGTAGTTCCTCTTGCCACACCAGGAAATAAACGGCAGTCTAATAGAGTGCAGCTGCTTCCTAACTGAGGACAATAAGGGGGCATAATTCAGAGCAAATAAGTCCTTCGCCTGAGGCGGGACGTGCACTCCCAAAAATACTATGTCTTTTGTAGCCCAGTGAAAGGGGGTAGTAATCTGAAGGGCCTCTTTAACCGATTCTGGACAAGTAACGTTTAGGGCCATTGACTTGCTATAGTTGATTTTAAAGTTTGACACATAGCCAAACTCCTCAAAAAGAGACAAAAGCCTAGGGAAGGATGTTTCGGGATTGGAGGTCATGATAAGTAGGTCATCTGCAAATGCGGCTGTCAAGTGGGTCCGAGAATCAATGGTCAAGCCCCTAACCGCAGGATCCTGCCGGATCTTACACAGCAAAGTCTCCATCACTATGACAAACAGAGATGGGGAGAGGGGGCACCCCTGCCTCGTCCCATTGGATATGGAAAAGGAGGGAGAAAGCGTACCATTTATTTTGAGTTTGGCAGACGGGGCTGAGTACAGAGTAAAGATCGCAGATATAAACGAGTCTGGGAAACCAAACCTCGACAGGGCCCGCGACATATAATGCCAACCGACCCTGTCGAAGGCCTTCTCCGCGTCCGTGCTCAGCAAAGCCAGAGGCGTAGAGGAGCTTCTAGCCCAATCCATAAGGTGGAGCAAACGTATCGTGTTTTCACAGCCCTGTCTGCCACGCACAAACCCCACTTGCTCGCTATCAATAAGATCCGGCAGGATCAGCTGTATTCGCTGCGCCAGAATCTTGGCCCACCACTTGACATCCGCATTTAGCAGTGAAATCGGGCGATAACTGCCACAGTGGAGGGGGTCTTTGTTTTCTTTATGGATTATAGTTATGTTGGCCTCTAACGTTTGGGGGGGTAGAGAGCCTCCAGACAGGAGGAAATTACAGAGTGCCTGAAAGTGAGGAGTCAAAACGTCTTTGAAGGTCTTGTAATACGATATAGGGAGTCCATCCGGGCCTGGACTTTTACCTGAAGGAATGGAGGAAAGGACCTTGCCAATTTCCTCTCTTGACACAGGGGCGACTAGTTGAGAAGCTTGTAGGGGACTAACAGAGGGCAGCTTCAGAGTGGACAGGAACTCATCTGTGGCCTGCTCAATAGAGGCTGAACCAGGACGGTCTGGAGTGGGGAGGTTATATAGATCCGCATAGAAAGCACTAAACGCTTTTGCTATATCGTGAGTCGACTTGTGCTTATTGCCTTTCGCATCTAGAATAGCAGGGATAAATGAATCCGCGTGGCGTTGCTTAGCCATGGCAGACATCAGTTTATTCCCTTTGTTCCCATGAGCATAAGCTTTAAACCTGGAGCGGAATATAAGTTTCGCTGATTTGGCGTTGAGCAAGTTTTTCAGTCCCGTCCTGGCCTCCGCTAATTCAGCAGCCACAGCCTGAGCCTGGGTTTGCTTATGGGTCAGTTCAAGACTCGCTATGCGGGACAGCAGGTCATCTACAGCCTTGGAGCGCAGTCTTTTAACATGCGAGCCCAGGGAAATTAATTCTCCTCTAACCACCGCCTTATGAGTCTCCCACAAGATGGAGGGTGAGGGAGGAGGGTCGCCCACTGCATTAAGAGAGAAGAATTCAGACATAACCTGGGAGATTCTAGCTGCATTGGTAGGGTCGGAGATCAATGTGTCATTAAGACGCCATATTCTCTCTCGTTTAGGACACTCGGAGAAATACTGGGGCGTGATCAGAAAGCGTAATGTTCCCAAACCTCGTGTTTACCACCTGAGAAATATGGGGGGAGGATAAAAACAAGTAGTCCAACCTATGGAAGGATTTTTTAGCGTTTGAATAAAACGTGTAATCCCTACCAGAGGGATGCATAGTGCGCCACACATCAATAACCCGCAACTTCTTCAGCGCAGACTTCAGACGTCGCAGAAGTTTGTGGGATAACTCAGACTTCTGAGAGGACGAGTCAAGGTCAGGCTCCATAGTCACATTAAAGTCACCTCCTAGTATAAGCATGCCCTCACTAAAAGCCTGTAATTGCTCAAGAGTCCGAACGAGCCAGGGGATCTGACCCCTATTGGGGGCATATAAATTAGCCAGGGTAACAGGCGCGTCAGCGATGTGCCCCTTAACGAATAAGAAGCGACCATCAGTGTCCGCAAGGACAGCGGAGTGTTTGAAGGGTAGGCGCTTGTGGACGGCCACGCTGACACCCCTGCTAGCCGAGGCAAAAGAGCTATGAAACCATTGTGGGAATGCGTTTTGGGACAATTTCGGGATCTTCCCTGATTTAAAATGAGTTTCTTGGAGGAATACAACGGAGGCTTCATCTTTCAGTAACAAGGAGAGCACCTGAGACCGCTTACATGGCTCGTTCAGACCCTTGGCATTCAGTGAGGCAACTACAACAGAGGCCATAGTGAAGACAGAGGAGGCCTGTCGGCCCAGAGCAAGAGGACATCCAGTCTGGAAAGCCACGGACGGAGTAAGGAGAAGAAAGGGAGGAAGGAGGACAAAGGGAAAGTCAAAAGAAAAATAAAAGACATAACAAATGAGACAGTAACACAACCCAAATAACAAAGAATGTCTCCCCATGGACAGGGAGCACGTGACCCCACCCAGCATCTGACACAATGGAGATCCTTTTTCATAGCGGCGAACAGCCGGGATCTATCAGAGGGGGGCTCCTGTGGGGCCACCGGTGGTGAGGGAGAGGACATAATCAGTAACATAACTGACAACAGTGCAGACATATAACCCCCGCATAACTAACAGTGCATTCAGTGCTCTAATGCACAGCTCGTAACCTGCATCTCATGCAGGCAAGGTAGTAAAGCATAGGGTCAGGCCCAAAACCCATGAGAATGGGGCAGTGGGCCAAGACCTAAAATAAGTCCACAACCTATGGACAAACGATGAAAATTCAGCTCAGACAGAGCCAGACAGAGTTCCTACGTCCTGGGAGCCAGCAAAGTCACAGAACATTGAACTCAGTGAAGAGTGAACAAAAGCGCCTTCAGCGCCTCCCGGAACAGAGTCAGGTAACAGGTGCTTGCGACCGGCCTTTTCCTTGTTTCCCAGCTCTGGAAGGTGAAACTTGCTGCCACGAATCTATACCCGGAGGGGTAGGCAGGGAATCCCCTTGATCAGCCGGCATCCACGAGAGAACTGTGATGGGTTTTAATCCCAAGAGGGCCCTAAATAGCTTTCAGGTCACCCGGGGTCCGCACCGTATACTGCCTCCCGTTTTTCAAGATGGCCAGACCGAAGGGATAGAGCCATCGGAATGGCGTAGCTGTGGCTTTAAGGGCCTCTAGGAGCGGCTTCACGATGCGCCTCTTGGCTAAGGTGGAGGGGGCCAGATCCTGAAAGAATAGGACTGGGGTCTCACCATACATGATGTGGTCGGCCTCCCTTCCCGCCTTGAGCAGTGCAGCAGTGTCCACGTAGCTTAGGATGCCGCAAACAACATCCCGCGGCGGCTCACCAGGTTTTGGCTTGGGCCTTAAGGCCCTGTGGATGCGCTCGATCACAATCGGAGCTGCTCTCTCAGCTCCCAGCAGGGAGGAGAAAATTTCGCATGCGACTGAATGAAGCGCGTCAATCGCAATATTTTTGGGTAGGCCGCGGATGCGAATATTTCGCCGCCGGCTCCGGTTCTCCTGATCCTCTATGCGCATCAGCGCGTCGTTTAGCAAGTCTCTGTGGGTTTGCAGGGCTGCACGGGTCTTACCCTCATGCACCAGGATGGCTTCCTGTGCTAGCTCCAGGGACTCCACACGATTCCCAATCTGCCGCAGGTCTCCTTTTATCTCCTCCAAGTCCTTTTTAAGAGGTGCAAGAGCAGATTCCAGGATGTCCCTGAGATCTGCTTTGGAAAGTGAGGAGTTTGTTCGCAGTGGTCTGCAATCTGATACATCAGAAGTGCTTCCTGCCTCAGAGCCTTCCTCTGCTTCTGAGAGCTGCCGCGCCCTCCTGGTTGTTTCAACAGCAGCAGGAGTCCTGGACTGTTTCTTGAGGTATTTATCCATCTCCGGTTGCCTGGAACGGGCCCCTGTCGGCTCTGGAGTCTCAGGGTGTCGATCCTTGCCTGGTTTCCCCATTGGCACCGAGTAAATAGCTAATAAAAGGGGCTATAATAGCTGCCAGGGAGAGGAGCTCAGGAACAAGCAACCATTCAGCTCCAAGGTCAGGCTCCGCCCCTCTATAGTGGTTATATTCTTGTACATAGGAGCAGTATTATAGTAGTTATATTCTTGTACATAGGAGCAGTATTATAGTAGTTATATTCTTGTACATAGGAGCAGTATTATAGTAGTTATATTCTTGTACATAGGAGGCAGTATTATAGTAGTTATATTCTTGTACATTGGAGGCAGTATTATAGTAGTTATTTTCTTGTACATAGGAGCAGTATTATAGTAGTTATATTCTTGTACATGGGAGTAGTATTATAGTAGTTATATTCTTGTACATAGGAGCAGTATTATAGTAGTCATATTCTTGTACATAGAAGCAGTATTATAGTAGTTATATTCTTGTACATAGGAGCAGTATTATAGTAGTTATATTCTTGTACATAGGAGGCAGTATTATAGTAGTTATATTCTTGTACATAGGAGCAGTATTATAGTAGTTATATTCTTGTACATAGGAGCAGTATTATAGTAGTTATATTCTTGTACATAGGAGCAGTATTATAGTAGTTATATTCTTGTACATAGGAGCAGTATTATAGTAGTTATATTCTTGTACATAGGAGCAGTATTATAGTAGTTATATTCTTGTACATAGGAGCAGTATTATAGTAGTTATATTCTTGTACATAGGAGCAGTATTATAGTAGTTATATTCTGGTACATATGAGCAGTATTATAGTAGTTATATTCTTGTACATATGAGCAGTATTATAGTAGTTATATTCTTGTACATAAAAGCAGTATTATAGTAGTTATATTCTTGTACATAGGAGCAGTATTATAGTAGTTATATTCTTGTACATAGGAGCAGTATCATAGTAGTTATATTCTTGTACATAGGAGCAGTATTATAGTAGTTATAGTCTTGTACATAGGAGGCAGTATTATAGTAGTTATATTCTTGTACATAGGAGCAGTATTATAGTAGTTATATTCCTGTACATAGGAGCAGTATTATAGTAGTTATATTCTTGTACATAGGAGCAGTATTATAGTAGTTATATTCTTGTACATAGGAGGCAGTATTATAGTAGTTATATTCTTGTACATAGGAGCAGTATTATAGTAGTTATATTCTTGTACATAGGAGGCAGTATTATAGTAGTTATATTCTTGTACATAGGAGGCAGTACTATAGTAGTTATATTGTACATAGGAGCAGTATTATAGTAGTTATATTCTTGTACATAGGAGGCAGTATTATAGTAGTTATATTCTTGTACATTGGAGGCAATTTTTATTGTGAAAACAAACAAAAAAAATACAATTAAAATGCATTCTTACAAAAAACAAAAAATAACAGGCATTGTACACACAATGACTACTCAACTAGAATGACTATAGAATCATATTAAACTTAGAAAGTCCACATTTGCTGGGGAGGAAAAAGAAGAGAAAAAAAAAAAACACACAAAATAACATCATATTTTCTGTTTTAAACCAAAGACACATTTCTCCATAATTTCCTATTATTCGGGTTACTCTTTATCTCTAATGATTTAACCCACTGGAGCTCAGACATTATTTGGCTTACGGCTGTGGTGTGGTGGAATGGCTCATTGTGTATAGACACGCGGGTTCTCATGTGCCAGTGGTAGTATTTTATGACAGAAATGATCAGGTACATTGTCCCCCTGTCTACATTCCTATTTCTGGATGGAACAGCATAGATTATATCAGGATAAGTCAGGGACTGCAGTAATGGGATGTTTAGCTTTTGTGACACCTCTTCCCATATTCTCCTCCCACCCCTGCAGTCAGATATTAAGTGCTCCATCGTCTCCTCCTGCTGACAACCGAGAGGACAGTTCCTATCTGAAACACTTAAAAATTTCAGGTTACCCCTAACAAATAGCTTTCCATGTAATGACAACCAAGCTATGTCAAATAATTTGGCGGGGAGTCGTTTCCCATTGAGAAGCTTCAGACTTTCTTGTAAAGTGCTAGTCACACAATCCCTCAAGACAAGTGGAGAACAAAAGAAAGCCCTACAGACCCTCACGTATAGATCTTTCCTTGGCTTACCCTCAATGTAGGACTTCTCTATCTTCCACCTTCTCACACACTTCAGTCCATAGTCCAGGTACTGGGGGAGGTAGTCACTCGTCCATCGACCCCTCTTGAGACTGCCGCCTCGCACCCAAGACTCTGCAAAAGGCATTATCCAGTCCCTGATACTATTCACCCACAGGAAGCTGTTCTCTGAGTCCAGGCAACCAAAATTAACTTTTAGAAACATGGAGTCAAAGAACACCCTTGGATTCAGCATATCCAACCCACCCTCTCTCCTCTGTAGGTAGGTGATCCCTCTTTTTATCAGGTTCAACCTGTTCCCCCACAACAGTTGGAAGAACAGGCTAAAGAGCCTAGCGGAGAAAGATTCCGGCAAAGGAAAAACGACAGAGACATACAAGAAGACAGGGACCAGGTAAGTCTTCAACATTTTAACCCTTTCTCTATAGGTCAGCCTCCAGTTCTTCCATCGCTGAACCTTTGCATTTCCGGCTTCCAACTTCTCTTCCCAATTTAGTTTGGCGTTATCATTCCTCCCAAATTTGACCCCTAGGATTTTAATATAGGTGGAGGCTCTCACAAATTGTGGCAGATCAAAGTCTGGATCACTGTCTGATATCCAGAGAGCTTGACTCTTCTCAAGGTTGACCAGAGACCCTGAGGCCTCCGAGTAACTTCTGATGGCCGCAGACAACATCTCCACCTCACGAGGCTTAGATATCACTACAGTCACATCATCCGCATAGGCAACAACACTCAGGGGCAGGCAATGGGGGACTGGCACCCCCTGAAAACCACACTCCTGCAGTGACCTCAAGAATGGGTCTAAGGCAAATACATACAGCAGTGGACTCAGTGGGCAACCCTGTCTCACCCCTGCCTCAACCCTGAAGGTATCACCCTGCCAACCATTGACCAGAGGAAAGCTCTCAGCCCCGCAATACAGAGTCTTCAGCCAATCGATGAAATGCCCCGGAATACCGTACTTTGACAAAGTGGCCCATAGATACTCATGATCTACTCTGTCAAAGGCTTTAGCCTGGTCAAGACTCACAACATATCTCCCACCCCTCAGGGCTTTACATCTCTCAAACATCTCCCTTATCGAGATGACTGCTCCAGAGATGTTCCGCCCTTCTACTGTGCCAAACTGACAGCCTGACAACAGTGCTGAGGACAGACAAACTAATCTAGAAAACAGAATTTTTGCCAGAATCTTTCTGTCGACATTCAAGAGGGCAATCGGCCTCCAGTTCTTGATGTCACTCGGCTCTTTACCTTTGGACAGCAGAATCAGCGAGGACACTCTCATGGATGGAGGCATCAGGTGACTTTCTAGACAATTTGTATATACATCCACGAGGATTGGGGCCAAGAGGTCTCTGAATGTCCTATAGAATTCTGCTGTTATCCCATCTGGACCTGGTGCCTTCTTCAGATGTAACTTATCAATTGCCTCTTTAACCTCCGCCACCGTCAAATCTGCTGTCAAAGGAGAAAAGTCCAAATCATTAGTATCAGGGAGCGGAGTTGCCTCCAAGAATTGGGTCATCTTGTCTCTATCCAAAACCTTCCTCTGAAACAAGTCAGCATAGTAAGATCTCACCACCCCCAGGATACCCTCCCGAGATTCTTGCAAAACACCCTGGGGGTCAGTGAGACCGGTGACAGATTTATTTGCCACTCGCTCCCGGCAATTCTCAAAGGGATCAGGAGACCCTAAGGTCCCATAATCCCGTTCAAGAACCAGGGAGGTGTACCTGCTGTACTGATACTGCCTTATCTCAGATTTCAGCCGGTCTATCCTTTGTTGGTCATCCCCTCCCGCCGAATATAGTGACTCCAATTCTTTCCGCAGCTTGAGATACTGGCCATACTTACTCTTCCCCTTTATAACTGACAGTCTCTTTAAGAGGGATCTGATCTCATCCTTGACATCCTCCCACCAGTCGGCCATATTGTCATAAAAGTCCACTCTCTCTAGCTGACTCTGTATAAGAGAGTGAACATGACTCTGAACCGAAGGGTCTTCTAATAGACTGGAATTAAGTCTCCATAACCCTCTACCTGTCCCAGAACACTTTGTGACACCTAAACAGAAATATAAGGCCAGATGGTCTGAATAAGGGACGATCTTCTCATCTTTTTCACCAATGGTCTCTGTGGGACTCACCAGAGCTAAATCTATCCGACTTCTTCTTTCACCACAAAAATAAGTAAATTTTGGTTTCCGACCACCCTGCACAAACACATCTGACAACCCGGCCTGTTGAATAATTCTGCTTAGGACCTTGGAGTCTCTGGTAAGAGGCCTATTAGAGGTCCTGTCACAAGATGTCCTGGTGGCATTGAAATCTCCAGCCATGATGACAGGGATAGATGTGAAGAGATATGGCTTCACTTCATTATAAAGGTTAACCCTTTCAGTCACTGTCTGCGAACCATAGATATTTATAAGACGGAGCCTCCTACCCCGAATAGTAACTTCCAGAATTAGGCACCTTCCCATCAATACCTCTGTCAACCTATGTATAGTTATATCTTTGGTGTTAAAGAGGATAGAGACCCCGGCACTTGGTTCTACAGCCAGTGACCAAAAGGATGGACCAGACCGCCATTCACGCTCGGCTTCCCGTAAGAGTCCTAGAGTATTCAAACGTGTCTCTTGTAAGAAAAAGACATCAGCATCAAGAGACCTTAGATGTTCATAAACCACATGCCTGGTCCTCCTCACTCTGACACTGTTCACATTACTGGAGAACACTTTAAGGGTAAAGTCAGCCATCAAAGCAAAGCAAAGCACAAGTAGCAGAGATATTACCCCCATCATCATAGATCTAAGTCTGAGCCCACCTGCCGACCACCTGTCTCCATGTCTGATTCAGACAGACGTTTAGCTCGCGGGGGTTTCCTTTTTGTGGGGGGATCGCCCTCTTGGTCCTCATTAAATTCATCTACCACCCTCTTTAACTCTCTCTCCATCTCTTCCTCAGCGTCTGAGTCTGATAGGACACTGTACCTATTTGTGATAGTCATGACACCTGACCCGGGGTCTACTTTCTTTTTGGAAGGTTTTTGGACAGTGGTCCATTCCCCCTCAGGCTTACGGCTGGTTTTGTCCTTCTTCCGTTTCTTCTGCGGATTTATTGATGCAGGGGCAGAAGATGACATGCCCACAACCTGCTCAGTGACCTCCCCGTTCCCCTCAGTGGCTCCTGGCTGGGACTGGTCAGGCACTATGTCACCTATATTGTCACCCATGTTGTGCTGAGGCTCGGGCGGTGTCACTGCTGACCCTGACAACAGCGTCTCCTCCTCTAGGTCATCTGCCACTTCCAGCAAGTCCTCATCAGGGAAGTCCTTACAAACATTATGCCAGGCGTCTGGACAGTCCCTGTGCGAGTGACCGATCCTACCACAGAGGTTGCACCGGATGTTCTGGCAGGTGGCGCTGACATGGCCGATCTCCCCGCATAAGTTACATTTTACCAGGGTGCACACACTCGCAATATGACCGGCCTTTCCGCATTTAAAACATTTTCTAGGCTGACCCGCATAGAAGCATACCCCTTTCTCCCGGCCAATAAAGAATGAGTTGGGCAGATGTTGGGTGATGTTGTTAACCTGCCGTAACTTTACCAGGACCTTCCACCCCCCCAGTCCATATGCCATCCTCGTCCCTAGTCTTGGTCAGATCTGACATTAGGTCACAGTGTCTTTTTAGCCATACAACAATATCCTGGTGTGGTACCGACTCGTTCCAGAATATTATGGTGACGTTTGCTGTGTCTGGTCTAGAGATGGGGATGAGGCTGAACTTATTCCAGCCATCAGCATCTCTCACCCGGGCGAAATGAGCCCAGAAGCGGTCCAGGTCAGACATGAGTTTAAAGCTGACGTCATACCCCTGCCTGTCAGGAAGGTTTATCACTGCCAGGATGTTAGATGGCAGGAAACCCATTTGGTGGCACAGAAGTTCACGGACCACAAACCTCCTGTCAGGCAACTCCTCCTTGACCCCTCTATGTCTGAACCTGACCACGTTCCTCCTCTTAAAAGCCTGACCTGTATAGTTTACATTAGACCTGAAGGATGGTGACCCACGGCTCCAGGCATTACCAGAGGAGACACCACCAGTTCCACCCTCCTGCTGTACTTGGGGGCGCTGTGGTGGCTGCTGACCGCCTGCACTATGAGGGTCTGACACTCCTGGTGTAACTAAAGGGGGGAAGTGCTGTGCATCAGACTGTATAGCCCCCTCCCCACCATCATCCATAATACTCTGCGGGTCACAAGCCTCTGAAGGCTGATCTAATGGTGGACCCGACTCTAGAGATGACCCCAAATCCCACACACACTGTGAAGCGCTCCCCTCTGCAGAAACATCATCAGTAACATCACATACAGCCATATCAGTGCAGTCACTAGCAGTATGATCCTGCTCTACAGAGCCCCGACAGTCCTGCTGAGCCATGACCTGTGAGCTCTCTGCTGCACTGCTGCCTTCAGGCGAGAGTCCACAGTCCTGCTGCTCTCTACTGCCCCCCAGGGCTTGTGGTGACTGCACTGCTACTGCAGAGTTACCTTCAGGCAAGAGTCCACAGTCCTGCTGCTCTCTACTGCCCCCCAGGGCTTGTGGTGACTGCTCTGCTACTGCAGAGTTACCTTCAGGCGAGAGTCCACAGTCCTGCTGCTCTCTACTGCCCCCCAGGGCTTGTGGTGACTGCACTGCTACTGCAGAGTTACCTTCTGGCTTGAGTCCATAGTCCTGCTTCACAATACAAACCGCTGGGACTTGTGGTACCTTTTGAGGAGTCTCTGCAGGTCTTTGCTGTTGCTGGACACTTTCTCCCACTTCTCTGTACAAATTCCCTTTCTCAAAAGGGAAGCTGGCTGGTCTGAGGACTGGTCTTGCACAGGCCTGCTGGGTGTCATCTGGACAGGTTGGAGACTTGGGTATAGATGGAGATTGTTCTGGCGCAGGTCTTCCCCCATGTCCCTCAAGTCTTTGCTGGTTCCTGAAGGTTTCAGCGACTGGTCCCATCTGCTCCAGTACAGCCTCCATGTCCTGCACAGTCTCAGCGAGCTGCACAGCGAGGGAGCTCAGCTTCTTGTCATGGACAACCTGATTGTTGGGGTTTGCTGCCTTTAGCTTGTAGACACAATCTATCTGTTTCTGCAGCTGTAGTTTTGTTCTTTTTAATGTCTCCAGTCTCTTGACCAGAGCTGGGATCCGCTCGGCCAGACATAGTTCTGGTGCACGCTGAGTATTGGGGGGTTGCGCCGGCAGTGTACTCACAGAATGGCTCCTTGGTCCTTGCACTGGACTTGGTGCAGCCGTGGTCACTGCTGCAAGGTCACTATCTCCAGATTGGGGACTGGGCCCCTGGTTCTTCCCAGTGACTGCACTTGTGGCCCCATGAAGCCTTCCTTCAGTATTCCCTCTGGTCTCATCTGTCGTGTTGGCGACTTTTGCGCTGTTCCCACTCCCGTAACGTGTGCGGTCAGACCGTATCAGGACAGGCTGTTGCAGATTCTCCTGCATGGTCTGCTTCTCCAGGGAAGTTCTCCTCTGTCTGCCTGCGGGTGGGGTGGATTGCACACCTGCAGCCATGCTCTTACTCAGTGATGTCTCCTTCTTTACTTCCAACATTTTCTTTTCATCTTTGCTTCCTGCTGCACTGGGACTGGCAACACTCGGAACATTCCTTCCTTCCAAAGAAACTTCTGGATAATTATCCATGGTGTGAGAGGTCTGGGAATTATTTCCCAGAATAGGCCTTGGAGCCTGGGCCTTGCTTGGGGAGCATCCCCACCCAGAGTGGCCCCGCCCTGGGCTTTCTCCAGACATCCAAAGCCTCAGGAGAGCTACTGACACACGTCCTCACAGCAAGGAGGCAGTATTATAGTAGTTATATTCTTGTACATAGGAGCAGTATTATAGTAGTTATATTCTTGTACATAGGAGCAGTATTATAGTAGTTATATTCTTGTACATAGGAGGCAGTATTATAGTAGTTATATTCTTGTACATAGGAGCAGTATTATAGTAGTTATATTCTTGTACATAGGAGGCAGTATTATAGTAGTTATATTCTTGTACATAGGAGGCAGTACTATAGTAGTTATATTGTACATAGGAGCAGTATTATAGTAGTTATATTCTTGTACATAGGAGGCAGTATTATAGTAGTTATATTCTTGTACATTGGAGGCAGTATTATAGTAGTTATTTTCTTGTACATAGGAGCAGTATTATAGTAGTTATATTCTTGTACATGGGAGTAGTATTATAGTAGTTATATTCTTGTACATAGGAGCAGTATTATAGTAGTCATATTCTTGTACATAGAAGCAGTATTATAGTAGTTATATTCTTGTACATAGGAGCAGTATTATAGTAGTTATATTCTTGTACATAGGAGGCAGTATTATAGTAGTTATATTCTTGTACATAGGAGCAGTATTATAGTAGTTATATTCTTGTACATAGGAGCAGTATTATAGTAGTTATATTCTTGTACATAGGAGCAGTATTATAGTAGTTATATTCTTGTACATAGGAGCAGTATTATAGTAGTTATATTCTTGTACATAGGAGCAGTATTATAGTAGTTATATTCTTGTACATAGGAGCAGTATTATAGTAGTTATATTCTTGTACATAGGAGCAGTATTATAGTAGTTATATTCTTGTACATAGGAGCAGTATTATAGTAGTTATATTCTGGTACATATGAGGCAGTATTATAGTAGTTATATTCTTGTACATAGGAGGCAGTATTATAGTAGTTATATTCTTGTACATAGGAGCAGTATTATAGTAGTTATATTCTTGTACATAGAAGCAGTATTATAGTAGTTATATTCTTGTACATAGGAGCAGTATTATAGTAGTTATATTCCTGTACATAGGAGGCAGTATTATATTAGTTATATTCTTGTACATAGGAGCAGTATTATAGTAGTTATATTCTTGTACATAGGAGCAGTATTATAGTAGTTATATTCTTGTACATAGGAGCAGTATTATAGTAGTTATATTCTTGTACATAGGAGCAGTATTATAGTAGTTATATTCCTGTACATAGGAGCAGTATTATAGTAGTTATATTCTTGTACATAGGAGGCAGTATTATAATAGTTATATTCTTGTACATAGGAGCAGTATTATAGTAGTTATATTCTTGTACATAGGAGGCAGTATTATAGTAGTTATATTCTTAACCAAATTTATTTTTATTCAAAGTGAGTAAGGCATATCAATCGATCACAAACCATCGTAGCATCACTGGTAAGGCAAAGTCACAAATCGGTCATGGAAGTGACCACAAATGCATGTCAGTGCAACACATGTTGTACAAAATGATACATCAAATGTGACAGACAATAAAAATCAAATATAACACAAATAAGAGGAAAAGAGAGGGTAAGGAAGGGAAAGGAAAGAGGGGGGGGGTAGGGGAGTTTTTCCCAAATCCGTCAGGGGAACTTCCTATATGTCTTCCAGGGCGACCAAATTTTCAGAAAGCGGGAGCGCGTGCAAGATTCCCAGTGGGCCAGCTCTTCAAACCTGTAGATCTGATCCACCTTATCCTTCCACATCGAAACAGTGGGAGGTTCAGTATCCTTCCAAAGCAGCGGGATGAGCAGTCTCGCCGCCGTGATGAGCATAGTAGGAAGATCAGATCTACAGGGGGAAAGCGAGTCATTAGGGCACCAAAGCAGAATCAGTTTAGGATCCAGCTTAATAGTAGTTATATTCTTGTACATAGGAGGCAGTATTATAGTAGTTATATTCTTGTACATAGGAGCAGTATTATAGTAGTTATATTCTTGTATATAGGAGCAGTATTATAGTAGTTATATTCTTGTACATAGGAGGCAGTATTATAGTAGTTATATTCTTGTACATAGGAGGCGGTATTGTAGTAATTATTTTTCTATGATGGATACACCTTTAGATTAGCAGTTCTGTCCATTGAACACATAAGAGACTGAATGTAGAATGGATAATGATGAACTATTAATGAGTAAATGAATACGTGTAGGAGTGAGGACAATGAATGGTGTAATCATGTGTGTAATGATCAGTTGGCGAGATCCCGATGAGAACATTTCAGCTTTCTCTTGCTGTTGGTCATTGCTTGTCTCTATTAATTCATGTTTCACCTTTTGTAGCCGGTGGGTTTATGTGACTAAACTTGTTTAATTCTGATGATTTTACCATTAAACAATTGGAATAATGACATTAAACTGAAGATAATGAAGCTCCTCTCCGGTGATCAGTGTCGGACTGGGATGCCTAGGGCCCACCAGTACAATTCATTCTGGGGGCCACTGTACAGCGACATGCAAATATTACCTGCCCACACAGGGACAGACAGCAACAAGACGCTAACAGATTATTGATTTTGGGATTCTCTGAAACAACTTCAAATGTGGATCCCAGGGAAGAGAAGATACTTGCTGGCCTTCCTCTATTCTCTGATGTGTCTCTAATAATAAACTGGATAGTTTTCCCAGTTTTTTATATTGATATAGATTATTTTAGATGCTGTGCTGGTGGATGAAGGGCCCACCTTTCTCAGGGGCCCACCGGGAAATTCCCCTGTGGGCCAGTCCGAGCCTGCCGGTGATCTCATCAGATGTGTATGCCGCTTGATGAAACCTCAGGCCTTATTACCTTACTGCTTAGATGACACCTGTTGTAATGACAATATTCTAATGTATATCAGATTCTTCTATATATCCACATCCTACAGCACAAACATATCTGTAATCATTTTCTATGGGATATAGTTTGTACATATTCACTTATCTTGGTCTCTGTCCCCAGAAGCTTACACTCTAAATCATCAATTAGACCCTCCTGTCATTAGATTGTTAACAGATGCACAGATATGTCTGTAATGTAAATGGAATATCATCAGTATTGACCCTGACAGTGGATTACATCAGTCCTGGAGGTCTGCCTGACGTCATAGACGTAAGATCTGATAAGATATGTCCTGCGGAGAAGATGTCTATAGACAGTATGGCCCCACCATGGAGAGATCTAATCTATTTCGTCCTAATCGTAGAAGATACCAGTGCAGAACTTTAAGGGCATCTTCCACAAATCCATCCCTTATGTTAGACCATCAATGTATCCACAAATTTGCAGAATAAAAGGTCTGTGGCGCCATAGAACAAGCTCAGACACATTGGGGGACATTTACTAAGCATATTGCGGCAGAATTATGGTGTAAAATGAATGGCGTTTTGAATACATCAACTGTTTTCTCCAGAATTTTCACCGTAAAGAATACATCACGCCAGAAATGAGTTATAAATGTCAAAGTGGGCCAGGCTCTCAATTTGGCGCATATTACACTTAATTTATCATACTCTTATCGACAGAAATGACTCAAAACCTTACGGACGATTAAGCCAGGTTATCTGGTGGTGTTTTGTGTAAAAAGTTGCTTTTATGGCATAAAGATGCGTCTTTTTGTCAAAAAGTCGCATGCACGAAAAGAAAAACCAACTCAACGTGGGAACAAGTGACAGTTAAGTGTTAAAACAGGACAAATGTATTTTTATCTGATATAAATGAGCGAAGCAGCAGGTTCTCTCAGTAAAGTGACATTCAACAAAAACAAAACTATAACAAAAAAGCCAGAGTCTGAGAGAAAAGTCACAATTTATAACTGGAAATGTTGCAATTATGCTTCAAAAGTTGCAACTATGTTTCAAAAGTCGCAAGTGTGGTCTGGCAGGGTTGGCGGAAATGGCGCATTTGTGTTAAAAAAAAGTCGCATTGTAGTGCTATTGGCGTAAAATCGAGAGAAATAGAAGGATAATCAAGTTTAGATTTTAAAAAGTCACATTTTAAAAGTGGTGTGCGCCTTTTGATATATGAGGTGAAGTCTCTACTTATGATTAGTAGTGTTTTTTTTTTTTTGCATGATTACACCTTTATTAATAAATGTCCCCCTGTCACGGATGGTGTTGCAGAAAGCTGGAACTTATAAATAAACATCCGACTGGCTTGATCCCAAACTAAGGAGCATATGGGTGAGCCCTATAAAACCCCTAGAGCTCTCCCTGACTGCTATACCCATGCAAAGGTCTTTATGGTAGACGATTGCATGCCCGCATACCTAATACTGTGTGACACCTGAAAACCCTATAATAGTGAGGGGACACGACCACCGGCTCCCTGCACTTAATACGGACGGAGTCAGGGTCACCTAGAATCAAGCCAGCAAGGAAACACAAATAAAGGAAAAACACTTATCTGAGGAATCAGCAGTAGCAGCCTCCAGCAATGAACAACTCATCCAGGAAGAAGTATAAACCTTAAAGTGAGGCAGTATGGGAGGGAATATAAAGGGAGACAATTAGTGTAAATAGGTGACAGCTGGGAGAAGGAAAGGAGATGAGAAAGTGAAACCAAAACAAACATCATGCAAGAGGTAGAGAAGAACATCTAACAGACCTTCTCACAGGACTGGCGGTGACACCCCCTTGTAGTTGAAAGGGAAAGACCTGCGGTTCCATCATGGTGATAGGCACATGTACGGAAGTGCTGACCCGAACGGCCACAACATTCTGCTGATTGATGGGAGACACAGGGTCAGATATGACTTGAGTCCACCTTGATTGCCTATCCCTAGCACAGAGCATATGGATTTAAATATAGAGTCCGACTACAAGGGTTTGCTTGTAGTCTGTCACCAAGGTGACACTTATGTCTCCATAGGAGGTGTGTGCACCAAACGGCAGGCGTTCCTTCACCAAGACTACATGTGTTCCCTAGAAAGAATATTTCATTTAGCTGCCTTCCTTGTCATGTTACAAAGCGTTGGACAGTGATACACAGGGATCCGCTTCCAGAAGGTGGCAGTAGTGAGGAGGTTATCTTTTTCATGGACAAACCTATTTGCGTATTCTTTTTCCCGTGGAGCACTGGAAATAAGTCTCCTTACACAATGGTCTCCTTAAGAAAAGCCAGCGTGTCCCCTAAGCCACGCAGAACCCAACGCTCATTTTTTTTAATGTTTCCTTAGGACGTCTCTAGACCCAAGAGCAAGAAATGTGGCAGCACAGTATTCAATTTCTATGGTCGTAGCAAGCTTCAGGTGCTACATCCGAAGTCAATTCGTCCAAAACGTCGGATTAATACCGTACAGAGATCTGTCTCCGTACAGTATTACAATGTCTGGGCTCCGATGAGCCGAAGTTACGCGTGACTTAGGAATAACTTCGGTCGGTGATTTTTAAAATGGAAAACCACTGTAAAACTTGGACCCGATATTGCTTCTTTTCCGAGGTACCAGTCGGAACCGAAGCCGAGTTCGGTTCCAAGTTTTAAATTGGTTTTCCACTTTAAAAATCACCGACCGAAGTGATTCAATGAAGTCACGCGCGACTTCGCGAATAACTAACTTTGCCTCATTGGAGCCCATACATTTATATACTATACGCAGACGGATCTCCGTACAGTATTAGGCTACTTTCACATTGGCGTTTTGGTTTCCGTTTGTATTATCTGAACGGATCCGTCTGTGCGGATCCATGACGGATTCGCACCAAACGCGAGTGTGAAAGTAGCCTAAATCTGAAGTTTTGAACGAAGCGACTTCGGATGTAGCACCCAAAGCTCGCTTAGCTCATCACTAGTCCTTACCACCAAGTATCTTGGGCTCAGCCTGGTGCAAAAGAAATGGGCTTGGTTTTTACGCGGACAGTCATTTGCAGGAAGCGGTTGCTGTGATTCCTAAAGGGTTGTCCCATAAAAAATATTCTGCAGCTTTTAAAACGGCACATGGATCTGAATACATTTGTAATTGCATGTAATTAAAAAATTTGTATAGCCACTGAGCTATTCAGTAAAATGTATCTGTATAGCGCCCCCTGCCATTGTTTTTTTCCCTTATATCTCTGTCCACCTTACTGAAGTGGACACGCATGCTCAGTTCCATCATTCAACGGCCTCCTAAGCTGTGATAAGGAGAAAGCTGCAGCAGAAAGGACATGCCCCTGAGCTGTCATCTTGATATCAATTTATATGAGCAATTGAAACAATAAATGGGGAGATCTCTGGATCCATGTGAGGTACGGGGCTGGATCTAGCTTTGTTAGAAAGAGATTGTCATGTCCTATATTATATCTTGAGATGGCACACATAGATAATGAGGCTTCTATGGCTGATTTCCTGGGTGTGAACCTGATTTGCTATGTTGGGGTATTTTTCTAACTCTTTTATATCTTCTGAATGTCATCTAGGTAGGTAGTTCAAACATGTTTTTTCTGTACTTTGTTCTTATGCCCTATAGGATCATATTTGGTGACATTTGTCATTGTGGCAGCTGAAATATATAAAGCAGGGCAGTGTCTGTATACGTCTGGACAATGTTTTTAAAGAACTAATAAAATCACACAGAGACTTCAATTTCATTCTCCATAGTGAGTTGTCTTTGTCCTAGAAAACAGTAGACAGCTACATGGCACTGATACCTTCTACTGGGCACACTGATACCTTCTACTGGGCACTGCAGGAATAAGACAATGCAAGCATAAAGGCACATGTATTGTATATTATACTGCACAATAAGAAGAAAGAACGATCAGAAATAATACTGAGAAGACATGTTCCAAATATTTAGACAGTATATAACTACTATAACACTGCTCCGATATACAAGAATATAACTATTATAATACTGCCTCCTATGTACAGGAATATAACTACTATAATACTGCTCCTATGTACATGAATATAACTACTATAATACTGCTCCGATGTACAAGAATATAACTACTATAATACTGCCTCCTATGTACAGGAATATAACTACTATAATACTGCCTCCTATGTACATGAATATAACTACTATAATACTGCTCCGATGTACAAGAATATAACTACTATAATACTGCCTCCTATGTACAAGAATATAACTACTATAATGCTGCTCCTTTGTACAAGAATATAACTACTATAATACTGCTCCTATGTACAAGAATATAACTACTATAATACTGCTCCTATGTATAAGAATATAACTACTATAATACTGCCCCTATGTACAGGAATATAACTACTATAATACTGCCTCCTATGTACAAGAATATACCTACTATAATACTGCTCCTATGTACAAGATCATAACTGCTGTAATACTGCTCCTATGTACAGGAATATAACTACTATAATACTGCTCCTATGTACAAGAATATAACTACTATAATACTGCTCCTATGTACAAGAATATAACTACTATAATACTGCTCCTATGTACAGGAATATAACTACTATAATACTGCTCCTATGTACAAGAATATAACTACTATAATACTGCCTCCTATGTACAAGAATATAACTACTATAATACTGCTCCTATGTACAAGAATATAACTGCTATAATACTGCTCCTATGTACAAGAATATAACTACTATAATACTGCTCCTATGTACAAGAATATAACTACTATAATACTGCTCCTATGTACACGAATATAACTACTATAATACTGCTCCTATGTACAAGTATATAACTACTATAAAACTGCTCCTATGTACAAGAATATAACTACTATAATACTGCTCCTATGTACAAGAATATAACTACTATAATACTGCTCCTATGTACAAGAATATAACTACTATAATACTGCTCCTATGTACAAGAATATAACTACTATAATACTGCTCCTATGTATGAGAATATAACTACTATAATACTGCTCCTATGTACAAGAATATAACTACTATAATACTGCTCCTATGTACAAGGATATAACTACTATAATACTGCTCCTATGTACAAGAATATAACTACTATAATACTGCCCCCTATGTACAAGAATATAACTACTATAATACTGCCTCCTATGTACAAGAATATAACTACTATAATACTGCTCCTATGTACAAGAATATAACTACTATAATACTGCCTCCTATGTATAAGAATATAACTACTATAATACTGCTCCTATGTACAAGAATATAACTACTATAATACTGCCTCCTATGTACAAGAATATAACTACTATAATACTGCTCCTATGTACAAGAATATAACTACTATAATACTGCTCCTATGTACAAGAATATAACTACTATAATACTGCTCCTATGTATGAGAATATAACTACTATAATACTGCTCCTATGTACAAGAATATAACTACTATAATACTGCTCCTATGTACAAGGATATAACTACTATAATACTGCTCCTATGTACAAGAATATAACTACTATAATACTGCCCCCTATGTACAAGAATATAACTACTATAATACTGCCTCCTATGTACAAGAATATAACTACTATAATACTGCCTCCTATGTACAAGAATATAACTACTATAATACTGCCTCCTATGTATAAGAATATAACTACTATAATACTGCTCCTATGTACAAGAATATAACTACTATAATACTGCTCCTATGTACAAGAATACAACTACTGGGGCGGAGCCGAGCCACGCTGCTGAATGGCCGCACGAGCTTGAGCTCCTCCAGCATTCCGGCTCATTTACCCTATTTAAGCTTATAAATTGCCTTATTATGGGGAAACCTGGCAAAGACAAGACCAGAAGAAGCACAGAACCGTCCCTGAGGCATACTAAACAACCAGAGATGGAGAAGTTTCTCCGGAGAACATCAAAAGCTGCCGTGCAGAAAGGCGCCAATATGGCGGCGTCTATTGCTAATGACTCCGACACAGGAGAACTTTCAGATGCAGGCAGCGGCTCCGATGTTTCGGATGGAAGGCCCAGAGACCCGCCTCTCTCTGAACGGACCCTTCGACGGGTTCTTGAATCTGCCCTTACGCCTCTCAAACAGGATCTAGCAGACATAAAGGACGATATGAAGCAACTAGGCCAGAGAGTGATTACGCTAGAAAGCAAGCAGGAAGACATCATAGCCTATGAAGGCAAAGCCTCAGAGGTGCTAGCGTCACACAAAGCCTTACTAAATGACGCCTTCCTGAAGCTAGAAGACCAAGAAAACCGGAGTCGCCGGCGCAACATCCGCATACGCGGCCTACCTGAATCTATTGCGGCAGAGGCCTTGCCGACAGTGGCGCGTGAGTTATTTTCCAAAATGCTTGAACCGGGAAGAGCAGAGGGAATAGTGGTGGAGCGCATACACAGGGCGCTGCGCCCTAGGCCTAAACCTCAAGAACCACCACGAGACGTGATTTGCGGCCTACTAAGTTACGTAGACACCGCGGCACTACTGAAAAGGCAGCGAGAAATGGAGGTGCTAGAATATGAAAATACGCCGATCCAGATGTTCCAGGATCTAGCGCCTTCTACTCTGGCTAAGAGGCGCTTATTTAAGCCTCTCCTGGAAGTCCTCAGGAAGACGTCGACCCCGTTTAGATGGTTATACCCTTTTGGGCTGGCGATCTCCAGGAATGGAAATCTGCTAACAGTGCGCTCACCGGGAGACCTGGAGTCTGTCTGGAGGTCCTTGGATGTCCCTCCTGTGGAGATCCCCTCGTGGCTACCAGCCGATCAAGATGGCCCCCTACCTATCCCGCCACGTATGTCTTCTTGGCAGACGGCATCCGCAAGTAAGCCAGATCGCCTGGGCCGAAGCAAGATGGACAGGGCCCTCACTTGAGCCCAAACCAAGGTGACTTTGGTTGTTCTCTCCTGTTAGCATGAGCTGCTAATAATATGGCCTACCTTATTTTTCTACATTAGAGATGACTGTCTCTTAGGTTCAGAGTTCATTGTTTACATAGAAGGTAGTGGCCTTTTCTCTGATCGTCCTGTTTTGTGGCATACTTTACATATATGGTTCAGAGTTTTTACAAGAAGTCACGCTTTAACCGGGACACTTTTCTGATGTTTTGGAACTCTGCCTCCAAATAGACAATTTTTTCTCTCCCCAATTGCAGGGAAATGTCCGGATAGATTCCGGTGCTGGAAGCATTTTATGTTATTGGTCTCCTTTTTTGTGGTAGACCGTAAGGTGTTTTACTTGCCCCCTCGCCAATCCAATCCTGTCTTGGTTGGTGATAAGTAAACACCTACCCTTTTTTCTAGATGAATATTTCTTTTGAGCTGGTTTTTTACCAGTCCAACATGTTGATGGTTATGTTTCTTAATTTATTTTATTTTACATGTTCCCTTTTTCCCTCCTTCCCTTATCCTGCTCATACATGCTATGCTCTCTTAGATATTTTCATGGGTAATCTGTGCCGTTTCTCTCTAGTACGTATACTGTCATGTCCTCGATTGTAGTCGCCTCTCTGAACGCACATGGGCTGAACGAGCCATGCAAAAGGTCTCAAACCATCTCTCTCCTTCTGAGGGATAAAGTCTCGGTAGCCTTCCTGCAAGAGACACATTTTAGGACAAATAAAATCCCTAATCTTCCTCCCAGGAAGTTTGCTCAGTGGTTTCATAGTACACATGAATCCGCCAGTAGAGGTGTCAGTGTAGCTATACACAAAAACCTTCCCTTCAAGCATACCGCTACTTCAGCGGATCCTGAGGGCAGGTATATTTTTGTAAAGGGGGTAGTTGGTGACTCTCCAGTTACATTCGCCAATCTATATGCGCCTAATAGAGGCCAAGTACCATGGCTCGTTCAGACCCTCGCTCTATTGTCATCTTTTTCTGATGGACTGTTAGTTTTGGGAGGCGACTTCAATGTTGCCCTGGAACCGGCAATGGACACGTCAGTGGGGAGACCATCTGTGTCCTATAAGCTTTTAAAAAGGCTTAAAACTTCCCTGAGAAAATTAAAGGTCCTTGATGTTTGGCGTACTATGAACCCCAATGGCCGAGACTACACATTTTATTCACATGCCAAGATGTCATTCCACAGATTAGATTATTTGTTCTTGTCTGACTCACATATTCGCAATGTCTCTGGAGCCCGGATTGGTAGTATTACGTTATCCGATCATGCCCCGGTTATCATTAACTTCTCCCTGTCCGGACCACAGAGAAAAGAACGCCTATGGCGTTTGAACGACACCTTGATTTTGGACCCCACCCACGTGTGCAAAATCAAGGCCTCGCTTTCCGAATTTTTTGCGCTAAACGATACACCAGATTCCCGGCCTTCTCCTTCCATACTATGGGAATCCCATAAGGTAGTTATAAGGGGGGAACTAATTGCACTAGGGGCCTATGTAAAAAAGCAAAGAACGCAGGCATTAGACGCTTTGCTAGCGAAGATTGCTGGCCTTGAATCCTCTCACAAGGAATCACAGGCTAAACGCACCCTGACCGAACTTACTGAAGCTAGAGTGCACTTAAAAAACCTATTAAATATAACCTCTGCAAAGCTGATCCTACGCTCACGATTTAAAGCCTATGCACATGGGGATAGAGGAAACAGACTGATGTCGGCGATTGCCAAGAAGCAGTTCTCTGACTCCTTTGTTTCCTCTATTAAAGACCCCAAAGGCAAAATACATAAATCTACCCCAGATATAGCTAAGGCATTCTGTGCTTTTTATGAGACCCTATACAATCTACCCCCCCCAGATGGTGCATCTGTTAGTGATCTCTCAGAAGCTACTGATAAATTCCTACAGAATTTAGATCTCCCTTCTATAGCCCCGGCCAAGGCATCTCATCTGACTAGACCTGTCACTGATCTAGAGATTCACAAAGTACTCATGTCCATTCCCTCGGGCAAAAGTCCAGGACCAGATGGGTTCCCCATCACTTATTATAAATCCTTCAAAGATATTCTAATTCCCCGCTTCAGGAACCTGTGCAACCATCTTCTCACTGGTGGCTCCCTTGCCCCTCATTCCTTATTGGCACACATTACTGTCCTACATAAGGAGAATAAAGATCCGACATGCTGCAGCAACTATAGGCCGATCTCTCTGCTAAACTGTGATGTGAAGTGGTGGGCGAAGATCTTGGCCACTAGGCTTCAGGATGTGCTGCCTGACATCGTCCATGAGGAACAGGTGGGTTTTGTCCATGGCAGACAGGGGTCAGAAAATACAATAAGGCTTCTTCATCTTGTAAATTGGGCTAAAAGAACATCTAAGCCCTTGGTGCTAGTAAGTACTGACGCGGAAAAGGCCTTCGACAGGGTCAGTTGGCATTATATGTCGCGGACCCTGTTGAGATTTGGCCTACCTGACCAATTTATTACTGCCATTTATACGTTATACTCGACCCCCTCTGCCATGGTCAAAGTTAATGGAACACTGTCACCACCTTTTCGCATCACTAACGGGACAAGGCAGGGATGCCCTTTATCTCCTGCACTATTCATCTTAGTGATGGAGACCCTTTTATGTAGAATAAGATTGGACCCAGAGATAAAGGGCTTACAAATAGGTTCCTGTACACACGTTGCTGCGGCATTCGCGGATGACCTTTTAATCATGACCTCAAACCCCAGAGAAGCCTTGCCCAGATTGCTGTTCATATTTGAAGATTTTGGGTTTATATCAAATTTTAAAATTAACTATGGGAAATCCATGGCTCTCAATATCTCTTGTCCACAAACAGTGATTAATGATCTTAAGCGTGCTGCTCCATTCACTTGGGCCTCCAGAGACATTGTGTATTTGGGGACTCATGTTTCGGCTAATGTCCAGGATCTGGCTTCCCTTAACTACCTGCCGCTCCTTCAAACGGTCCGGACACATCTTCAAAACCTGAAACTCCCATTTGTCTCCTGGGTGGGACGGAAAAATTACATTAAGACCTTTATCCTTCCCAAATTTCTGTATTTGCTACAATCTCTCCCTATTTGGCTTCCAAATTCATATTTTACTGAAATACGTAGGGTATTCACACGCTTTCTTTGGAATGGCAAGTCACCACGTATTGCTTACTCTGTCCTCACAAGGGATAGGAGGTTCGGAGGCTTTGGGATGCCAGATGTGAAGCTTTATTATACTGCTGTACAGCTAGGCAGATGCGTAACTATTATGTCTCGCCAATCTAGCTCTCTTTGCTCTCGTCTTGAAAATGCACTATTGTCTAACCAAGAATTGCTTACTTTATGGGGTATTAGGCCTATCTCTGCTAATCACTGTTATACGTCCCCGGTTTGGAAAGGCATGTTGGTGGAATGGTCCAAAATGGTTCAGTCCCGTGTCTTTAACTTCCCTAACACTCGTATGCCGCTTAGACTACTACAAAGCCACATTCATCCAGCTGTGTTAAACCCCTCCGGGATTTGGTCTAAGCTCGCTGATATTCCTCTGCGGGATGTCCTTCTCCCGGATGGCTGTTTAAAATGGGATTCAGTAATGGACCTCCCTGAGGTCAAAACAGCACCCTTTTTTCACCTAGCAAATTTCCAGAGAGATACCAAATTGTGTACCGGGCCATTTTCTGATAGTAGCTCGCCCTCCTGGCTTGAAAAGAAGGTCTTGGCAACAAAACCCCCCCTTAGGCCATTATCTCAGATGTATAAAGAAATGCTTTCCTCCCTGCCCCCGGAGCTTCGTTTTGTGGTCTCATGGGAACGGGAGCTCTCCATATCCCTTACAGAGCCAGAGAAAGCGTTCATACTAGCTCACTCACACGGCTTCAATCGTTGTGTGAGGATTCAGGAGAATTCCTTTAAACTCCTGTGTAGATGGTACAAAACACCTGAATTCTTGCATAAACTGAACCCAGAAATTTCCGAAAAATGTTGGAGATGTGGCCTGGACACTGGCTCCTTGTCACATATTTGGTGGCTCTGCCAAAAGATTCAACCGTTCTGGACCTTAATTGAGGCTTTAGTTAATCAAATATGTAATACTAAAATATCACTGGATGCAAAGCTTATCTTGCTATGGTGTCCGAACAAATCCCTCACACCCACCAAACATGACCTTCCAACGATGCTGCTCACAGCAGCTAAATTACTTATCCCCTTTTTGTGGAAGAATGACTCCCCACCTACTCTCCTTATGTGGACTGACAAAGTGGACCAGATCTACCGTTTTGAGGAGCTAGCGCACTGGGAAAATAACTCACGCTCTCGCTTCTTAAAATTGTGGTCTCCATGGAAAGTCTATAGAAACTTTACATAATAGAGCAGAAGTTTATTACTTCCTTGTTTCCCTCCCCTCCTTCCCTTCCTGATCCCCCACCCTCCTCCTTCTTTTCTTTTCTTGGATATCACTCTAGGGTCAATGATAATAACTGTTTTGTATTGCTTACACTTGACATGTATGCTGGAAAACTATTTTGTACCATATTGTTGTCAATGTACTGTCTTGTGTGGGTCATGGCCCTGATTCTTTTTCTTTCAATAAAAAGAAATATGGTTAAGAATACAACTACTATAATACTGCTCCTATGTACAGGAATATAACTACTATAATACTGCCTCCTATGTACAAGAATATAACTACTATAATACTGCTCCTATGTACAAGAATATAACTACTATAATACTGCTCCTATGTACAAGAATATAACTACTATAATACTGCCTCCTATGTACAAGAATATAACTGCTATAATACTGCTCCCATGTACAAGAATATAACTACTATAATACTGCTCCTGTGTACAAGAATATAACTACTATAATACTACTCCTATGTACAAGAATATAACTACTATAATACTGCTCCTATGTATAAGAATATAACTACTATAATAATGCTCCTATGTACAAGAATATAACTACTATAATACTGCTCCTATGTACAAGAATATAACTACTATAATGCTGCTCCTTTGTACAAGAATATAACTACTATAATACTGCTCCTATGTACAAGAATATAACTACTATAATACTGCCTCCTATGTACAAGAATATAACTACTATAATACTGCCCCTATGTACAAGAATATAACTACTATAATACTGCTCCTATGTACAAGAATATAACTACTATAATACTGCCTCCTATGTACAGGAATATAACTACTATAATACTGCTATGTACAAGAATATAACTACTATAATACTGCTCCTATGTACAAGAATATAACTACTATAATACTGCTCCTATGTACAAGAATATAACTACTATAATACTGCTCCTATGTACAAGAATATAACTACTATAATACTGCCTCCTATGTACAAAAACATAACTACTATAATACTGCTCCTATGTACAAGAATATAACTGCTATAATACTGCTCCTATATACAAGAATATAACTACTATAATACTGCTCCTATGTACAAGAATATACTACTATAATACTGCTCCTATGTACAGGAATATAACTACTATAATACTGCTCCTATGTACAAGAATATAACTACTATAATACTACCTCCTATGTACAAGAATATAACTACTATAATACTGCCTCCTATGTACAAGAATATAACTACTATAATACTGCCTCCTATGCACAAGAATATAACTACTATAATACTGCTCCTATGTACAAGAATATAACTACTATAATACTGCTCCTATGTACAAGAATATAACTACTATAATACTGCTCCTATGTACAAGAATATAACTACTATAATACTCCTCCTATGTACAAGAATATAACTACTATAATACTGCCTCCTATGTACAAGAATATAACTACTATAATACTGCCTCCTATGTACAAGAATATAACTACTATAATACTGCTCCTATGTACAGAATATAACTGCTATAGGGGCCTGACCTTGGAGCTGAATGGCTGCTTGTTCCTGAGCTCCTCTCCCTGGCAGCTATTATAGCCCCTTTTTCTGGCTACTTACATTGTGCAAATGGGGAAACCAGGTAAAGATCGTCACCCTGAGACACCAGAGCCGACAGGGGCTCGCTCCAGACAGCCTGAGATGGATAAATATCTCAAGAAACAATCCAGGACCCCTGCTGCTGAAGTGTCCAAGATGGCGCGGCAGCTCTCTGATGCAGAAGAAGGTTCAGAGGCAGGAAGTGCCTCTGATGTATCAGTTTGCAGACCTAGGAGAAAAAGCTCCTCACTCTCCAAAGCAGTCCTCAGGGATATCCTGGGGTCTGCTCTTGCACCTCTGAAGAAGGATTTGGAGGAAATAAAAGGTGACCTGCGACACATTGGTAACCGAGTGGAGTCCCTGGAGCTCGCACAGGAAGCCATCCTGGTGCATGAGGGTAAGACGAGCGCGGCCCTGCAAACACACAGAGACTTGCTAAATGATGCACTATTGCGCATTGAAGATCAAGAAAATCGGAGCCGGCGGCGAAATATTCGCATCCGCGGTCTACCCGAAAATATCGCGATTGATGCGCTTAATTCAGCAGCATGTGAAATTTTCTCCTCCCTGCTAGGTGCTGAATAAGCAGCTCCGATTGTGATTGAGCGCATCCACAGGGCTTTGAGGCCCAAGCCTAAACCTGGTGAGCCGCCGAGGGATGTAGTATGTGGCATCCTCAGCTACGTGGATACTGCGGCACTGTTCAGGGCGGGAAGAGAGGCGGATCGCATCATGTATGGTGAGACCCCCATCCTATTCTTTCAAGATCTGGCCCCCTCCACCTTGGCCAAGAGGCGCATCATAAGGCCACTCCTGGAGGCCCTTAAAGCCACAGCCACGCCATTCCGATGGCTCTATCCCTTCGGCTTGGCCATCTTGAAAAATGGAAGGCAGTACACGGTGCGGACCCCGGGAGACCTTAACGCTATATGGGGCCCTCTTGGGATTGCACCCATCGCAGTTCCCTCTTGGATGCCGGCTGATCAAAGGGACCCCCTGCCTCTCCACCCGGGTGTGGATTCGTGGCAGCAAGTCTCGCCATTCAGACCAGAGAAGCAAGGAAAAGGCCGTTCTCAAATTGCTGTTACGTGGCTCTGCTCTGGGAGAAGCTGAAGTCTCTTAGGTCTGTTCACTACTGAGTCCATTGTCCTGGGACATTTTTTGAGTTTCAGGCTGAAGGGTCTCTGTTTGCTCTGCTCGAGCTTCTGGACTGGGCTAGAAGCTCATCCACGCCTTTGGCCTTGTTGAGCACGGACGCAGAGAAGGCCTTCAACAGGGTTGGATGGCATTATATGTCGCGGGCCCTGTCGAGGTTTGGTTTCCCAGACTCATTCATATCTGCGATCTTTACTCTGTACTCAGCCCCGTCTGCCAAACTCAAAATAAACGGTACGCTTTCTCCCTCCTTTTCCATCTCTAACGGCACGAGGCAGGGTTGCCCCCTCTCTCCATCTTTATTTGTCTTAGTTATAGAGACTTTGCTCTGTAGGATCCGGCAGGACCCTGCTGTTAGGGGCCTTACCATCAATTCTCAGACCCACTTGACAGCCGCATTAGCTGATGACCTATTAATAATGACGTCTAATCCCGAAACTTCTTTCCCTAGGCTCTTGTTCCTTTTTGAGGAATTTGGTTTTGTTTCAAACTTCAAAATCAACTATAGTAAGTCCATGGCCCTCAATGTCACCTGCCCTGACTCGGTGAAAGAGGCCCTTCAGAAAATTACCCCCTTTCAATGGGCTACAAAAGATATAGTATTTTTAGGAGTACATGTCCCGACTCAAGCAAAGGATTTGTTTGCTCTTAATTATGCCCCCTTACTCTCATCGGTTAGGAAACACTTACAATCTATCAAACTCCCGTTTATCTCCTGGTGTGGAAGGAGGAGCTACCTCAAGACATTTATAGCCCCTAAATTTTTGTACCTACTACAAGTTTTGCCTATTTGGCTGCCGCACTCATTTTTTGTCGACACTCGGCGAGTTTTCTCACTCTTTTTGTGGGGCAACAAACCTGCCAGAATTGCTTATTCTGTGCTGACCAGAGAGAAAAGGTTTGGCGGCTTTGGTCTGCCTGACATGCGCTCCTACTATGCGGCTTATCAACTATTCTGAGGTCTGTCTCTTCTTAATAACTCCTATGATGCGCCATATGTGCGTCTAGAGCGCTCTCTGCTTACCACTAAAATGAGACGGATACTCTGGGGTCTATCCCCTTGTTCACCTGGTAGCTCCTCCTTCTTGCCCCTATGGAAGAGCCTATTGGTAGAATGGGCCAGGCAATACAAAGCCAAAGTGCTTACATTTCCTATCCCAGGCACACCACTCTCCTCCTTACAGTTCCACGTTCACCCGGAAGCTAAGACGCCTTCAGGCATCTGGCCTCTCCTGGCTGAGACTCCCATTAGTGAGATCCAAACTCCAGATGGGAACCTAGATTGGACTCCAGTCTTGAATGACCTCAAAATTAAAAATGCCCACTTTCTTCAGGTGTTCGCCCTGCAGAAAGATATTAAATTAATTAAACTTCCACCTTCAACTACCACTAGCTCCCCTTCTTGGTTAGAAAAACGGATTTCAGACACATGTAAGATTCCTAAACCGCTGTCTACCATATATAAAGAATTGCTCTCATCCTCCCCTCCTGAGCTACACTTCCTTAATTCTTGGGAAAGGGAGCTCTCTATTCGGCTCTCAGATCCGGAAAGGGCTTTTATCCTCTCACACTCCCATGGCTTTAGTCGCTGTATTAGAATACAAGAGAATTCATATAAGCTACTTACCAGATGGTACAAATCCCCGGAATTTCTACACAAGCTCAACGCAGACATCTCAAGTGAGTGTTGGAGGTGTGGGAAGGATATAGGTTCCCTATCACACATTTGGTGGTATTGTGAGAGGATCAAAGCGTTCTGGTTAAGCATAGAAGCATTGATCAATGAGGTTTGTGCTACGCAGGTCAAACTAGATCCCAAACTGATCTTACTTTGGTGCCCCAATGACTCGCTGTCCCCCTGTAGATCTGATCTTCCCACTATGCTCATCACGGTGGCAAGATTGCTGATACCGCTGCTTTGGAAG
Organism: Bufo bufo; assembly: GCF_905171765.1. Lineage (NCBI taxonomy): Eukaryota > Metazoa > Chordata > Amphibia > Anura > Bufonidae > Bufo > Bufo bufo. The sequence continues at coordinate 11,653,840 of NC_053397.1, read as the reverse complement.
AATGCTGAACCTCCTACTGTAATGATGTGGAGAGACAAGGTGGATCAGATTTATAGATTTGAAGAGCTAGCCCATTGGGAATCCTTCACCCGCCTTCGATTTCTTAAAATCTGGTCACCATGGAAAAACTTTAGAAAGTTTACTTGACGGAGTTAGATATCTCTTGATTCCCCCCCAACCACCCCCCCCCCCCCCTTACCATTCCTTTCCTTTCCCGTTGTCCCCTACTGTTATTATTTTGCCATTAATGGATTTATTTTAGACACCATGTACAGCTTTGATTTGCTTTATTTGTCACTTCACTTCCATGAAATGCTTGTCATACTGCCTTTCATCAAAGTATGATGGTATGTGATTGTATGGTGTACTTTATTCTTTTAATAAAAAGAAATTTGGTTAAGAATATAACTACTATAATACTGCTCCTATGTACAAGAATATAACTACTATAATACTGCTCCTATGTACAAGAATATAACTACTATAATACTGCTCCTATGTACAAGAATATAGCTACTATAATACTGCTCCTATGTACAAGATTATAACTACTATAATACTGCCTCCTATGTACAAGAATATAACTGCTATAATACTGCCTCCTATGTACAAGAATATAACTACTATAATACTGCCTCCTATGTAAAGGAATATAACTACTATAATACTGCTCCTATGTACAAGAATATACCTACTATAATACTGCCTCCTATGTACAAGAATATAACTACCATAATACTGCTCCTATGTACAAGAATATGACTACTATAATACTGCTCCTATGTACAAGAATATAACTACTATAATACTGCTCCGATGTACAAGAATATAACTACTATAATACTGCTCCTATGTACAAGAATATAACTACTATAATACTGCTCCTATGTACAGGAGGTTAACTACTATAATACTGCTCCTATGTACAAGAATATAACTACTATAATACTGCTCCTATGTACAAGATTATAACTACTATAATACTGCCCCTATGTACAAGAATATAACTACTATAATACTGCCTCCTATGTACAAGAATATAACTACTATAATACTGCTCCTATGTACAAGAATATAACTACTATAATACTGCTCCTATGTACAAGAATATAACTACTATAATACTGCTCCTATGTACAAAAATATAACTACTATAATACTGCCTCCTATGTACAAGAATATAACTACTATAATACTGCTCCTATGTACAAGAATATAACTACTATAATACTGCTCCTATGTACAAGAATATAACTACTCTAATACTGCTCCTATGTACCAGAATATAACTACTATAATACTGCTCCTATATACAAGAATATAACTACTATAATACTGCTCCTATGTACAAGAATATAACTACTATAATACTGCCCCCTATGTACAAGAATATAACTACTATAATACTGCTCCTATGTACAAGAATATAACTACTATAATACTGCTCCTATGTACATTATTTTTATTTTATTATTCATTATTATTATTTTTTGATCTGATGCAGAATACGGTCAGTTCACTGCTTTTCAGGGACTGAAGGGTTACAGCTATTTGCTGACTTTTTATGTCTGACATATTTCTTGGCTTCCGTTACAGAACACACCACGTCCAATTCATCCAATTTATATCCAGTAACAGTCTTATTATGATGGAGCCTCATGTTTCATGTTGTGTCTTAACCGCCGCTGTGCCGTGAAGAAAGATTTCACATTAATATAAATTAGTGGCGGCCGGGGGTTGGGCACCGGGTCCTTGAAAGGGATTTGCTCAATTATAAACTGAGTGTTTCTTTCTGTTATTTCTCCGTCCTTCATAATAAAGGAGATGTTCTTGTGAATTCCTGCGCAGGAGCGGAATATTAATCTCGCAATGAAGCCGAGCGCGGAGCGGGGAGGTTATTATCTGAATGTATAGATCATCTATGATCTCCGTATTGACACCTGACTGCGTGGTAATGATGTACGGGATATCTATAGTGTCGGCTGCCGGCGCCGCGGTCGCACATACAGATCGGGGATTATTCATCACCTGACATATCACATACACGACCCCGGTAATTACTGCTCGCTGCTCTGCCGCCTTTATGTTAAATAATCCGACTTCAACGTCCTAAAGATTATTTATGTCACTACATAGTTTCTAAGTGCCAAGAAGTCCAAAAAGTTGCATTTAAAGGGGTTGTCTCATCATGGACAATGGGGCCATATTGCTAGGATATGCCCCCATTGTCTTATAGGTATGGGTCCCACCGCTGGCACCCGCACCTATATCGAGAACGCAGCCCCACAAGTGAAGGAGGGCGCACTGCGCATGCGCAGCCGGCCTCCTTTAATTTTCTATGGGGCCGGTGAAAATAGCCGAACTGTGGCTCGGCTATTACCGTTGGCCCCAAAGAAATGAATGGGAGCGGTGGCCGCGCATGTGCGGTACGCTCCCATTCACTTCTATGGGGAGCCGGCTTGGTGGTGGTCGGACCGGAGACCTCCAGCCACCACCTTGCGGGGCTCCGTTTTCGATATAGGTGCGGGTCCCAGCAGGGACAGAACATACAGGGTCATACAGCGCCACACACCTCTTATATCCAGTGACGTCACCTCTCTGATGTAGATATTCTCTTTCCTCTTCTTCTCCTGTTAGACCAGACCACCATGGTGACTTCTTTCAGCCGCGCCTCGTCTCTGCAGAGTTTAACAAACAGACATCTTTCCTACTTTTCCATCCTCCTCCCACCTTCTCTACACCCCATCCTACCACCCCAAATACTGTGTCCACTGTGCTCCCCAATACTTTCCTGCAGAAACAGTCCCCCCGAAAATACTGGTACCACACAGATGTACGAAACCACACCTTTATGTTGTGCGCTAGTAATAAAAAAAAACACCTTCCTTTCAGATCAGACCCCCATATAAAACCCTAAATGAGATCCCCCAATCTCAGACCAAACCCCTTTTAGACCTTTGTCAGACCCTATATAAGACCCCAGTTTTAAACCTCAGATCAGACCCCCATTAAACTTCCATGTAAGACCCCGACCCAATATCAGACCTCAGATAAGATCCCTATATAAGACCCCCATTAGACCTCCAGACCCACATATCAGACCTCAGACCAGACCATATCAGACCTCCAGACCCCCATTAGACCTCCAGACCCCCCAGTTAGACCTCCAGACACCCAATCAGACCCCCATTAGACCTCTAGACCCCCCAGTCAGACCTCCAGACCCCCCAGTCAGACCTCCTGACCCCTAGTCAGACCTCCTGACCCCCCCAGTCAGACCTCCAGACCCCCATTAGACCTCTAGACCCCCCAGTCAGACCTTCAGACCCCCCAGTCAGACCTCCTGACCCCTAGTCAGACCTCCTGACCCCCCCAGTCAGACCTCCTGACCCCCCATAGACCACTGCAGACCCCCCATAGACCACTCCAGACCCCCCATAGACCTCTCCAGACCCCCATTAGACCTCTCCAGACCCCCCATAGACCTCTCCAGACCCCCATTAGACCCTCATATGAGACCTCAGATCAGACTATTACCCTATTGCTACTATGTAAAGTCATCAACTCCCCAGTGGCGTGCCTAAGGTGTTTGGCACCCGGGGAGGGATATTAGGGATTCCTTCCCAACAGCTCCTTCTTAAACAGTTCCTACCTTAGAAAAGATCTTAAGACAAAAAATAAAATAAAATACAGGTAAAAGAATCCCTAATATCTTGCTCATATATTCGACCTATGGTATAAAGGATACAATAAGACATAATACATCTCATACTGATTTTATCTCTGAACCAACATTATAATTACCCTAAATTCGATTGTACAAATGTAGAAACATCGATATGAGTTCAACAAACCATGGGAGATATCGTCATGTGAAAAACACATGAAAAATCTAAAAACGCAGCTAAAACGCAATTGTTTTTTTTCCATGTTATTCACTTTAGCCTGTAGCTTTACCAATATTTGAATATTCCTTTGTACCATTATTTTAATGCTCCTGTCAGATGTTATCTTCTTTCATATGCTATACTATATAGATAGGAATTATCAGTGAAAAGTTACATATAACATATGACTATATTGTAACTATTTGGATCCCCATTATAATTATCATATGTATATAATAGAAGATCCACTCCACTTTTTCAATCCAACTAAATGTTGCTCCACCCCTACATGGGGTATAAAAAAAGCGCAAACAAGAAACAAAATGATAACCAGGCACTGATGAAGGAGCAGGGTGCTCCGAAACGCGTATGGTATTCATCAATCTTAGAACATATCGACAGGAGCAACAACACAATCTGCAACTAATTCTTCTGACAAAATAGAAGATATTTAGGTAAAGCGCGCTATAATAGAAGTCCAGCACAAGCACCTCCAGACCCTCATATTACCTCCAGACCCTCCAGTCAGACCTCCAGACCCCCCAGTGAGACCTCCAGACCCCCATTAGACCTCCAGACCCTCCAGTCAGACCTCCAGACCCTCCAGTCAGACCTCCAGACCCCCCAGTCGGACCTCCAGACCCCCATTAGACCACTCCAGACCCCCAGTCAGACCTCCTGACCCCCCATTTAGACCTCCAGACCCCCCATAGACCGCTCCAGACCCCCATTAGACCTCTCCAGACCCCCATATTAGACTTCAGATCAGACTGTAAAATAATGCTTACCTCTCCTGGCGCCACTCTCCCTGGCTGTCTTCTCTTCTCAGGGCCGTCGCTGCAGTCACCTGACCTCCTGCAGCATCAGGTCAGAGTGCGCTCTGTACGTCCTGTACAGGCAGCCAGGACACAGCAGCGCGGGCCCTGAGAAGAGCGAGCAGGAGGAGGGGTAAGTACTGGGCAGCGCTCACAGCGCTTCTCTCCCCCTCCTCCTGCAGACTAGTGAGCGCATCCTTTATGGAAGCGCCCACTAGTATTCCCTTTATAAGATGCATCTTATAAAGGGAAAAGCAATGAGCGCTTCCATCTGTATTGATGGAAGCGCTCATTGCTTCTGGTTCCCCCCTGAGAGCCGGCACCTGGGGCGGAATGCCCCCCCCCCCCCCCCCCCCCCCCCCCCCCCCCCAGGCACGCCACTGTAACTCTCTCCTTTATTGCACTTTGAAGGGTTAACTGTGATTTATGCAGTTGTGTGCACTTCTACTGTTTTATATTATTTAACTTCATTTTATATTTGTATTGTAATATATTGCACTATAGCTTCACTGCTCTGTGGAAGGGTTTAATGCACAGCCAGCTAATTATGAGAGATTTTGGGACTTCCACAGTTACTATAAGGGACTATGTAAAGTTTGGGAGAAAAACAAAACAGACACAGTGACCTTTTGACTGTCTTGTGTAGAGCTCTGTTGTTTGCATCTGAATACTTTCTTATGTCTGGGAAACTGCTTAGTCATTCCCATAGACTTGAAATGAAGCTCTATACAAGTCTATGGCAGATATAAATTATGACATTGTTTTTGTTTAGGCTGTGCTTCTCCACTCCGCCCCCCCCCCCCCCCCCCCCCCCCACTAGAAGGTTCTACTTCAGTTAGAAAGTGTATTTGAGGAGAGCAGTTAGAGTCTCTAGTTTTATGCAGATAGGGACCAGTGTTTAGTAGGAGAAACTCTGCCAGACTGCACGAGTGACCAGAAGAAGAAGACCCTGAGACGGGGATACTCTGCCCCAGATCCTGAGTCACCAGCCCTGTGACCAGTGTGCCAGCCTTCTGAGGGAGAGAGGGACAGCTAACTCAGTCCCTTCTCAGCACAGAAGCTTATTCTACCAGGGAGGAGAAGCCAGCTCAGTGCATTGCCTGTATTGTTTTGCATTTGAGTTCCTGCAATAAAGAAGCACACTGGTTTACTGCAGACCCCAACTGTCACGGTTCGGTGTGGGAGGGAAGCACCACACCGAGCATAGGAGGTAAGGGGGAAACAGGGAATCAGGCCTGAGAACTAGGGAAGGAAGATGGACACCTCCTAGTGAAAACCATAACCAAAAACCTGACTACCAGTATGAATAGACCCCAAAGGTAGGTGAGTTCATATGCAGGAATACCTAGAGTCTTATCTAGCCCTATAGGACCCTGGTACTAATGGCAGGGACGAGACTACCTGTTCCTCCAAAAGGAAGGATGAACAGGAGTCTCCTTCAGGCCTAATACAAACAATAGGGAAATGCAACACACAGAACCAAACAAAATACAAAAGGGAAAGCAAAGACTTAACGTCAGAGGCTATGGAAGCACCAGGAACTCAGCCGAGATCCAACCCCAAACAATCCACAGGCACAGAAGCTAAAAACCGCACAGCATTGTGGGAGAGGCCATTATAAATAAGGAAGGTTTAATGACCACATTAGCAACACCTGGAGGTAAGGGGTGTCGCCATTACCAGAAACAACACAGACAACTATTGATCCACAAGGAAAAACTGTCAGATCAAACCACGTGTTGCCAGTCTCACAGATCTCCTGCTACTTACTGTCGCCGGGAAGTCTGTATGTCTCGGAACATCCGTGACACCGACTCTCTGGACTTATTTCCCATTGGGGTGCACCATCCTTACCATCCGTCTTACCATCCCCTCCAGAGAGCAGGAACACGTGGTGACTCCTCGACGGTGTCCGGAGGACCCAGTCTAGCTTTGAGGCCACCCAAACCCGGTGCTACCTTACAGAACAAACTCTGCCTGTGCTATCCTTGGCTTGTCCACTGACCACACTTCTACCTGTCCACTTGGTGCCACGTACTGGTGTCTTTTGACCTGCTGGGTTAGCCGCCTCTGACACTTCTTGATATAGCAGCATGGTGGCCCCTGCAGTGAAGGACAGATTCCTTTACAGAGTTGTCAGGGTGAAAACCAAGGGACATCAGAAGTAGCCATAAGCCAAATCCTTTCATTAGGCACATTGTGTCCATGCCTACTGCATTACAGAGTTCTGGATTAGTGGAATATCTGAGGAGGTTTACTGTTTCCTAACAAGAGTGATGACGTCATAGCTGTCCAATTTTATGATAGCTCCCAATGTCATAGCCCCGACGTGATACTTCTTAACACTTGCAGCAGATCAATTGACCTAGTGTTCAGATTACCGTTGGTCTTCAATAACTGGATGCTCACATCCGATAAGAGGTGAAGATTATCAAAGAAAATTGTTTAATTGTGAGACCTTCTGGATATTTGTAGTATGAACGTGTTCCATATGGTTTGAATAAATAAATGAGATCTTGTTTGGTATTATGAACTTTAATGTGACTTTTTGTAACATTGCATACATTTGTATCATACATCTTTCGACTCTATGTTTTGTAGATATTAGGTGCATCTGTATGTTTTTATTGTAATCAGGTGCAATCGCATTTCCACTGATTCTAGCAGGTGAATTTTCACGCGCCTCCAGAGGATATGTACGAATGGTCACCATTTATGTTTAAATACCTTATCATTTGTACGCATCACTTGCCCAGGTCGAAACGCGTTATTTTGATCCTATGTTTGTTCTAACTTTCCTGTGATGGATTTTACTTTTTGCTAAATAAAGACTCCAGATTTTATGAATGCTGGATAGGGATGAGCGAACCCGAACTGTATAGTTCGGGTTCGTACCGAATTTTGGGGTGTCCGTGACACGGACCCGAACATTTTCGTAAAAGTCCGGGTTCGGGTTCGGTGTTCGGCGCTTTCTTGGCGCTTTTTGAAAGGCTGGTAGCATGCCAATCAACAAGCGTCATACTACTTGGCCCAAGAGGCCATCACAGCCATGCCTATTTCATTCTGTGATCGATCTGCAGCTGTGGATCATTGAAGTGCTATTATTGACTTGCTCACTTTTTTGAGGCTGCCCAGAGCGTTTTTAGATCACTTTTTTTCTGGGGTGATCGGCGGCCATTTTGTGACTTGTGGTGCGCCAGCACGAGCTATCACCAAGTGTATTTAACCATCGATAGTGTGGTTATTTTGTGCTATATCCTACATCAGCTGCAGGCTGAGCCTGTGTCACCCAAGTGCATTTAACTATCAACAGTGTGTTTTTTTTTGACCATATACAGGGAGTGCAGAATTATTAGGCAAGTTGTATTTTTGAGGATTAATTTTATTATTGAACAACAACCATGTTCTCAATGAACCCAAAAAACTCATTAATATCAAAGCTGAATATTTTTGGAAGTAGTTTTTAGTTTGTTTTTAGTTTTAGCTATTTTAGGGGGATATCTGTGTGTGCAGGTGACTATTACTGTGCATAATTATTAGGCAACTTAACAAAAAACAAATATATACCCATTTCAATTATTTATTTTTACTAGTGAAACCAATATAACATCTCAACATTCACAAATATACATTTCTGACATTCAAAAACAAAACAAAAACAAATCAGTGACCAATATAGCCACCTTTCTTTGCAAGGACACTCAAAAGCCTGCCATCCATGGATTCTGTCAGTGTTTTGATCTGTTCACCATCAACATTGCGTGCAGCAGCAACCACAGCCTCCCAGACACTGTTCAGAGAGGTGTACTGTTTTCCCTCCTTGTAAATCTCACATTTGATGATGGACCACAGGTTCTCAATGGGGTTCAGATCAGGTGAACAAGGAGGCCATGTCATTAGATTTTCTTCTTTTATACCCTTTCTTGCCAGCCACGCTGTGGAGTACTTGGACGCGTGTGATGGAGCATTGTCCTGCATGAAAATCATGTTTTTCTTGAAGGATGCAGACTTCTTCCTGTACCACTGCTTGAAGAAGGTGTCCTCCAGAAACTGGCAGTAGGACTGGGAGTTGAGCTTGACTCCATCCTCAACCCGAAAAAGCCCCACAAGCTCATCTTTGATGATACCAGCCCAAACCAGTACTCCACCTCCACCTTGCTGGCGTCTGAGTCGGACTGGAGCTCTCTGCCCTTTACCAATCCAGCCACGGGCCCATCCATCTGGCCCATCAAGACTCACTCTCATTTCATCAGTCCATAAAACCTTAGAAAAATCAGTCTTGAGATATTTCTTGGCCCAGTCTTGACGTTTCAGCTTGTGTGTCTTGTTCAGTGGTGGTCGTCTTTCAGCCTTTCTTACCTTGGCCATGTCTCTGAGTATTGCACACCTTGTGCTTTTGGGCACTCCAGTGATGTTGCAGCTCTGAAATATGGCCAAACTGGTGGCAAGTGGCATCTTGGCAGCTGCACGCTTGACTTTTCTCAGTTCATGGGCAGTTATTTTGCGCCTTGGTTTTTCCACACGCTTCTTGCGACCCTGTTGACTATTTTGAATGAAACGCTTGATTGTTCGATGATCACGCTTCAGAAGCTTTGCAATTTTAAGAGTGCTGCATCCCTCTGCAAGATATCTCACTATTTTTGACTTTTCTGAGCCTGTCAAGTCCTTCTTTTGACCCATTTTGCCAAAGGAAAGGAAGTTGCCTAATAATTATGCACACCTAATATAGGGTGTTGATGTCATTAGACCACACCCCTTCTCATTACAGAGATGCACATCACCTAATATGCTTAATTGGTAGTAGGCTTTCGAGCCTATACAGCTTGGAGTAAGACAACATGCATAAAGAGGATGATGTGGTCAAAATACTCATTTGCCTAATAATTCTGCACGCAGTGTATTACATCAGGGGCAAGTTGAGCCTGTCACCCAGCGCCTAAAAAATAGACCTGACATTTCTATTCAACCAAATCTGTACTG